>NW_023494797.1:14437500-14955000 GCF_904425465.1 Colossoma macropomum
GGTTCTCTGCATGGTGAAATGGGTCTTCAGGTTGACAGAGAATGTATAGGTTCTATATAGGACCAAAACGGGTTTTGCTATTGTTACCATGTCAAGTATGAAACAGTAGAACATCATTTTGGTTCTATATAGATCCCCTTTCAAAAAGGTTCTATATAGAACCATATATAACCCATTCTCCATCAATCTTAAGAACCATTTCACCATGAAAGGAACCCTTTAAGCTTGCAAATGGGTCTTTGGTTGTTTGTAGTTCTATATAGAACCATTGTCTTTACTAAAGAACCCTTGAAGAACCTTCTTTTTAAATTGTGAACATTCTAAAAAACTCTGTTTTAAGTTTTAAGAGGGGAAATTGAACCCAATAACACAGAGCTTGTGAAATGCCTGTAGATGAGTTAGACCAATCAGAGGCAACCAAACCTCCATGTGTTGTGACATCACAACCACAACTTACTGGCAGTTTGACCGTTCAGGGGTTGAGCCTCAAGCCAGAAAAGGTGGATATTCTGGCTTTTTTGCACCAAATAAATCAGGCCTGAATCTCAATTTATAAAAAATAACCGCAATTTAAATTGCAGCCGTAATATCAGTTGGAAAAATCGCAATTAGATATTTTCCTTAAATCGTTCAGCCCTGAAGCCAACTCTGAATGACTCTGTTTACATCTCAGTGATTGAATAATACAGACATACTGAAAGGTTTTCCAGTGAGAAGAATTCGAGTGTAGGATGAACACAGCTGGACAGAGTGCTGAGCTCTAATGCAGCCTAATCCACAGAGAAGTACAGCATATTATAGACCTGTGATTAAAAACACGTTTGCCCTCAGTTCACAGTGGCTTTGAGACACCCCCGCCCCCACCCCCCACCAGATTATATGTTTTTACATTTCAGCTCTGATGATTTGAGAGTGGATTAAAGCAGATTTTTCTTTTTAGAGGTGCTCTGGTGCAACAGCGGTGAGGAACTCGGCCGTGGTTGGAGATTTACTTTAGACAGGTTTATTGTCGCTGTTCTGTGTTTGAGGAAGATTGTAAACTTCGTTGTTGAGGCTCTTGGCTCCGCGTCTGGTTTAGCGGGGGATGGAGTGTTTTCGTACTGACCTGAGAGAAACTTCAGCAGAAGCATTGTGATTTTGATTAAGAGCACCGGCTGATTCCTGCACAGCCTTCAGTGTTTGTAAAGTCCTCACAGCGCTGGTTAGCGCAGCTAAAGATGAAATCATGAGAGCAGCTGGAGAGCCCTTCAGACCCGAGACCAGCACAGAGGCCCTCAGTGCTGCACAGAGACACTTAATGTCCACTCTGCTACTGGTCCTCTTTTTCTTTCACTCATTCATCTCACATGCTTTCATTTGTTGTCTCTCTCTCTCTCTCTCTCTCTCTCTGTATGTCTCTCTGTCTCTCTCCTACTTTTGTTCTTTCTTCCTTTTTCTTTTCTTTCTCTCTCGTTCTTTTTCTTTCTTTTTCTTTTTCTTTCGTTTTCTGTCTTCCCTTTTCTCTCTCTCTCTCTCTCTCTCTCTCTCTCTCTCTCTCTCTCTCTCTCTCATCCCTCAGTTTCTTTCATTCTTTCTCTCCCGCTCCCATTTCTTTTTCTATTCTTGTCTTTCTTTCTTTTTCTCTTTCTCTCTTCTCACACTCTCATTCTTGCTCTCTCCCTCTACCGTTTCTTTCTTTCTTTCTTTCTTACATGAAATTTAATAAAAAATGAAAATATCACTCTCTCTTTACCTCAGAATCAGGAGTGGGAAGGAAAAGCACAATCCTTATAAGCGTATATTAGCTAGGGGCCAGCATATTAGCTTGTGGCCGGTGCATTATTAATGTTAGATGTTGTATTTTTATGATGTTCAATACTCAAATAAGCTGAGAATAGAAACATTAACTCCCAAGTTCCCAGCCCTGGTCCTGGATCCCCCCTGCCCTGCACATTTGAGTGTGTTCCTGCTCTAAAACACCCACTTCAGCTCAGGAAGGACTTGCTAACTAACTGCTTAGTTAGGTCAGCTGTGTTGGGTGTGCAGGATGGGGTGGGGGCTCCAGGACCAGGGTTGGTGGGGAGTGGTGTAAAGCATGATGCGCCACTGGACTCTGGAGCAGTGGAGTGGAGTGATGAATCACACTTCTCTATCTGCCAGTCTGATAGAAGAGTCTAGGTTTAGAGAATGCCAGGAGAACATTACCTGCCTGACTGCACTGTGCCACCTGTAAAGTTTGGTGGAGGAGGGATGATGATATGGGGTTGTTTTTCAGGGGTTGGCCTAGGCCCCTTAGTTCCAGTGAAGGGAAATCTTAATGCTTCAGCACCAAGACATTTTGGACAATTGTACGCTTCCAACTTTGTGGGAACAGTTTGGGCCCTTCTCTGTTCCGGCGTGACTGAGCCCCAGTGCACAAAACAAAGTCCATAAAGTCTTGGCTGGGTGAGTTTGGTGTGGAAGAACTTGACTGACCCTCACAGAGCCCTGACCTCAACCCCATCAAACATCTTTGGGATGAGCTAGAACGGAGATTGTGAGCCAGACCCTCTCGTCCAACATCAGTGTCTGACCTCACAAATACACTTCTGGATGAAATGGGCAAAAATTCCCACAGACTCTCCAAAATCTTATAGAAAGCTTCCCAGAAAAGTGGAAGCTGTTACAGCTGCAAAGGGGGACCAACTCCATATTAATGCCTGTGGATTTAGAATGTGATGTCATAAAGGCTGTTGTGTGTGTAATGTGTAGGTGTCCCAATACTTTTGTCCATGTAGTGTACCTGTTTATGTTTGTGTTTATTTTACCATATGAAAAATGTGCTGAATCGAAGCAGCACTATATAAACACAAAATATAAACACCATTCAATAAATTCATTATTTGACCGTATTGAATTGAGTGTTTGAATAATGAGTAGTGAGCACTCAGTTGGTTGCTCTTGGATGTCCATGGCAGAAATGGTCTCATATTGGAGTGTAAGCAGAGAAAAGGACAGACCGGCCTTCACTGAGACCAACAAAACCTCCTTTCAAGCTTGAAGCGTATTTTAGAATTCCTTGCAGGCCACTCAGTGACCGTGGACGGAAGGTCATACGGCTACATTGTTTGGCACTTTTTAGAGTGTACTTGATTAGAAAATTGGCAAGATAAAAAAGCCTGTAATATCTTTTTTTTTCTGGGTTTTTGATAAGCACTGTTCCGCTGGAGGCTTTCCAGGAAGTGAGTGTGTATTTTGATCCTGTAGTCTACTGTAACCAACGTGACGCATCACTTGACTTCTGACGCAATTGGTTAAAACACCAGTGACCATAGCAACTCTGGGTGCTGACCTGTGCCACATTCCACTTAATGGCGTGAAACCAGCATACTAATTATATTATGTGTAATTTTTAAATATTTAATTGTACTGTACATTTCTCAGTCTCAGTAATGCTAACCGAACTCTTCAGTATATTTAATGCATGCTCACTCACTGGGCTGTTGTTAGAACAAAGTCATTGCATGGTTCAAAGCTCCCTCTAGAAAGTGCTGTGGTCATTGGAGAAATAGCTTGACCAAGCCTGCTAACCTAGCTAACAACAAATGGAAGCTAAAAGCCAGCATTTGACATCGACTTCATTTGTATAAGACTAGTTGACAAGTTGGTGGCTATTTACTTTCATTGTTAGCAGCATTAGCATTTTGACTGAACTATTCAGTGACATTTGGCTGGGATGTAGACACACATTAACAGACTCCTTACCTGTCTTGACCTCTTGACCTATGTAGGTCAGGGAGGCAAGGCTGTAGTAAATTGGGGAGCTTGGTTAATAATCTGTCTCCATACTGTGTGATTAATTTTTTTTGCAGCTCACTCCCTGTTAGACACAGCGAGAAAGCAAGTGAGACTGGACTAGGGGCTACATGACCATAAAGACAGCAGTCATAAAGCTCTACTTCTAATGAGTAGCAAATGCACTTGTCCTGAAAAAAGCAGAATGTTAACTACACACAGAGGACATGGAGTCGAACCTATGTCCCATATATGTTTTACCTATATATGTGCAACTCCTTATATATGATATGTTCCATATGTATTACATACACTGATCGGGCACTTCATTAAGTACTCCTCCTTATCTCTACACTCATTGTCCATTTTATCAGCTCCACTGATCATATACTCTCTGCATACTTTGTTAGCCCCCTTTTGCGCTGTTCTTCAATGGGCAGGACCCCCACAGGACCACCACAGAGCAGGTATTATTTGAATGGTGGATCATTCTCAGCACTGCAGTGACACTGATGTGGTGGTGGAGTGTTAGTGTGTGTTGCGCTGGTCTGAGTGGATCAGCCACAGCAGTGCTGCTGGAGTTTTTAAACACTGTACCCACTCACTGTCCACTCTATTAGACACTTTAACCTTGATGGTCAACCTTGTAGAGACAGTAGCTCATTTGTAGCTGCACAGTGTGTGTTGGTCATCCTCTAGTCCTTCATCAGTGGTCACAGGACGCTGCCCACAGGACGCTGTTGGCTGGATATTTTTGGTTGGTGGACTATTCTCAGTCCAGCAGTGACACTGAGGTGTTAAAAAACTCCAGCAGCACTGCTGTGTCTGATCCACTCAGACCAGCGCAACACACACTAACACAACACCACCACGTCAGTGTTACTGCAGTGCTGAGAATGATCCACCACCCAAATAGTACCTGCTCTGTGGTGGTCCTGACCACTGAAGAACAGGGTAAAGGGGGGCTAACAAAGTATGCAGAGAAACAGATGGACTACAGTCTGTAACAGTAGAACTACAGAGTGCTCCTATATGATAAGTGGAGCTGATAAAATGAACAAAATGTGTAGAAACAAGGAATTCTACTGTAGTAATGATGATGATGATGATGATGATAATAATAATAATGATAAAAGGTGTATAATAACATAATCCGTATGTATTTTATTTATAAGGTACTGTCAAAGTTTTAAAAATTGGAGAAAATTCTATTTAAAAGGCAGTTTATCTCTTTACATTTAAATATTAGTGTAGGTCTGTATGTATCTCCATGTAATAATAACCCCCTGCCAGATGACGTTTTGTTGATTTTCTAAGTAAAAATAAGTTAACACGTCCTCTACAGAGAGAACTGGTACTCTGAAGTTCAACTTAGTATGTCCTCGTCTGACCGGCGGCTAATCAGTGGGCCTGTAATGTGCGTTTCACTCCATTAGTGCAGAGGTATTCCAGATACTGTCAGTGCAGATTGCTTTTCCAGTGTCTGAGCATTACCTGCTCTGTGTGTGTGTGTGTGTGTCTGTGTGTCTGTGTGTTTTGGTGTAGTCTCTGCTGTTGGATCAGCTCCGGTCTAACAGGTGTGTATAATGAAGTGTTAATGAGGCTTGTTGCCTTGTAAACTTCCTACAGAGGAATTCCGACCCGGAGTAGCTTCGAGCTTCTCTATTTTTCATAGTGAGCTTTTGACATATGAACCATAAACAAACCTGCAGCCCAGCCCGTTTTGTGGTGGTGGTTGGTTTTTTTTTTTTTTTTTTTCCTAGGAGCTGCCGGAACCTGCTTTAGGGCTAAAACACAGTGTGCCAGTTACTCTGACCCAGAATAAGCTCAAGTCTAGACTAAACACATTTTCCAGCAGTGTTTTGTCATTAGCTCTGCAATTTAGCTCAAGACTAGGCTCAATCCATGCCCAGTAAGCTGGCCCTAGGGGTCAGAAATGCGCTGTATAGCTTTTAAAATACACAAGCTTAAACAGTATAGCCCTTAAAATTAAAGGCTAAAGCCATATAATGCTTTAAATAGAAGGCTTAAACAGTATTGCTCTTAAAATGACTAAACAGTATAGCTCTTAAAATAAAATGCTAAAACAATAAAGCTCTTAAAATAAAAGGCTAAAACAGTATAGTACTTAAAAGACTAAACAGTGTAGCTGTTAGTCAAATGGCTAAACAGTATAGCACTTAAAATGAAAGGCTAAAACAGTAAAGCACTTAAAAGCCTAAAACAGTATAGCTCTTACAATAAAATGGCTAAAACAGTATAGCACTTAAAATGAAAGGCTAAACAATATAGGCCTAAAATAAAAGCCTAACACAGCGTCTGTTAGCTGATGTAACAGATCTGCCGGTTGGCGCTTTCCTCCGAGCGCGCTCGGCTGTCCAATGATGTTGCGTGAGTGGCAGCTCGAAAAGAAGCGGTGGCTGGCTTCACAGGTCTCGGAGGAAGCCTGTGTTAGCCTCGCCCTCCTAGCGCTGATAGCATCGCGTGATTGGTGGAGTCCTAACTAGCAGGTGGAATTGGAGACGACTAAATTGGGGAGAAAATCGGGTAAAAATTAAAAGCCTAACACAGTATAGCCCTTAACGATTAAAAAAACTATAACAGTATAGCTCTTAACAAAAAGGTTAAAACAGTTTAGCACTTAAAATCAAAGGCTAAACAGTATAGCTCTCATGATAAAAAGCTGACACAGTATAGCTCTTAAAACAAAAGGCTAAAACAGTACAGCTGTTAAGATATATAGGCTAAAAAAGCTCCAGCTCTTAAAATTAAAAAGGTGAAAACACTTTTTTTCTAAAAAATCTTTTATGGTTACATAGATCAGCTAAACTGAGTTGAGACTTATTTGTTGCTTATTTGGATGTATGTGTACTTTATTGTTCAACTTTTTATAATAACAGTAATAGCCTAATGTGAAAAGCATGTTATATGTATATATTAGGAAGGTTGTTAGTTTTAATAGTGCTTAAGTTCAAATATCATTGGAGCTGTCAGGTGAGAAGCTTCTGATAACAGTGAGGTTTTCCTTCCTCTCTCTTGATGGCCAAACCTGTTGTTTGACATGACTGCGTAGCTGGCGTTCTACCGGCTCTTCCAGTTTAAGACAAACCTTGCTGTGTGTAAGCTTCCCGATGTCATCGGCAGGATGCGAGCGGCTTCTCGCTTGACAGCCATCACTACATCTAAGATTTCTCTGTTTGTTTAGCACAGCGCTCCATAAAGGGGTCCAAGTGTTGCTAAATGTCTGTTTTGCCTCATTTTGTGGCGTTGTATTGTCTGTGGGGTTTACGCAAAGTCACTAGGAAGCTTCCAGAACACGTCGCACACACAGCAAAACCGTGAAAAGTGCCATGGCCAGTTCTTCCATTCAGTAAAGCTGGCATGGAGAGGTCAGAGTGAACCCAAGGGCACTGCAGCCAAATCCTGCCTTACAAATCCACACAGCCACCAGCGGAGCTCAGCCTAATTAGAGAGTTTGATCATGTTTACAGACAAATGCTCAACAAGCAGTAGTTCTCAAGCTTAAAGGGACCAAGAACACTTTTAAATGTGGCAGGTGCGGGGCCATTGAGGACCTGTAGTGGTCATGCCCAGCTGACTCTAAATGGACAGGACCGATTATCTGGACTGGAGCCCTCAGTTAAATCTCCTGGCTCTGTTAGTGGTTGATGGTGCTTTTGTGCAGGCCAGTGTTGTTTAAAGCCGGGGCCTCAGGAGGCCTGTGAGTTTTCCTTTTTTATCTCCGCTCACTAAGGCCTTCAGTTAAATTCAACTTCAAACACTTACACAGTGTGTTAAATGGAGTGCTGCTTCAGTAATCCTTGCACTACTGAAGTTGTCCTTCAGTGACCATTTCAACACTTTATTATTATGTTATTTACATTAGGCTAGTAGCAATGTTGGGGTAACACTGAACACAGTAACACCTTACAGTAATGTGATCATTTGTGCTGTAATGAAGTTCAAAATTCCTGTAATCAGATTACAGTTACTGCTTAAAGAGAGCTGTGTTATTTGAGTTGCTCATATGTCTCTAACAGAGCAATATTATTTATGCGCCGTGTGTTTAACCACTTAAAATCCCAGGCTTGTTACATATTAAGGCTTATTATTCAGTAACTACAGGGACTTTAAAACTGCTTGCGCTATTCTTAGGTTATAGAAGTGTGTAATAAAACTTTGGCCTTGTAGCTCTTAAAATAAAAAGGCTAAAACACTAGTGGCCGGTTTTCCAGATCCAGATTAAGGCTAATAGCCTAAAAAGAATTTCGAATGGTGGTTCAACTTTGTCATGATCGTTTAGTCCAAGTCTTGGCTTATTCCATGCCTGGGAAACTGTGGCCGGTTGCACCAGCTCTGCGTAAGTTCAAACGTAGACTAGTTGTAATGTAAGTGTTTGCTAAGTGTAGGCTTATGCATTACTGAATCCAAAAGTTGCACCACACAAACTATTTTTTAATGCTGAGCTAAGTAGTTACTAAACATTTACACACCCCTCAGCAGGTGTAATTTTGGGGGAAACGGTCAGAAACCACATAGATGGCACAAAAAATACCAAAACCTGAACTAAGCTAAAACTTCTACTATAACTTCTACTACACTATATGCTGTGATTTTGCTTACAGCTCTAATCATTGCTCTGGTTTAAACTCCGAACATGAAGCTAAACACCCACACCTCCAGCTCAGTGAGACACAAATGGCCCAGCTGCTGTTGTGTCGGTTAGCCAGAAACCGTCATTTACAGCGCTGCATATTTGGTTGTCTCACTGTAACATTAAAGAATAAACACACACGGTGTATATAAACGAGTAGTTTTATTCAGTTTAACCTGCACACGTTGTTCTCTTCTATGCTGGATAGTTTTTCTGTGGAGAAGTCCGAGCCAAGTGCTGCTGCGTTTCCATGGCAGCGGGTTTACTGACTGATACTGATTGGTAAGGCGACGTACGCATTAATTAGTTGTTACTAGTTAAGACACGACTTACGGATTTGTGGTGTCACCAAATTTAGTAAAAGGATAGTTTGAAACTAAACAATGTCAACTAAGAACATAGTAAACACTTTACGCTCAAACTGAAGTATAAACCTACGCTAATCTGGTACGACCCAGTCCTGGTCCTGTAACTCTCAAAACCAAAAAGGCTTAAACTGTATCTCTTTAGAAATGTGTTTTATGGTTACATGGACCAGCTAAACTAAGTTGAGAGGATTTGTGTGTGGCTTATTTGCCTGTGTGTGTACTTTATTGCTCACTTACTAATAATAACAATAACCTCCTCTGAAAAGCACCTTTTATGTATTAGGGCCGGTAGTTTAGACCCCTGATATAGAAGAAATTTGAGACGGCTTCATATCATTAACTGGCGTGCAAATGATATTTGAATATATTTTTAATATATTTACATCTGATGGGTATATTTGCTTCACCCACCAGACACTGTGACTGGTTACAGAACATCAGCTATACAAAATCAGCTTGGATGGAAGTTCATGATGCTAAATCGTAAATAAATATTTAAAAAGAAAACTAAATGAATAAACAAATATCTAAAAAGGACTACTGCTGCTTTCCTCTTGTACTTTCTAGTTGGTACATGTGTGTTTTTTAGAGAGTAATTTGGAAGTAAAGTAATGAGCAGAGAAATTACTTTCCCAGAAGTAATAAGTAATAAGTAATGTAATCCCATTACAAAGTAATTAGTGATTTTTAGAGTAACTACCCCCGACACCGGCTATTAGAAAATTCCAAAATAATGGTCACTGAGCGTGTTACATTGTGCTTTAGCTTTCTAATGTTAGCTAACTGCTAACCCAGATGCATTTCAGTGATGTAAGGTCCACACTTTTTTTTTCCGTTTAGTGTCCAATCTGAAACGATGCTATGCTGCAACATTACAGGCTCTACATAGTAAGTTTAGTAGAGTATAATGTAATAATGTAGTGCCTGTTGTGCGTCAGGCCTACTTTAAGTTCTAAGAACCATTGTGATGTAGAGAACCGCAAGTCAATATATTTTAGGGTTATTAATTAACCGCACTCTCTTTTTCTTTGTGTATGTGTGTGTTCAGAGTAATGCAGTGGTGTGTAAGGAGAAGGCGGAGGTGGACGCAGCCCGGGGGGCAGCGGAGGGCCAGGTGGGCCGTCTGTCTCAGGAAGCGGAGCGGCTGAAGAAAAGAGCGCAGGAGCTGGAGAACGAGGTAGCCAAACTGAACCGCATTATCGATGAAGCCAAGCTGCAGGAGAGCAGACTGGGAGAGAGAGCCAGCCGCCTGGAGGTGAGACAAAAACTCCCATACAGTAAAGAAGACATTCATGCCAGTGAGCAACGCCAGCCTCAATGCATGCACTAACATCAGACTTTAGCATCGGACGCAGTCATGTTATCTGTGAATCCTTAAAGGCATAAATGGCAGGGTGAAACATACTGAATATCAGTGACATTAGAATCATGCAAAATTGTTTTTATATTACTCTAAACTGTAATGATTGACCGTTCATTTGACCTACAACTATTTAACCACCCAGTCCGGTTGACGTAATGTAAAATGCTGTTCCTGCTGACCATCTGTAGCAGACCTTTTGGAGTGGGAGGTGTTGAAAAGCCATTAAATGTTGTGCTGTTCCTGGCTGTCAGGAAGCAAATGGATCATTGCATAATATGGGCCCTCATATAGACCCCTTAGGATTCAAGAGGTTAAATGTTGTTGTCTACATGCTGTATGGATGCATGAATTGCTATAATTATGTGATAAAAAATTGTATGTGTGTATATGTGTGGCTGCAGAAAGAGAAGAAGCAACTGGAGGAGTCGCTTGCCGAGGTCAGAGAAGAAGAAGAAGAAATGAGCCGGGCAAACCGAGCCCTGACCGCACGCCTGGAGGACGTACAGGTCAGACACACTTCTGTAAAGGATCATAACACAAACATACACGGCACCAAAGGGTCTGGCAAAAGAATACTGGATCCAGCCTCTTTCATTTTCTTTCTAAAAAGATGTTGAATTGTTTGAATTGAAGTGTTTATTTTGTTTTTCTACGCAGAGAAATCTGACCAAGATGACGCAGGAGCACAGAGAGCTGGAGGAGCGATTAAAGGAGGAGAGGAGCCAGAAGGAGAAGTTCAAAAGCACAAAGAACGAGATTGAGGAGGAGAGGAGGTTGCTGGACCGGACTGTGGAGAAACTCCAGAGGGAGGTGAGTTTTATGGCAGACTGATTCGGTCTGATGCAGAGTATCTCAATTGACTGTTTTCAAAGCGATGATTGATATTAAAGCACTACGTCCAAACCTGCGGTGTGAATGCCAGTGGTAGTAAATTAGTTTGTAGGCTAAGAGAGATAAAGACATGAAAGTTTGTTAAAAGATGTTCTGTACAAGCATGTGTTTCCTGCTCAGCATCCGTTGTCGCAACAAATAGCTCTAGTTTTAGCATTAGCTCATCTCTAGGTGTAGCTTCTGTCTGAAGCCTCCTCTTTGTTAGATATGAAAACCTCATGCTTTAAAGCAGCACTATGTTTGATTTTTCTGGTCAGAAAGTCAAAAACAAGGTCCAGCTCAATGTTCAGGTCTTAAAAACGAAATTAACATTGTACTGAAGAAGATATGATGACAATAGTAGATAATTTACTCTGAATACACGTCCTTTTGACTGAGTTCTCTTTGTATACTCTTTCAGCAAACTAGCAGTAATCCGATTCATCCACTTGATGAATAGGTCTGAAGTACAACCCATGTTACAAAAAGTACCTCTGCACATTGCTTGCAGTTACACATTTCCACCAGAGAGGTCTCCAAATCCCCAAAACTTACCTAATGTAGCTTTAACTTCCCTGCGCTAGAAGATTTTCCCTGACGTGATTAATGTAAACATGGTTTGCTCTGAATTTTGTTCTCAAATGTACATGTTTACACTGAACATGTTTCTAAAGTTTCCCTTGTGCCACTGAGCTTTTTATTCTGTTGGTACAAGCGCTTCAGTGGTGGGTAGCTTGAGCTGTAAGTTTAACAAACATAGCAACAGTAACTAAGGGAGGCAGGACTTCCTCAGAATTTTGCAAACGCTGAAATGCTTCGCACTATAACAAAAACAAAAATACTCCAGTGCCATTGAAGTTATTCCAGGTAGTGTTTGCCCAGCCCAGTGCAGGATGCCTTTATGCCTCAGTTTCAGTGAATAGAAAACAATGCATATGAGAATTAAAGCAAGGTTTCTCAACCACTGGGCCAAGGACCACAAGTAGGCCACGAAGCACCCTTTGGTGGTCCTTGTAGCTGTACTGAGTGGGGGCAGTGGTCTATAGTGGGCCTGTGGTGGCACTTTATCATAAAAATGAGTGAAAAAATAATTGACTTTTTAACAACATTAATACAGTAACAACATTAATAACAGTAGTAATAGGTTCTAGAAACACCTGACCTTTCAGTTGTCCACTCAAATATTTGTCCAGACAGATATTCTGCTAATATTTCACTGATACACATCATATATTCCAAGAGTAGGCCCCCACATATTACTGTGTTTCCCAAAAATGACATTTTTAAACAAAAACGTTGAATTTTGTTTTTTAGTGGGCCTTCATGCTTTCTAGCGATAAACAGGTGGGCCTTGAGGTGGAAAAGACTGAGAACCTCTGAGTTAAAGCACAGCACTTTGATCGATGGATCGATCGATGAATAAATAAATTGATAAACAAATAAATGTAATGTACACAATTTTCTACCCAAAATGAGACCGAACATCTTAGACATGATTGGTGTCCGGTTTGCTTCTGCAGTTTTGCACAGGAGCTACAGTATAGCTAACAAATAATGGAAGCTTAGCATCGTGAAACTACATGCCTACATCATCACACACTTGCCTCAAACCACATTGTCTACATAATCCTTAATAAACTTGCTTTTGTGGTTTCTGACACTGTATGACATCCTGTTAGTAACAAAATTAGATTTTTTCCCAGACTAGTGCTTTCAAGTTTCAGTCTGTGTGAAGGTTAAGAGTTCTTGTTTTCCACACAGGTCCAGCTGAATCAGAGTAGGCACGACTGTTAGTGATTATGAAGCTGAATGTGTTCTGTGTGCTCTGACTATAGTGGTTCTTTGTAAAAGGACGCACAGCGTGTTTTTTATGGCTATTAACCTCTGTGTGTGTGTGCGTGCGTGCGTGCGTGTGTGTGTGTGTGTGTGTGTGTGTAGATGAGTGAGATCGTGGAGGCGTCTCAGAGCTCCACGCAGGAGCTGCAGGAGCAGATAGACGCGTATAAGGAGAAGAACAGGAGGGAGCTGGCCGAGCTCCAGAAGCAGCTGAGAGACGGAGGAGTGGAGCTGGAGAAATCTCGCCTCACCGCCAAATCCCTGCAGGAGGAGGTGGGTGGAACAGCAATATCAGCTACACAGTCATCGTACACTGCCCAGTTTACCTATAAACAAACTCTGTACCAGGTGTTTTTCCAAAACGTCCTGGTGTAATTGTTGTTTTATTGACTTTTTGGACCAGAAAAACCAGCCACAGGCATGTCTAGAGATGTTTATACATTCAGAAGCCTACCTGCATTTTATAATAGTTTATTGAAGTTGCAGAGACAGCCTGTTGGGTTAACAGTTCTGGTCAAAGATTCCAGTTTCGTGTGTGTGTGTGTGTGTGTGTGTGTGTGTGTGTGTGTGTGTGTGTGTTAGAGCTGCATACATTTACATTTACGGCATTTGGCAGACGCTCTTATCCAAAGCAACTTACCGTTTGATCATTTGTCACAGAGGTAGGCGAAAGTAGTGTTAGGAGTCTTGCCCAAGGACTCTTATTGGTATAGTGTAGGGTATTTACCCAGGCAGGGGAATGAACCCCAGTCTACAGCATGAAAGGCAGAGGTGTTACCCACTACACTATACCAACCAATATATTGTGTAACAAACAATATATTGTGCAGCCCTCAGTGCACGTATGCGGAGACATATATATATATATATATATATATATATATATATATATATATATATATATATATATATATATATATATATATGGCTATATATATATATATATATAGCCCTTGTGGTCATATCTGGACACGGGGTAGTCTTGTGAGACTGGACATGATCTTGTGACAAGTGTCTGGGGAAAACTAGACAATCTGTGATGTACGCGGGTGCTTTATAGGACTTACAGGGCCATTTCTATTGGTCTCTTCATTAAGAAATATTTACATAATGTACGGGGCAGGTAGAATTTTCAAATTAAAAAAAAAAAAGAAAAAGGAGCTGAGATGTTACGTGTTTCCTTATGCCAGCGATGCCAGGTTCCCAGACATGGATCAGGCCTTATCTGGGACTAAATTTCTCTTATTCAAACTCTTTTTAGTTTAGTCTTACGCTGTTGTTAGGTCAGGAAAACTGGCCCATAGTATATTTTTAATGATTTAATTATTTGTGTAATAAAACTGGACATTTAAGTACCCGTTGACATTGGTTTAAGCAGTTTTTTTTTTGAAAATCCAGTCAAGACTGCTCTGAAACACGACATAAAACTGAGCCACATTCCAGAAAAGAGCAGAGGAGTTCATTGGTGCAGCTTTTGAATATAAACACTCAGAAACGTGTCATGTGACACAACTCATACTTTACATAACTGGGATGCTTTCGTGGTTGTACCTTCCTTCCTTTCCTCTTCTGCTCTCTTGCTCTGCACCCAGATGAATAGCCGTCTGCCCAGTGTTCAGTACAGCCGAGGCGATTTTATTATCTGCTCTGTCTCTTTTTTTTTAAAGGGCGGCTCTCACCCCTTCAATTTATACGCTCAACAAACCCGGCGACCCTTGACCTCTGCTGATGAGATGCAGAGAGGCTTCCTGAGCCTGTCACCACTGTGGCATGTAGGGAATGTTATTGTTTGATATGGGAATTGTGCGAGTCATTTGAACGAGTGTGAGCGTGGTGCATGTAGGTCAGTGGTGCCCAGCCCCCGCCCTCTTTAAGACCGAAGTGGAGAGAGAACTGAGCCTGCTTTACATGCTCAGCTACTCGGCTTAGATAGGCCTCCATTCTCATCTGGCTATTGAGCACTACACCTGTATCCAATATGCATGTGATGTCTTACACTAAAAGTAAGAAATGACACCTGCTTACCTTGTGTTTCTTCCAAAAAGAGTATTAACAGGGAGTTTGTTCTCCCTTTATTACCTTGGAACTTTATTACAGCTTCTATTCTTTTCAGGAGACACTTTCAGTTTCTCAAAGAAATCTGCAGGGATATTTTTCCACACCTTCAAAGTTCAGACTTTGGGTGGTTGCGTTTTCTGCTTCTCACCATCCAAATAATCCCAAACACATTCTGTGATGTTGAGGGCTCCGAGGTGGACAGTCTTCTGAATACCAGCTACTTTTTTTGCCAATACTTTTTGAGGACACAGCTGTAACTCAGTGGTTTTAAGATTGGAAGTGTTGAAGTGGCAGAAGAGTGCACAAAACTATAAAATGGACAAATTAACTCCACACATTCAAAGGATAGATTTAAAGTGTTGGAGACTTCTGTGTAATTTTCTGTTAAATATGTTCAAAAAGATTGAAAAATTTAACTAAACTTTGCTGCAGTGCCAAGCTCTACTCTTCTGGGAAGGCTTTGCACTAGATGTTGGACTGCCACTGATGAGATTTAGACGGTAAAAATGCAGCATTTTCTTGTCCAAGAGTGATCATGACACCAAAACCTTCATTATCCCAGTAGCAGCTAATACTGAAGACACCACGTTTCTTTTACGATACCGATATTGATGTTGAAATCTGAGTATCGACAAGGCTTGCCACAATAGTATATAACTTCAGTTGGTTATTTGATTGGTTGGAGTTAAACCCTAGGGTACATTTGGTCTTTTTTGGTGCTTATTTACGTGAGACAGTCACTTATGCGACATCTCATTACTTTCAGAGATCCAAGGCTACTCAGATGTCATTATTTGACATGTAAATGCTAACACAGTGGTCTCCAGCCCTGGTCCTGGAGATCTACCTTCCTGCAGAGCCTAGTTCCAATCACAATTTGCCCCACTGCTCCACCTAGTCAGCCTCTTTCCAAGTTCCTGATTGGCTGGATCAGATGTCGTCATCATCATCATCGTTAACCGCTTAGTCCAGCTAGGGTCGCAGTAGCAGTTGGGAGAGCAGAGAATCCCAGACGAATCAGATGTGGATCAGATGTATTAGAGTTAAGTAAGAGGCAGGGTAGCTGGTTGGATACAGGTTGGAACTAAACTCTGCAGGAAGGTAGCTCTCCAGGACCAGGATTGGAGACCACTGTGCTGATGAATTCAGTCATTGTTTTGATCAAAAATTTACTTAGCATCTAAATTTTTAGAATTTTTGTAAAATCTAAACAGCTGTCGGCTCAACAGTTGTTAGACTAGAGTTATCAGTGTCTGTGAGCTGGAAATACAGGGTGATTCAAAAAGATTCATCCAATTTCAAAATTATTTATTTCACTTGTAAATCATTACAGAACAAAGCAGTGAACTGTAAATGGTTTAAATGAGCATAAACTTTATTATGTAATTTTACAAGTGCTCAGTATGAACCTCCTCCAGCTGTACGAACAACATCAACGCCATAGTCAAACTCATCCCATACTGGATTGATCATGTCGGGTGTCACTGCACTCACGGCTCTTTCAGTGTAATTTCAGAGATCATCCAGTGACTCTACTAATTAGATGGAGTGTCTAGACACTTTAGGAAGTGTAGTGTATGTGCTTTGTGAGGGAAAGTAGAGTCTAGAGAGAGAGAGAGAGAGAGAGAGAGCGAGAGAGAGAACAATAAACAGACGAAAAGAAAGATATGAAGAGAAGAAACGTTATGTTCAGGCCCTTCCCCTGCACAGCTGTGTGTGTGTAGGAAGAGGAGGATGTGTGTGTTACTCAGAGAGGAGAGTCTGCATGTTAACCTGCTGACCCACCCGGAATTCTCTCTAGCACACATGGTTTGCTTTTGTGCCTGGTCAGAGTGTAATAATGAAATGTGTATTATTTACAGTTGTATCTAGAAGTTTGGGTGAAAATAAGTTAAAACATCCTCTACAGAGAACACACTCCTTCATATTCGAATGCAGAATTACTGTTTATTTGCTGATCTGAGTTTTAAGATTGGAAGGATGGACAGGTTGAAGTGGCACAAGGGTGCACAAAAGTAAAAAAAATGGATAAATAAACTACGTAGATTCAAAGGATAGATTGAAAGTGTTGGAGACTTTTGTGTGATTTTCTGTTAAATATGTTCAAACAATTAAAAAAATTTGAACTTAATGGCCATTTTGACTGGACATTAAATAAACAAAAGGTGTTTTTTTTCTTTAACTTTTGCACAGTAGTGTATATGTAATAATGTATTCATATTAATTAAGTATCTATATGTAATGACATTTTCTACCCTAACTTAACCTTAACCTCAGCGGCTAAACAGAAATGTTTTTCCTTTCAGTTTAAAAAAAAAATTAAACATGGTTTCTCAGTTGTTCCTACAGCTGCTTCCTCAAGTCTGAGATGATACTTGCCTCAACACACCCTTTATCACACACTCACTCTACACATAACGCACTGATACACACAGGCATTTGTCATTGTCTGTTCTCATTGTGTTTCTTATCACTCTATCATATGTTACTATAATCACAGTTACACATGGAGAAAAGGGTGTGAAAAAACCTGTTCATCTCTCTCACACACACACACACACACACACACACACACACACACACACACACACACACACACACACAGACATACTTCCTTTAATGCCACATTTGAGGTCTTTGTCATGGGGAGATGTTTCATGTTTGCCGGTCATTCTTGACAAAAGCAGCATCTTGTGGCCGAGTGTGTAACTGCAGATCCTGAGCTGGTAGGAATGTGTGTTATTGCGCAATAGTGATAAAAACACAGTACAGCCTGTAGAACATTGTAACCAGGAAAGTTATTGGTGGAAAAAAAGGATGAATGAAGCATCAATGACTTTGATATGAAGCATTTGTCTGTTTCTTGTAGCTTTAACACAAGAAATGTTTGAATAGTTATTAGTGGTGTTAATCTCTGACCTCAAAGCAATTCATTTACATGCAAGAATTTCAGATTGAGTTATTAATTCAAGCAATAAGCCTCGAGAGGTCGTGGTGTTTTTTTTCTTGGTTAAGGTCAAGGCTAAAAAACCCCTTACCTTACATACCCACTTTGGCTAAGGCCAGAACCCCCTAAAATCACAGTGGTGCACAAATTGCTGCTAAAAGGCTATTGTTGCCAAGTAACCTTGACCTACTGAGGCACACTTTTTGGTGAAGATATCATTCTGTAGCCGTGTTTACTACAGAGACATTTATCTTATAGGTAGTTTTTGCTCACCAAATTATAAAATAATGATAGTTTCCACTAGCGTCTATATGTGATTTCCTGTGTTGTGTTAGCATCAAGTCGGGTGGTGCCACACATCTGTTTTCCCACGCTGTCTTTAATACCATTTATGGCAAATCTAGAAGGGCCAGATTCATTCAGTAAATACTGAAGTACGCAAATTTGATTGAAGGAACTGTTTACACAGTAGAGGCATATAGACGATAAAAACAATACACCATCTTCATTATTATTATTTTTTTGTTCAAATTATATAGGAGAATTATTTCTGCCAAAAAATCAATGCATACTTTATTGAATATTATTATAATTGATTATAATTGATTCTAACGTTACAATATCAGTGAATAATGTAGAGTAGTTTATTATAGTTAGAGCCGTTTTTCTAGGGAGGAATAAAAGCAGCCGTGTTTTAATCTGTATGGAAAATGTTTATAGGTTTAATTGAATGATGATGATCGTGTGTGTGTTTGTTTGTGTGCAGCTGGCTCAGCTGGAAGAGGACCTGCGGCAGTGTAAGAGAGAGAAAGATGAAGCGGAGCAGAGAGCGAAGGCTCTGGAGCAGAAGGTCTTTGAGCTGGAGGTGGACGCAGACACCAAAGTCCAGAGCAACGACAAATCCAGACAGATCAAACTCCTGGAGGTACTGGAGATCTTCAGTATAGTCTGTCTGTAATAAGCCCTTCTCTGTTTTCTCAATCACCTTATCTGCCCACCTCAGCATCAACTCTATGAATCCTACTCTTGGCTTTATCTTTTGACATTTGTTAGGCATCTGCGGCTAATAACTGGAAAGAAAATCTGCAAAGCTATATCTGATATGGAACTAAACATGACTTGAAACTGACTTCAGTCTCTGATGTAATTAGCACATGGTTGCTTTGAGAGTTGAGCTTTATGTTCACCTCTAAACTAAAGCGGTTACCTCACTAACTGGAGAACCTGGTTGATAGTTTTGCTCCCTGATGATGATCATTACGATGATGCTAAAGAACGGGTCTGCTGCTGTCCTGCAGGATCGTATCTCTCAGCTGGAGATGGACCTGGACGAGGAGAGGCAGAATGGGGACCTGCTGATGGACAGAATAGACCGAAGCAGAGAGCAGGTCAGTGTTTCTTCAGTGTAAGCGGAATGGGCTTTTTAGTGCGTCGCTCCAGTGTTTTATAAACAACCCATTGTCTTCTGTTATAAATGAGATTTTGTTTGTTTTAAGTATACGGAACCCTATCAAAATGATTGTCTGTGGTAAGCGATGGTACAATACAAAACCAGGAAAATATCACCGATAGCACACTGATAAATAGTGATGTTTGGTTGGGGTGTAGCTGAGATTCGAACGTGAAATCTTAGACAGTTGTGTTCATGGGGACCCAGTATGAGTCGCTCCTTATTTAAATATATTACAGGAACACAGGCTGGCCGCTAAATTAGAAACCCCACTCTCGTAGCTCCACCATGCTGATGTGCATTTAGTTTATGCACATTTGCATATATTTTGAATATTCAAATTTAACTGTCTCACATTAATAAGATGAAACAACACAGTTTCTTTTAGTTGTTTGTATATATCGCTGCTGTCGGAACAAAACCTCATATCTCCAAAGTGGTAACTTTACAGGAGAAGGAAAAACGTACTTTACTTTTAATGTAAGCAAATGGAACCAGACTTTTTTCCAAGTCATTTTGGGTTGTTTCTTTTGGTCCATTCATCATGAAATTTACACACAATATAAAGGGCAACAGGCATTTTCAGATTATGTCAAAAACTGAAAAACGACAAAAATGGAGATACAAGGTTTTATTCCGACAGCAGCGATATATAGATATATATTGTTACAATAAGTTTGGTGCTATATAGAACCCTTTTCAAAAAAGTTCTTTACAGAACCATATAAAACACATTCTCCATCAATCTGAAGAACCCTTTCACAATGCAAAGAACCCTTTAATCATGCAAAGGGTTCTTTGAGTGTTCATGGTTCTACGTAGAACTATTTTCTTTACTAAAGAACCCTTAAAGGACCATCATTTTTCAGTGTGACTCAAGCAATGACTGTCTTTCCCCCTCACCTGCTGTGTGGAGACGGTTTTAAAATGCGAATGTTGAGGCCTCAGAGTTAATTCATGCTCTGTAGCCGTGATGTGGATGAAGGGATTTTGCATTGTAAGAGGATCTTGCGTAATCGTTCGCTTTGGCAGGCTGCCCCGCATGTAACTGTGCCCGTCCAGTTTTCATGCATCAATTAAAAGCTCTTTCTAATGTGCTGCCTCAGCCAAAATACACCAGCTGCCAAGCTTCTCAGGTTAGCAGAGCGCCCTGCCTTCACTCTCCCTTCATTTCAGAGAGAGTGAAGGGGAAGATTCTGGAATCCCACAGCAATCTCGCAGACGAGAGGAGAGTTTGGCACATAAACTTCAGATAAAGTTTGTTTCTGGGAGGTTAAACTTGGACTGTGTTTAGTTAAGAAGGAAAGTTAAAGCTCGTTGCCTTTATGAGAGTAGAAAGTCAGAATTGGCATAAAATTTTTTGACGAGTGTGATGTCAGTGGCCAGGACACATGACCAAGACTGTCTAAGACATTACACCTCATTAGAGACATTGCAAACAATAAATGTGTACACTTGCGTTGATTCCAGAGAAATGGTGGCACAGGGGTCTCTGTTCTCTTATAGGAGCTGGGTGACGTCACAGCTGTCCTGTAGAGGGGGGAGCAAGGCCGAAGTAAAACCTGTAAAGAGAAAAAAAAGAGTTAATGTACTCACCAGTATAAAAATGAGAAATGGCCATGTAAATATTGTTGACGTAGCATATGCACGTTACAGGTTATAGCCAGTGTTGTATTGTCACCCCTGTAATCTGTATTGGTGTGTTCCAGCCTCAGTTAGGGCAGGGCTTAGACTATAAAGGGCGGGGCCTGACTATAGGGGATACCTGGGGGAGTGAAAAGGGTAGGCTGAGGGAGCCATAGTGAGTGGTCTGTTTGGCCCCAGACATATTTAGTCGCTTCAGACTGATGTTTAGACTGTGAGCACAAGTGGCTGCTGGATGTTAGCTGAGGAGCTAATGGAGTCACCTTAAAAACTAGTTTTGTTTTTAAACCTTGAACACTGCTGTAAATATGTAAATATCCTTTTTCGGCGATTGACACTTAATAAATTATTAAGATCACTTGAACCTATCTGTGTGCGACTTCACTTGACGGGGAACACAAGGCTTCTTTCCTGCTCATAGCCTCACACTACTGGTGACACCGTGTCCCACTACATATGGTGACGACGGTGCACTACAACACCGAGGACTTTCTCTCGCCAAAGTCTAATAAAATACACAATATAAAATACACAATACACAGAATAATCTACAAGTAACATGGACGCACACAGGGGTTTAATATGCAGGTATGTTGATTTTACTTGAATCAGATATGTGTGTCATTTTTACAAGTAGTTTAATGCACAATTACTGCTTATTTGCTAAATTTAACATATTATGGGGGGAAAAACATTAAATGTGGCTTGTGCAAAAGTTATGCAATATATTTCATGTATCAGAAAATATAACATTTACTTGAATCCATTTAATTCAGTTCAGTGCATCCATTTTTTTCAGCCTGTTGTGTTTATGCTTTTAAAACAAGCTGTTTTTGTGTTCCGTTTCATTCCGTCACGTGGTGAAAGGGGCATGTTTACACATTAAACTCTGGCCCTGTTTCAGCTCCCTCGCTTTCCTTGCTTATTGTTTTTAAAGAAGCTCTTTTTTCCCATGACATAATCAGGTTCAGCGGTACAATTGCACCTGTAGAGCCGTATTTAGATGGGCCGTATCTGGACCAGAGCCGAACTAATGATGAATAGATGAGGGCATGCAGTAGCATAGAGGGTATTATTGTTTATTTATTTATTTATTGTCAGGAATTAGGGAATTAGAGCCAACAGTAACAACACAGTGGTGCTCTGAGAGGTCATGTGAGTTTCTGTGGAAACTGTGCAATGCTGCAAGGGTTCAGGGGGAAGTACATTAAGGGGCATCAGGATGGGTACACCTGCGCCTCATGGCACCAGGTGCAGGGACGAGCATCTAAATGACAGTAATGCTTGCTCTTTCTCTCTCTCTCTCTCTCTCTCTCTCTCTCTCTCTCTCTCTCTCTCTCTCTCTCTCTCTCTCTGATTATTTTCTTGTGTGTGTGCTCTGCTGCTGAATCGGCACCCTGCAGCGCAGACGGGCACACACACCCCATCGCTCACCGCCGTGCTGCGTTGTCACACACTAATTGGCATAAAATATCATCCTCCATTACAGCCTCATACCAGCATCCTGCCATTTTCTCATCTTCCCACTATCCATCTCTTTCTCTCCTCTATGCCAGTTTCCAAAGTTTTCTTTATATGATTCTTACATTTTTTTATCCCTTATTACTATAACGACCCTCTCCGCTTTTAATTTACTTTAACCCTTAGATGCCTAGAGTTGTTATTAGTGTTTATTTGTCAGTAATACTTTATTGTGGGGTGACATTTGTAACTTTTATAAAGCCTCATTCTAACAAGAAGAGGTGTTAAAAAAGCTGCTTGCATCAATTTTGATGCCATTTCACTCCAGAAAGTGTTAAGACAACTGATGCTTGTTGGAATCAGGCGTTATAAATGTTTATGTACAGTTGAGTGTAAAATATTGAGCAACCCAGTCAAATGACATGTTTTCACATCCTCTACAGAGAACACACCCACTTATTTTTAGTTCACAATAGGTGGGCAATGTGGCAAAATGTCATATCATGATACTTCAAGAACTTTTTTTATAATACATGATATGTCATGATATTTGCTTCTTCTGATGGCTCATACGTTTAAACATAAATCCACATTTTACAAATACCATCAAAAACTACGAATTCACTTATTTGTATTAAACATATAACACACTGTGCTGCGCTAAATCCAGTAAAACTAGACTATATAGAATAAAAAAAGACTAATTTTGCTCTCTTTGTAATCAAACTTTTTATAAGCCCTGAAGATATCCATGATATGCTCAGAAAATCATTTGTGACATTGAGATGTAATTTATCACAATAATGACAAATATTGTCATATTGCCCAGCCCCATAATTTATATTAATTTGCTGAGTTTAACATATTGGAAAAGTTAAAGCATAAAAAATAAAATGTGCCATAACTTTTACACAGGACAGATTTCATGTTCTATTTATTTCAACCAATATGTTAAATTCAGTAAATAAATAGTAATTGTGCAGTAAAATGTGCAGAAGTGTGTTCCCTGTAGAGAACGTGTTCACTTATTTACACTTAGAAAATCAACAAAACATCATTTGACTTCGGGCGTGCAAACTTTTGCATACGACTATGTGTATGTCAGTTGTCTTGAAAGGCTGCATGTGTCATGTAGATTTACGAACGCTGCCCTACACGACATTTTTTTTATACATTTTTCTATACGTGCAGTTTACATTGCATATTTTTATATAATTGCATAACTTCATAGATACACCGCAAACCTCACTTACATTATTCAGTTTACATGCTGTATCGGCATGTCAGGCTTCTTTGTTTTCATGCTGAATATCGCATTACACTAATCTTTTGTTATTTTGTCTTTAATGGGGGCTTCTAAGGGTTAAAGGGTCTGACGTGTTTGACAATTGTGCTGTATATACTGAAGTAAGCAGCTTTGTGGTGGGATTTGTGGCCTAATTTGAGCAGCAAAATTTGCCTGCTGCTCTTTTGGAAAACTGAATGCCCTTCACGCCCTGAGAGACTCATCATTGTGAGACATGACGGGGGCTTTAGAGCGTTCCACACTGTGTTATTGTGAATATCACCTGTACACACAGCTCAGTTTCCTGGAGGTGCTGGAGGTGTGATGCAGAATGCAGTCTGGCCAGAATCTGAGAGCAGTTCAGCGAAATCGCACACTCTACTGATCACACAGCACTTATTATACAATCACACTGCCACCTTCTGTGAAATGGTGACTCTGTGAGAAAAGGCAACACCATCTGAGCAATTTTTCCCCTTTGTTTTCTTATGATACAGTATATTTGTGTGATTGATGTGACTGGAGTGATTTTCTCACGGTGTGTTAGAGGTCAGGAACATACTTCACACGAGTGTTAATGCTTCAAGCTATGCATTATACATTTTTTGCGTGTCATTATGTGCTAAAATGTGTCATGAGGCAATTCATAACGCAGAGCGAGCTGCATTTTGAGGCTGTCTGAAATTGAAGGCAGCTGTCTCAATGCCTTGCTGGCTGTGCTGTCTCAGAAGCCTTGAAGGCAGCGTTGTGATGAAGATACCTGAACTGAAATATCACTGTTACTAAATACTGTTGTTGCATTCATTTGATGATGTTGTGATCTAAAAAAGCCAAAACATCTGGAGATTTTTATTCCATTTGGGTCCCAAACTACACTTTTGAATAGGAATATAAGTCACACATCAGTCACGCTTCATTGTTACTCTGATGAAACAAATCACTAATAAGCACTCACTGATCTGAGCTGCGCTCTGAATGAGCTCATCTATGCAGAAACACATAAAACAGTGCATCTAAAGAATCCAAACCCCGTCACAAACCAGAGAGCTAGCCGTATGTCTGGAGAATTTAAGTTAATTTCTTGCGTGCAGGTACCAGATACCTAGCCAGCACGGATAACGACACCTCTTGAAGAATCCGCCTAATAATAAATACATCATCAGACCAATCAGGTGCCTCCCTAACACCCCTCTGTGTGGTAGACTTTTCTCCAGCCATGGGCTTACGGACAACAGGCCACAGTACAGGCCTAAACACACACTACTGAGGTCTTCCCCTCTGTTCTGTCAATGAGAGGAGGCTAACTGCTGGTTTAGGGTTTGCCTTGAAATGGCCACTCGCCTACAGAATAGAATTGAGTCCAATCCGGGTCACGGCACCACCTGAAGAATTCCAACCCCGTCACAAACCAGGGAGCCAGCTGCATGTCTGGTTTATTTCTTGAGCCTAAAACAATGGACTGACACAGTTTTAGAGCTGGACTGCAATTTCAGCACATGCACACACAATACTGCGTATAATAATCTATAACATAGCACTAAACACATTACACAATAATAAATTCCTTCACATCCAACAAGAGAGAAAGCCTTGTGCATCTTTTGTGCAGGGATAGAAAACACCATAGTACACAGGAAGCTTCTGTTCTACACACTGAAATAGATAAAATGATTTTACTCGTGCCAGCGGTGACGTCCACACAGCGGATTTATACGAGCAGCTTCTTTGTTTTTTTGGGCTGGGTACCAGGCTCATCAGGTTCTCGTGGTTAAACGTGTTTTAGAAGACATCGCTGATGGAGGTTAGGATATTGCTGATTATACTGAATGACTCAGTGTTTAAATCGTTTAGTTGCATATTTGATTTAGCGTTTGATAAAAAGTTGACAGGTAAGCTGTAACAGTTTGAGCACTGCAGTTCAGTAACCACAGTATCGTTCTTACCTTCAGCATTCAGATACTACATTTGGTCAATGTGGAAGTTAAGATTATGGTATGTTTTGTGTAGGGCTGGGATGATGGGCAATCTTGAAAAATCAATAGCTCAGCACATAATTTTTAATAAATATAAATCAGTCCAGAATTTTTTCAGAGGGTCCAGAATGGACCTTATCCGAATACCTGAGGGCTGGTCATTCTTTGCCAATATATTATGCTTAAATGATACAAATTTTTTTCAGTGTTTTTTCAGTGTTCAAAATATGAAAAGCACAAACATATAGAACATACATTTTTTGCCGTCTTGTCCCCTGAATATTTATTCTAACGTCCATGCTGGCGTTCATAATGTGTTTCAATATTAAATTCATTACAGTCTCTTGACATAGGAGGTACACATTTGTTGCAGCTCTCGATTAAAAAAAGTGTTCCATTGCTTTTACAGTCTCTGGTGGTCACAGTCAGCTGCGCTGTTTGTGCGTCATGACTGAATGTAATTCAGTAAATTAATTTGCAGGTTAATTGTAAATTAACTGTATGTTTACAGCACTGCTGCCACCGTCAAGTTGCAAAGTACAGCCTGGAGGCCCAATTAAAAGCAGTCTACAGGCCGGACTTTGGTCACCCCTGATATAGATTTTTAAATTATTCAAAACCATGGATATCACACAGTTACAAATATGTATGTAGGACAGTTTTCATTTTTCACTGGAGGGGGTGATGAAGCTTAGGCCGCTATCAGTGATTACTGACACATGTTCCCAGCCCTAGTTACGTGTCTGGTAGTCGTAATAGAATCTAATGATCATATGAAGGTCTGTGAAGATGGTGTGTGTGACTGACAGTGGTGTTGATGTGTAACAGGTGGACCAGTTGAGGAACGAGCTGCTGCAGGAGAGAGCCAGCAAGCAGGACCTGGAGTGTGACAAGATTGCCCTGGACAGACAGGTAAAGTCCACAAGCACTATCCGTGCTACATAGCCTAAGATTCCTGGGAGAATTACATGAAAGCTCCTTTCACTTTACATGACTTTCTCATTTTCATCATTGTCTTCACCTGTTCTCATCTAATGGTGTTGTTTTCCATGTGAGAAGTTTTAATTACAATGCACTTCTGAGTGCATTGAGATCGTAAACATGGTTACCTCGTCAGCCAGCCTGATCTATTTTATTAAATTATCTTCCTAAGATTATGCCAGTGAGCAACTGTCAGAGTCTTCTAATGATTTCTATGGAAAAAAAACATGTTTCTGTAATTGTTAGATATTTTTTCCCTTGTACTGATATGCTTGTTTTATTAAACTCTGCACGTAGTGTAGTAGTACTCATATTTCATTCTTAAGTTTTGGCTATAAACATGGGTTAAAATCTTGAAACGCCCAGTGGAAAATTTCCAGTCTGGATTTATTTTCCTCTGTGACACCTTTCTGCATACAGCCGAGCGAGCTCTCTCATTGGTTAGGCCTTCAGGAGCTGAACTGAAGACCTAACCTGTCAGATTACCACTAAAATAATTAGGACCAGGCTGAGGACTGATGATGGTTCACAGTGGGTGGGACCAGTTTCAAGAAAAAAAGCATCACTCAGGCCTTCTGGAAGTAATAGATACTTCTTTAACCCTGAATATGAGCTGTAGGCTAATCAGTGTTTTTCATTTATTAGCATTATTGAAAAGGTCCTTTTGTCCTCCTTTTTATGGCTATTTATGGCCCCAGTTGAAGGCCTGGCTCTAATAGTCATGGTTCACCACTGATTTTTACCCCTTTGTAACAGCTAGGCCGTGAGCTAATATTAGACACTTGAACAGCTGTTGAAACAAAAGTGGTCATGCCGTGAATTGTTTTGTCTTCCTGTTTATTTTCAGAATAAAGATCTGAAGAGTAGGATAGCTCATCTGGAGAGTTCACAGAAGTCCAGTAAGGAGGGGCTGGTGGCCCAGCTGGAGAGCAGAATCCAGGAGCTGGAGGAGAGACTGGAAGGAGAAGAGAGGTTAGAAACTCATGAAAAAAACTCGCAACTGGAGTTCGGGAGCACATAAACTAATACACGCTAAATAAATGTGGGCCCATATCCTGAATAGTTCTTAATATTTTTATTTTTTTTCCTGAGGTCCACTTATTACATTTGTGTGATTTTGTGTACCAAAAAATATTCATATATGGGGTTCATTGTCACAGACATAGGTGGAGGCAACATTTGATAGAATAGTCTAATAAATCTATATAAACATAATTAATTCAGTACAATTTCATAGTGTTTGAACTGAATGTGCCTCCCAGCTGTAACACATAAAGATCTATAGGCATCACAATAAACATGGCTAGCAATGACATTGTCAAATTTATTTTTGGCCATAAAGTAGAATAGCAGACATTAGCGAGATAAAATCGAAATACATTTCATTAACATGACAGCTGTAATAACAGAATAACTTCTGTGAATACTAAAAATGTGCTTTATATGAGGAAGAAGTGAACTGCTCTCGCTGTTTACTGATTTGCTTGTTGCATGTTGCCAAGCATGTCCTATTTGAACCTGTTTAACTACATTTAAAAAATCCATGCTACATTTTAGCCCATGTTAGGCTGGGCTCCAGAATGAAATGCTGTAGATGTAACATTGAAAATAATAGGAAATTATTGCAAAAAACTAAAAAAAAGAATGTGTTCTACAGAGAACGTGCCAACCTGCAGTTGGTGAACCGGAGGTTAGAGCGTAAAGTGAAGGAGATGATGATGCAGATGGATGAAGAGCAGCACTCGCTGCAGGATCAGAAAGACCAGGTAAATTTAACACACCTGCTTACACTCTTCCTACTTCCCACTCTTCTACACTCACCTGCTTATGTGAGCAGTTTTGTTATTGAGCGTGCATGTGATAGAATGTGTGTGGTGGTTTACATGGAGTTGCCAGTGTATTAGGTACACTGAACTTTTTATGTAATACTTAATAAACTTTATATATGTATTTTACTTTATATATATTTTATATATAAAATATAGGTTTACAGTTGATGACTGTTGCCTATTTGTCTCAGCACTGTACTCTCTCGTCAGCTTTGGTCCTATAATAAACCTTTTCCATTGATGGAGAGGGTTGAAAGGGGCTGATAAATCGTAAAGCAGTAGTACAGTTGGTCATTGTAACCTGCATTTACAAAGTTTGGATTAGCTTTTCAAAACATTTGCAGTTATCAAGAGTCAAAAACAAATTTGGTTTGCAGACACGTGTATAACATGAATCTTATGCGTTAATTCTGTGCAGCTTCACACATTTCTAATACGACCTCATTAAATTATAATAAAATCAATCTGATTTCTAAAGTGGAGATCAAATCTCAACCAAAAATAATGTAAATAGATACTTACTGTATATTATTAATCATATAATAGCTCATTTCTCACAGAATTCTTGAAATATAGAATCTAACATCTAAAAATATCTAAGTTATTGTTGTACATAAAATAATAAAAATTGTTCACATGGCAAGTGATTCCAAATACAGTGAGCGTGTAAAGTGTTTATGTATTTGAGCATGTTTATCTAATGCAACCGTTTGTCTGTGCACAGCTGAACCTGCGTCTGAAAGCCCTGAAGAGGCAGATGGATGAGGCAGAGGAGGAGATTGACCGGCTTGAGCATGGAAAGAAGAAACTGCAGAGAGACCTGGAGGAGCAACAGGAGGCCAACGAGCAGCTCCAGAATCAGCTCAAAGCACTGCGCAGTGAAATGAGGTAAAGAATTCACAGCATTATCAATGATCCACAACCGGATCAAAGCACCAGACACTAATATGTGAAAATCTGTGACCTTGCGACAGTTTCGATTGAGAATCTTTTTCATTCAGTTAATCATGAATCATGATCATATATTAAATTATATTACAGTTTAGAATTATTTTAAACAAGCACACAGTATCACTGATGCAAAGAACTCCTGTTATGCACAAAAATCTAATTGAGTGTTAATAGCGCCCCCTCAAGGCGAATTTTTCACCCTGCTAAACATGAGTGAGTGAGTATGTGAGTTGCCAGCCATGAGGGGCTTCATATATAAAAATACATGAATACACGAAATACACGAAATACAAAAATAACTGGAGGAACTATGTGCACAGTAGAGTAATACAGACAATGACAACAACATACAAAGCTTCAAAAATATATATATTATAATTTATTAATAGACTGTTTGGAAATGTTTCACTTTCATTTTGGCATATATTATATTATTATATACTATTATAAAGATTAACATACTTGAATCACTGCCTTCAGATCAATGCACAGTGCTGCATTTCTCCAGCTCTGCTTCACAGTGATATGAGTTAATACATGACTACTTTATGACTAACTCTGAATCTGCTCATTGCGCAGTGAGTAAGTGAACAGTGATACTGTAACACATGGCTAACCATGAGTAGAAGTTAGCAGATCAGAAAAGATAGCGTTAGCGTGATTATGTTCATAGCAACTCTTCTGTTTCTTCCCAAAGACGAAAGAGCAACTCTGCCCCCCTCCTTAACAACCTGGATGATGACGATGATGATGATGACATCAGCACTGATGGAGAAACCTACTTCAGTTCGTCTTCTGGATATAAGCGCTCCAGCAGTCAGGACGCCATTATCTCCACCTTCTCTCTCTGAGAGTTAGACTGTGCTGTCTTCACTCTTCATAATGCAGTAATGAACACTGTTCCATCCGTCTGATCTTCGGCTCTTTGGGCCCGAAAGCGCGCTGCAGTGGAAACATTCCTAATGCCTTTGATTTTGAACAAAAGAAACAAAAAGCCTTTATTTTTTCAGTAGTTTTTTTGTATCCTTTATTGTCTCTCACATTATATGACCTCTGATTTTACTCTACACCAGTGTTTTAATGTAATGTTACGTTTTTTGCATTTTGCAAGTGCATTTTTAAGTGTGTTTTAAAAAAAAAACAGAAAGATGAAATATCTTCCTTATGAAGCTCCAGTTCAATCAAACGTTGTTATGGCGATGATGATGATGCAACAGATTGTGTAATTTATTAATCACTGAAAATATGAAGGAATGGCATGTTGAAGGGCACTAATTACTCTATCAAGGGAAATTTGCATGAGGGATTATCTGAATCTTTTTTTATTTTTTTTTGTATAAAAGGTGTGTCCGCTACACAGTTCCTTTGTTCTTTATACAAAACAACTTAGCAAAGCAGTTTTTTATGTTACATAATGCTCCTCCCTCTCCAAACGGACAGTCCCATGTTACACAATGCTGCTTGGCTTTATTTTATGTTTTATTATTATTTTTTTTTAAACTTTTAAGCTTCCTGTTAATGACCTGTTGACCTTTTTCCGAGCTGTGAGCGCACAGCACACTCATGGAATGATAACAATAAATAAAAAACCCCACATACTTAAGTGAGGTTACAACAAACCACACTGTGTTACAGAGTGGGAGGCAGTTTGTTTCTGAGACTCAAAACAGTGTTAATGGCTAAATATGAGTGGGTCTTGCTGGAATATACAGTGTCTCACTCAGTGTTGTCATATGCTCAGTCTTAATTAAAGGAATACTCCAGTGTTTTTCGACCTAGTCTGTGTCTGCTGTATCAGTAGTGTACAGTCGATCATGATAGATGATGATATGACATGTTTTCCTGTACTTAGAAAAAGAACAGAAAACCCGAAGGCTCAAAGTTCCCTTATAATAGAAGCCAATGGGAAGGTAGTCTTGCGGGGCCAGATGAGATCTCTTAAACATCTCTTAAACTTCTGGTGCTGGACTGCGGTGAAAATAGGGCTACGTCCCTCTAAAACCCATTCACTACAATTAAAAATTCCTCTAGTCCACCTCAGGGGTACAATCATTAACACAAAACAAGCTAGCTAGTGAAATGACATCTACTTCTTTGTTTATTGATCTTGCTTTATTTGGATAGCCCCTAGTGGATTATCATAGATCATGGATTTTCAATTTAGGCACAGAGTCACTGTTAGGTTTAGGTTTTGGGTTGGGGTTAAGGTTAGGGTTAGGACAACTTAAAATTAATTTAAGATGAATAGATAATAAGCAGATTGAAAGCATATACAACACATTTACAATGTACTATCCAAATAAAGTGTTACCTGTTTATTTGTAGTGTTTGGAGACTTTTAAGCTCTGCCAATTTACGTTGCAATCATTGGCCGATGGCAGGCTTGTTGATGAGCACATCTTCGCCCCCAGTTTTCATCTCCACCTTCATGAGGCTTTGGATTAGTTGAAATTTCACACTCAGTCTACATTCCCACCCACTTTTAGCCCAAAATGTCCAACGGTTGTACCCAGACGTCGTCATAACGAGACCTGGCCCCATGAGCTTACTGCTGAAGCAACTGCCCATTTGCTTCTATTATAAGCTCATTTAGAGTTTGTGGGTTTTCCCTTCTTTACTAGGTACAGGGAAATCGAAATGTTGGCTTATTCCTTTAAACTGTTTATCTGTACTTATGGAAGTCTATAGTTTCTGCATTTTGTGTCAAAGCCTGGGATGTGTTTAGTGAGGCACATGTGTTATATTGTCAAGCCAACTCAACCAGAAGGATGGCCAGTCCAGAACTCGCATTCTTAGTCAAATCAGTCAAAGACATGTTTGTATACATGGATGCTTGACCATGGATGCTTGACTCTGTAGCATCACAGCATCCATTAGCATTAGAAGGAGCTAACGAGAAAGAGAAAGATCCAAGTTTCAAACCCTTGGATAGAATAATAAGTGTGATAAGTTCATTTCTTTTTTTTTTGTCCTCTAAATTTGCATATGTTCTGATTCTATGATTACTCAGTAAACAGTCTTGTGACTTTATGCTCACGTTTTTGTTTTCAGGGTTGTTTTCAGACAAGTGCATGGGTTTGTTTCTTAGACGTGTCTAATCTAAATCTCCAGACTCCGGCCCTGTGACCTCCAGTCCTTTTGGACCTTCGTTCCGTGACTACGTTGAAGTGTTCAACGTCATCCCGGCGAATCTGTAATGCTGTATGGCTGCAAGCGTATAAGAAACACTAATGAGATTAGACCCCAAAATCTGCACATTTGCACTTGAATTGTGTACTTTTTTCCTTGTTTGTCTAAATTTGGTAATTTCTATTGCTTATTTTTTCGAAATCCTCATGTTTCATTTGTCTCCATGCGATTTGCTGTGAAGTCCCCAAGTCCAATGAAGACCGGAGATTTAGATTGGGCAGTGGATTAACCCTAGTCCTGGACTAAACTGCTATTCATACAGCTTCTCCAAGCTTGTTTTACCCTTAAAAACCCTATTCAGTCTAGGATTAGGCTTAATCTGGGTCTTTTAAACCAGCAATATGAGTATCTGCCTGAATATTGGCCCCATTTGCTCCAGTTAAAATATGATGAAAGCCAAAAACTCTTAAGTTTTTCCGAAAGATCTTTGTGATCTGTGTGTTTTAATATGATTTTAATATGGTTTTGTGCCTCAGTTGCTGAGAGGCTCAGCAGTTGTACTTCACTTTTGTGCCTCCTTTAATTCGTCCCAGAGCAGGTTAAACTCTTCTGCTTGAGTTGGTTTGATTGTGGCCTGCTATGCATATTCAACATATCCTGTAACCGTCCTTTTGTATGCAACTTTTGTATGTTGCTGTGTTGACAATCAACTTTTTTTTGTTTGTTTATTTTGGGTTTCTTAAATACACTGTGATTATTTGCACTGTAAGTTGGATTGAACCTTTTTTGTGGCCTAAAGAAACATTCCAATGTAAAATCCTTGTGATTTCTCACTCAGCAAAAAGGAATTCCGCCAGCGTTCCTCAGGCTCTCTGTAGTTACAATAAAATTTAGCAGAAACTTCTTATCTTTTTACTAAGGCAGGCATTCATTTATCCTAAGGTCAGTAAAGTATGTGGCCGCCAATTCACCGCTAGCTGACTCTGCTGAACTGTAGAGTCCTGAGGGAACGCCAAATTCCTCCGAATGGAACTCACTGTAAGGAATTGCAGCCTAAATTATAGCACTGCTGTCATATCAAAAAACCCTGCATCTCCATTATTAATTAATTAATTTTTTTTTTTTTACTTTTTTTTGGAAAAACGCCAGCTGGCCTTTACATTATACGCCCATAACACAATACAAAGAGTCCAAAACACAACTTAAGGTTTAGTTTTTTGCCTTCATCTATAAAGTTATCATTTATGAGATACAAGGTTTTGTTTTGACAGCAAAATGTTCCTTTAATGTTGCCATTTTAGTGACCAAATTACCACTGGAGTCTTTTTGGTGAGGAGCACAGAAAGAATCCTGCCACTACCTCTCTGTATGTGTTTATACTGCTTGAACTAAAAACCTGGAAAAATGAAATAAAGTTACCCATAGTTAATCTCGCAGCAGTGCATCTGAGCGCGTTTCTGTTTTGCTAAGCCAGACATGCATCAGCGTGGTCACAGTTTTGAGCAGGTACTGGATTTTGAGCGCAGCTGTGGTAGTGATTTCCTGCTGAACTAATGATGACATTAATGTGAGGTGAACATATTGTGATCCGCTTCATCCCATTTGTAGCCCCCACCCAGCTGTTTTTTGGCTTTTGGATAATGCAGCTGTGTAAATAACAGCCCACATTCTTTAATGTGTATGTATATGTCTGTGTTTGTTTTGGTGTATTCATAGGACAAAAATATTCAGACTGTAGGAAAAACAGGACTAACCTACAAAATGTCCAGCAAAGTGTCCTGACTTTGTAAAGTGCCTGTTAGAAAAGCTTTGTTATAAAATAAAAGAAACGAAAACCTTAATTTTACAGGAGAAAGCAAAACCATTCATAACTTTCAATGTAAGTTAATGTAAAGAGACTTTATTCCAAGCAATTATGGACTATTTCTAATAGTCTGAGTGCTCTGAAATTTTATTACAATGTAAAAAGCAGCTTATGTATATTATAAAATAAAAAAATGGTAAAAATATAGATATGGTTTGTGTGTTTGTGCTGGTCTGAGTAGATCAGACACAGCAGTGCTGCTGGAGGTTTTGAACACCTCAGTATCACTGCTGGACTGACAATAGTCCCCCAACCAAAAGTATCCAGCCAACAGCGTCCTGTGGGCAGCGTCCTGTGACCACTGATGAAGGACTAGAGGATGACCAACACAAACTGTGCAGCAGCAGATGAGCTATTGTCTCTGACTTTACATCTACAAGGTGGACTGACAAGGTAGGAGTGTCTAATAGAGTGGACAGTGAGTGGACACAGTGCTTAAAAATCCAGCAGCACTGCTGTGACTCAGAATAAGATTGTGTTCCAATAACTGTCATTGGAAGTTAATGATGTGTTTCCTTCTTCTGTAAAGTTACCATTCTAGAGAAAAGAGGTTTTGTATATATATTACATGAAGGCACTTACATCTAATAATAAATAATACATGGAACATATTATTTTTCCTCTCCACTGTGTTTTTGGTTAAACAGTCAGAGGCCCAAAAGAGAGTCGATATGCTGTGAGCCACTGACTGACCCCTGATGTTCATCCACACGCTGGAATGTCGGGGGTGTGAGGCGTGACTGTCTTTAGGAACTCCAGCTTCATCCTTTTCTTGCACGCTTTACAGCTGACTACAGAAAGAGAAAGGCAGGCAGACGCAGAGGCATCCTTAACCAGTAAACAAAGCTCGGGCCTATTGTTCTCAGGCCTGGCCTGCACGAGCTGCAGTGGTAGCAGGTCTTTACAACAAAAACCCACAAACTTCCCTGATGTGAGGGGAGCATCTCTGACCCCTGCTGAGCAGCCCAGCCTGGCCTGATTAGTGACCAGGGTGGAGATTTAGTAGGGGGGGGGGATCAGAGACCACCATCCATTCCTCAAATTCCAAACCCTCTCCTCACGAACACACACATACAGACACACCTTTGTTCTTGAGTGAATAGATGAGTTTTACTGATCAAATAACAAGTGAGTGTCTCAAGAGTAGCACATTTTATTTTTAATTCAAAGAGTGGGCAGAAAACAATAACATCAGTAGTTGAGCTTGTTTCCTGTTATTTTGTAAATGCTATTGTTTTAGGCTCTGTTCATTGTACAGCTCTCTGCTGCCCTCTTGCTGCAAATCAGTGCCATGGCTTCTCGCAGGAGTGTCCAGGCATATGCGAAGGTTTCAGCACTCCTGATCAGAGTTTGATTTTCTAAGTGAAAATAAGTTAACACGTCCTCTACAACAGACATTTTAATGCACAGTTACTGTTTATTAGCTGAAGTTAACATTTGGGGAAAAATAAAACAAAATGTGGTCTGTGCAAAAGTTATGGCACATTTTAAATTTTGTGTTCCTTTTTTTCCAATATGTTAAACAGTGCAAATAAATAAAAATTGTGCACCAAAATTAGCAGAAAAATGTTTCTGTGTTCTCTGTAGATGATGTTTTATATTTTCACACAGAAAATTAACAAAACGTCATTTTTGGGGGTGCACAAACATTTGCATACAACTCTATGTTTTTTTAGGGGTATAAAAATTTGTGCCACTTGGGTGATGCTTGTCTGCTAAGGGAAAACATGCTTAAAAAACTTTTTAAATTATTATATGTTAAATATTATATTTTGGTTGTAGCAGAATTTAGCTACAGTCATACAGAAGCACATGGTAAAAGTGTTGCATTGATTCAAATGTGCACATAATTTCAAAATGAATAAAATATATTACACAACTAAATTGTTGCCAAAAGATAAAGAGATAAAAATAAAATAGTTTTGAAACACTTTTGTCACAATATCCATAGTTTTAACAAATTCATGTAAAGCAGCAGTTCATTTGAGTTTAATATCTCATGATGTACTGGGCTTGTATGCTAGGGGGGTGGCATCTGGGTCCCTAAAGGCCTTATCGGACCCCATATAACCCTCATACTGGCACGATACGACTTTTCTTTACATGCAGACGATGCCAATCCAAATGCTAAAATTAGCAAATTTGAGCCATGAACCAATCATATATTTTGTGGGCCGATTATGATTTCTTTACAGCCCAACTGACCCATGGCCAGTTTTTATTCACCTTTGTTTTTTACCCGAAGCTCAAACTGTGTGAACTGAACGAACTCATAAAACACACAAGCACATTTCCATAACCGTCTATTAGCCAAAGTTACAATATAAATAAGATTATTATTTGCTCTTCAATGGGCCAAACCGCACAATGAGTCATGTATAATCATGCTGCAGCAGTTTGGTTGAGGTGTAGCAGCAGCAGTCAAATACAGCACGAGAGCACTCACCTGCCCAACGTTATTTACCTCATATGACTGCAGTATAGACCAGCCAAAACACACACACTTACACACATTATCTAAGCCGCTTATCCTCCAGGGTTCTGGGGGTGGGGGTGGGGGGGTGTGGGGTGTTGCTTGAGCCGTACACAGCACATTCTTTGTCAATCTGCAACCACTTAATTACGCAAAGGGCTCTCTGAGTGTTCGTGGTTATATAGAACCAATGATTTTACTAAAGAACACTTTTAAAAACATCTTTTAAAGAGTCTAGAATGCTCTACATCTTCATCTTCATTACTAGCAAACCTGATGTTTCCACTCTCAATTAACTAAAGCGCTTCAAGTTCAAGCTGTGTATCTTACTATGCACTGTATATTATGCAGTATTTGTCTGATTACACTGTCACTGCAAAGTAAAAATTTAGCAGCAGCACTAAAAAACTAGCATGAACAATATACATCAAGACCCACTGTGCACTGTAATGGACAAAGGATTTAGAAAAATCCTGTGTAGAAAGTTGTTATGTACGGAGCCCTGCTGGTGATATCCCGTATTCATAAAAATAATATATGGCTATGACTTAGTAAGGCATGAGAACGAGATAATGTAGTCAAGGCCATGACTTAGTAATGTGTAGGGACGAGATCCTAATGCATGGAAACGACTTAGTAAGGCATGGGAATAAGATGATTAAGTCTTGACCACAGCTTAATAAGGCATGATCTTGTTCCCACCCCTTACTAACTCGTGGCCATGACTTAATTATCTTGTTTCCATGCCTTACTAAGTCGTGGCCACGCATTAGAATCTCGTTTACATGTGCTCATACGCAATATTTGTATTTATATATAAATGGGATGTCACCAGCAGGGCTCCGTAGTTATGTTATTACTGCAATTGAACTTGTTGTCTCACAATCCATCACTTACCAAATAACAAACACATAACATGATGAAAAAACTGTTCTAAATCAGATGAAAAGAGTTAAAATGAGCCCTCCTACACTATATTCCTGCAGAACAGTAGGCAGCAGTTTCAGCGCAGTTTCCACTGTCTCAGAATTAAACTTGTTTACTAAGAGTTGCATTTTGTGTAATTGTGTGAAAATAAAGATTGAATCAATTGCACATATTGCTTTTACAGTCACGAAATCTCAACCAGATATTTGAGACACAAGAAAGGCCATAATTTTGGTGCCATAATATTTATTTAATATATCAACAGTAACAACCAACAAGATTCAACAAGTAAGATATAATCCCCCTCAATCAAACACACACACACACACACACGCAAAGCAAATGGGTTAAAAAGGGACGTTTACAACTGGGATGGTTTCTCAACGACTCCTCCAACAGACAGAGAGATGATTACTCTGCCTCTGTGGTTGCAGCGCTGCCATGCCTTATTTCAGTGTGCAATGGGCGGGGGTAAGCTGCTGTTTGATTGGCTGTTAAACAGCCATTCTGATAAACAACAGGTATCAGCAAAGCATAAAATAAAGAAGAAAACACACGATGTCCATTGCCGTGGACGCAGGGTCTGGAAGGGCTGAACACGCCCTGGTCCACTTCGACTCACCGCTCGGTTGTGCGTCACTCCTACCAGCGGTGGCAGAAAGCAGGAGGGCCAGTGAGAGCCGGGACGCGCTCCCCTCTGCTAACTAGCTGGGTTAGCATCAGTGAGCTAATCGAATAGCCAGCTAGCCATGCAAAGTTTGCAATGCAGAACGTTTTTTGAGAAGTTTGAACATAAACACACATAAAACTTATGAATATTTGCTTTGTCTTTCTACAAACCGGGTGTGGAGCCGTGGTGTAGTGCCTGTATTGTTGTTGTTATTATCCGTGTAGCCTTTAGCATGCTAACTAGCAAGCTAGCATAGTAAGATGAGGTATCAGCTGTCCTGTAATGCGGAGGACTGAAGGGAGTAGTTTGCGACTTAACGCCCAGCAAATCAAATGTTATGGCCTTGAAATATTAAGTATTTTAAAGTAGTTTAACTGCTAAGGCTTAGAAACAGCTTTGTCCGTCATTATTTTCATGTTTGAAAAGGGAAATGCGTCAGATAGCAATGATTTCTGCTTAATAATATTCTGTCTTGTGCCCCTTCATTTGAGCTAAAACAGTAATGAAACAGCCCTAAGGATGGAGAACGACGACAAAGGGAAACGGCGAGGCCAAGGCCCAATCCTGTTTCACCCATTGCCTCTACCACTTAACCCAGGGGTGCACATCTCCGGTCCTGGAGGGCCGGTGTCCAGCACAGTTTTGAGGTTTCCCTCCTCACACACACCCATTAAACCAGCCGATTAACAGAAAAGTGTAATCAGATGTGGTTGAGCAGGTAAATCACCAACGTGTGCTGGACACTGACCCTCCAGGACCGGAGTTGTGCACCCCTGACTTAGCCCTTACCCTTCTGTTTTGTGCATTCATGCCTTGGGGTAGGGTGCCTTGATTTTTGTTGCGATTGGGCCGAAGTGTTAGGGTTACATGGCCCTCCAAATGGAGGTTTGCAGAGTCACACTCCAAACAGAGTGTCAGGAGAAAAAACAGAAAAACCGGTGTTCTACCCATCGAATGGTCCCACTGAGCATGCGCATATCATTAATAGAGCGTTGTAACTTAATATTATAAACGTTTATGTTTTTAATGTTAATTCAACACAAACACAGTTTAGTATCATTACTTACATTACTTAGGTGAATTAGGCGATCAAAATATCCAAATTATTCTTTTAATGCTGGTAATGTTTTCTGATAAGGAGATTTATGCTATCAGATTTTCCTGCCTATAGATTTCAGTGCTGGTAGCATTTTTTGATAGGGTAATTTAGGCCATCCAAAAAATCCTACCTTCAGTTTTATGTAGCACGCTACCCAAAGATATGCCTGTACAGTAGGACATTTCGACAAGTTAGCACAATCCAAGATGGCTGTGCAGGCGACCAATGAAACCCACAAATGTGAGTATTTTCTCAGTGAAAGATTACAGTAACCATTGTATTTTCTTAGTATAATGTCATTTCAATGTATTATGGTCCTTTCCTTCATAACAAGCATAAAAAATTGGCTCGTCGTTTGCTGATGTCTCATTAGCTAACTAGCTATTTTTCCTTTTCCACCTTAAATAGTGCAGCATTTACATCCTGCCGCCTCAGGCATCGGAACTGCTGCACCATTTAAGGTGGAACAGGAAAATTTGATTAAGGAGTTGGCGAATAGCTGACTTCAGCTTCATATCACCGAAGAATTAGGGGCGGGCAATAATAAATAATTGTCCCTCTTTGAAGGCATATGATGCCCTAAAGCCCAGCAGTGAGGTTGCTGGACTTTACCCTCCTCTGCTGTCACTGCAGACTGGCAGGGTCGCTTACAGGGCAGCGCTGGTAGCTGTTAATGAAGTAATGCTCATCTTTATTTGAGGGTCCCATTTCATAGGGGAAGATTTCAGCCACTACCCCTTGTAACTCAGTTCCAAGGGGCAAGATGACACTCGAAAAAAAGGGGTAGGGGTAAAAATAAGAAAAGTGAACGGGCAGCTAGAATTAAGAGTTAACTAAAGCTATGAAATAAGGTGCCTTATAGGTTGAGTACGTTGAGCTGACTTTTTGTTTTGTACAGTGAGGACTCTGTACAGTGGCTGAGTGTCAGGCCTCTGTGTGTGAGTGTGGCACTGGTGTGTGTGAGCGCTTATGATGAGGTGCTAACAAGCTAATGATCCCAAAGGAATGCAGTGGCCCTAAACAGATGGACTTTTAAACCGGGCTGTCTGTCAGCAGGCTGAATGGAGAGAGACACAGGGAAGCTGGAGGAAAGCTGCAGGCTGCTCTGTTCCTCTTTTCTTCCCTCCATTGTGCCCCAAAGCTGCCATTCACCCAGAGCTGGCTGAGTGTGAAGCGCGTCCAGACTCTCGCTGTGAGCTCTGTGGCCACCCTTCACTTTCTAAAGTGGCAAAATAGGCGATGTGTGTCTGTTTCTCATGATGACGTTGTTTTGAGAAAATTATAATACATTTTTACTTATATAAAGTTATCAAGTGAAACAAAGCTTAAAGCTTCTCTCTCTCTCTCTCGAATGATCTTGTTCTCTCTCTCTCTGTTTCTTTTTTCCCCCTCTCTTTTTCTCTTTCTGTCCTCTCACTTCCCTCTCGCTTCTCTTACTCTATTTGCTTCTTTCATTTTCTTTCGTTCTTTCTTTCTTTCTGCATCTCTCTTGGATGGTCTTATTCTCTAACTTTTTCTCTTATACTTCCTCTCCTCTTCATTTTCTTATCTCTTTCCACTTCTTTCTTTCTTTCTTTCTGCATCTCTTGAATTGCTACCCGTTTCTCTCTCTCTTTCTCTGCTTGTTCTTGTTTTCATTCTTCCTGCATCCCTCTTGAATGGTCTTTTCTCTCTTTCTTTCTGTTTCTTTCTCCCTGTCTCTTGCTCTCCCTCTTTCTCTGTCCATCCTCTCCTCTGTCTTTGCTGCTTTCTCCCTCTCTTTTGAACTTCTCTCTCTTTTCTCAACCTTCTTCCTTCCTTTCTTCGTTCTATTCTTTTTTCTTTCTGCATCACTGTTGGACAGTTCTATACAGTCCTTCTAGTCTCTTGAATTGTCTTACTCTCTCTTCCTCTCTGCTTTTATTCTTTCTTTCACTTTCTTGCTTGGATGGGCTTGCACCCCCCCCCCGCCAAGACAAAGATCATTAACAATAATAACAGTAACAACAACATTGGATCAGTATTCGATATTTGATGCAATTACTGTACTTTGAGTTCTCTCTCTCTCTCTCTCTCTCTCTCTCTCTCTCTCTCTCTCTCTCTCTCTCTCTCTCTAATGGAGTCTGTGGTCTAGGGTTCTGATAAGCTGATAAGTGAAGCTCTCGCAGTGCTGCTGCTGCTATATCAGCCTGAGGCTCAGAGGTGGCTAGAGTACAGCTCAGTCCCTGAAACAGGAATCAACAGTATTCCAGCACAGAAGCAGAGGAGAATAAACAGCAGCCACTTCCAGCACATCCCTCACTCGCCCTCATAGAGCGCATACGGGCATCACTAATTTGCTTTGTATAGGAGATCAGACATCTGTGTCGGTGTAGGAGATAAGTGACGTACTGTCATTTATCTTCATCTGTTATTCTGCTTATTCAGCTTCATTCACTTGTGTCCACTCAGTCTGTCCAAAGCCTTCAGTTAACTTTACACATCCTAATGTAAATCTTGTACATTCAGTTTCTGGATTCTGCAGCGTTCACACTGTGTCTCCTGAATTTAATCATAAAGCAGTAGCTGTAGAGAGCAGGTAGAGAGCTTTCTTTATCAGCTTGGAAAGTCACTCAAAGTCATATGATGAAACAAAGCAAGGGCAAGAGAGAGATAAACACACTGAAAGGCAGCTGCAGTCCTACCTTACATAAAGACTGAGTAGCTGTAGAAACAGTCCAGAGCAAATATTCACTCTTAGACGGGCTCGACTGACACACTGAGCTTCATTCACTTCTTACTTATTTTGCTTCACAGCTCAAAAGAAAAGAATGGAATTCTTAGACGTGAAACTGAGAACCAATAAGTGAAAAAGTGAAATAAATAAATAATAGAAAGAGAGAGTGAGAGAAAAGAAACAGAAGAGGGGGAGAGAGAAAGTGTGAGAATAAAGAAATAGAAAGAAAGAAAGAAAGGCACAGACAGAGTAAGAATTAAAAACTGAGGGACGAGTGAGACAGTGAGAGAGAAAGAGAAGAAAGAAAAAGTGAAAGAGAGGAGAGAAGAAAGAAAGAAAGTGAGAGAGATATGAAGAGAGATAGAAAGATAGAGAGGATAGGAAGGGAGAAAGAGAGTGAAAGAGAAAGCTGATTATTCATCATTGAGGTCTGAAACTATACAAGGCCTTCAGGCCGTTCTTTACCAGAAACTGCTCGTTATTAAATTCTACTGAGGATCTCTGATGATAACAGATTTTTTTCCATCTCTCTTCATTGTATTTAGCATTGAACGCCTAAAACTGCAGCGTCATAATTCAGAACCATTACTCAGTACTTAGGCTCTATAAACAACTATACATTATTCAGTAACTATTATGAAACTGTTATGTAAGGTATGGATTTATGAGAGGAATTGTGTGCCAACACATTTAAATGAATTAATGATTAAGATGAGTTTGTTATTGACCACAGGAATGACCTGAAGACAGTAAACTTCACTCTACAGTCCTGTTGTTCTGAGGAAGTGAAACTCTCTGAAACTGATGAAGATGATAGTGAGGAAGGTGATAAAAACATGCTGTGTTTTGCTACACATCCCTCAGCTCTCCACTCTGAGCTGCTCTTCTGGGAATCCGGCTCTTCCAGTATGACCAGACAAGTGGAGTCAACAGCGTAAAACTCCCAGAACTAAAACAATGGGGTGACGTCGATTGTAAACACTTCAGCTGTAAGTCAGGATTTAATTGAGGTAAGCAAGCAGATGCCTGCAGAGTGGCCAAACCCATCTATAGGAGCTGAAGCTCATGTGTTCAAGGGCCCATATTGTGCGAAAACAAGTTAAGGAAAATTCGTTTGATCTAAAAGACTTTGACATAAACACGGTTACACAGTTAAAGGTTTAAAGTATACCGGTCACTCCCCAGTCCATAGTCTAGGGGTGTCAAACTCAACCACTAGAAATGATATTATTTCATTTTTAAAATGACATTTTGCTATGACCTGAACTAGCCATTGACTGTGTGTGTGTGTGTGTGTATATATATATATATATATATATATATATATATATGTATATAGGGATATACAGGAGAAAGAACTATTTTACTTTTACTGTAAGTCAATGGAACCAGGATTTTTTTGTTTCTTTTGGTCCATTCATTATGAAATTTACATGCAATGTAAATTGCTATTTATTTAGGGGAAGGGAGGTCAGAACACACGTTATATTGCAGTGCATGCTGGGGATTGTAGTGCAGCACATTGTGAAATGGGCTAATAAAAATAGAAAATCTAAATAATTTCGCAGGCCAGATAGGATTCCTCCACCAGCCTGATCTGGCCCTTGTGTGTGACATATGGGCCATAGTCCATATATGCAAAGTAAGCTGGAAAACAGCCTATCCTGAATTATTTGTTTTAGTGATGTCATGAAAAAACAAATCATTTACATATATCTGGCTATTCAGCTTATAGCAGTTTCTCCCCACCCGTTCATGCTGAAGCTATAAGAAGTATTTCAGCTCTGAGTGATTTTGAATGAGCCACAATACAGGACAAGCCAATCAGAATTGAACTCGATTACATATACATATATAAATTGTAAAAAAGGATAAAAATGTAGGATATGGACCCTTTAAAGGCACCCAGTGCAGCTAGATGAGTTTTACAAGCGGAGGCCTTGTAATGAAATTTGTAGGAGATTTCATTTGACTGTCTAGTAGGGCTGCAGACACCACTCTCATGTCCCTTTCGTCAAAAGAGAGAGACCACAGAGAGCAGAGGTTTGCTATTTGTAAATATTCACTGTAATTCAAGCATTCATTTGCATACAGGGCATCATTTCTGTTCACAAGCCGAGCTACAGCTCCGTAACAACGGAAAGAACTAAACAGTAAACAAGTCCCTCCACTCTGATTAGTCATAACCCGTATCATGATAATCAGGCCAGATCAAATGTATGCAAATGAACAGTGATGTAGTAACCATTCAGAAAGGAGGTCCTCAGGTCCCAAAAAACACGTGCATTAACCTTAGTTCCTATCAAAGATTTGTTTCATTGCATTTACATGAGAACGGAGGGAAGGCATGGTTGTTATGGGACTTTTTTCCCCCATAATATGCGTTTTTTATTGCAGCAATAAGAAAATGTGCAAACGCAGGTATTGTAGGTACTGTGTCTATATGTATAAAAATTAAGCAAAAACATGGTAGCTAATGTACATCCATGGAATCATTGAACCCCTTTGTTCAGCCAATGAGCTGCTCAGCTTGCAAACAAATAGGTCCTTTTCACAAGAGATGTAAGTAGACAAAGGGGGGGTTATAGTCGTGGTCCATAGCACTTCTGTAGACATTTTCCACAACCACGGCTTCAGTGAATGAACATCTATCCCTACTGAGATTTTGCTCTTTCAAACACCACTAGTTTTTGTGGAGGAACATGAAAACTGTTCCACTGAAAGTGGCTGGAAACAGCAACAATTTTAACGCACAACTTTCAAGCACAGGTACAACCTCCTTCTATCAGAAATTTAAATAAGACCCTGTACAGATGATTAGAGACATGATTGTTTTGTTTGTAGCCTTTTAGCTCCAGTTACCCCCAATCTTTCAGTACTTACTTGCAGGCGCCCTCTGGTGTTTTGCAATCATGTTTTTGTTGAAATGCCCCAGCCGCACTTTCAGGGTATCAGACCTACACTCTCAGATCTGGATGTGATGTTACATGGTGGTCAAGATGCTAAGCCGCTATCATACTTTGTGTTTTATTACATGAAGAGCGTAGTAGGTAGTGCGTAACGTTTTTGGAAACCCTCAAGTACTATGGCTGAATCTCAAATGGCTCCCTACTTAGTGCACTGCAGGAAACTATGTGCTATTTTGGTGTAGAGGCCATTATTGTATGACCTACAAAGTGCATTACATAGGAAGTAGGAAACATTTTGAGATTCAGCCCATGTGATCATGATTAATTCTGTGGCAGGATTATGATTACACCTGTGCATAATTAATGGCAGCCTGCAGCCACAAAATATACTTTAGTACTGAAAGAACAAACAAATGGTTTCTCTCTTAACCCTTTAAATGGTTAGGGTAGGTTTAGGAGTGTGTGTTGTTTTTGCATTGAGGTTAGGGTTAAGGATGGATTTAATTCAACCATTCACACTCAACTTTAAATAGCAAAAGGTTAAATTGCAATTAATAAATATTTAGTTGAATGTTACTTAAAGATGTACTGACGATCCACAAACCATCTATAGTGGACAATCCATATAAAGTGTTACCGTTATCTAATAAGAGTAATGTGGTAGAAGTTCAATCCACTGCTTAATCCCACACTCATGAGAGCTGAAAGTGCGGCTGCGTTCCAAAACAAAGGTGCAGGAGCTGAAAGTGCAGGTCTGAAAGTGTGGGGGCTGACGACTGTGGTCAGTTTGAACAAAATGAAAGCGCTTTTCCTCCTTTTCTGTATTTTAATATTTTATACTAATGTTAAAACCTTATTCTCTGTTTATATTGCTCTTTTGTTATTGAACCCATTGTCGACACCAGAGGACGATGGGTTTCCCTTTTTGAGTCTTGGCTTTTCTCAAGGTTTCTTCCTCTTGCTCTTAAGGAGTTTTTCCTTGCCACTGTCCCCATTGGCTTGCTCATGGGTGCTTGGACCCGGATTTTTCTGTAAAGCTGCTTTGCGATAACGCCTGTTGTAAAAAGTGCTATATAAATAGACCTTGACTTGACTTGAGCTGCTTTATAAAGAGATGCTACCCTGTTAATAGTACTTTAAGTACATTTTTCCATGTAAATGACACACGTTTTTGTGAAGGGGCTACAGAATCTATTGAACACTTTTCTCTTGTGTGTTTTCTTACTCTTCTTGGGCTAATCTCTTTCTAGACTTTAAAAGTAAGATTGGTAAAGAATTCCTCTTAAAAGCCACTATGTTTTATTTCTTTTTGATGACTCTTTAACCCTAATGAGCGTTTTATAGTAAACGTGATCATATAATAGCTAAATTTTGTATACATAGGATGAAATTTGCCAAACAAATACCTTCACATGTGACCTTTGTACACACCGATCTATGTAATTATGTATATTGGTGAAATTACACCTGCAGCAAAGCAAGAAATTTTGTTAATTTTAAAGCTTTTCAGTTTTATTTAAATCCCAAATGATATACTTTTTTGTTTTTTTCTTTCAGCTTCTTTTCTTTTTTGTCTTTTGTTGATGTTTCACAAAGAAACTCAGTTGAATGTTGAGCTTTAATGTATCCTACTGTTATTGTATAAATGGTTATGGTTATTCTCAATAAAATAAAAAAGAAGACTGAAGACAGAAGTTGCGGTTCTGCAGCTCTGCAGTTTGATACTAACAGTTATGTTTGCTGGCTCTCTGAGGGTAAAACTTTCGATAGCAATGCAAAATCATATTTAGATTTCTCTCACATGTTTAGGATTTACAAACAGCATAGAGATTTCCCCGAGTGTTGAAAACAGTAAAAACTCTGGTTAATAATTTCCCAGCGCCGCAGCTCAGTCTGTTTAATGATTTAGTTAATAATTAACCAACATATGCACAATGAATTATATGTAGTAAGTCAACAAAATCACACAGTTCATTACATTTCATCTACATGTGTGATCTTGGCCTGGTAACATTCTCGATGGTTATGGCAACTTTCATAGAATTTAGGGTCAAGTTAGAACACAGGATTTCCAATTAATATGCTCTCAAAAATGGGATGTACGTCCATATGTGTATATAGACGTGTCAAGTATCACTGAAAAAGTGATGCATTACATTTACTGGTTTTGCATGTATATAGCATATTTTATTAATCTGAATATGATGTACAGACACCCTTTTTTTAAAGAATAAATTAAGCTTATGTCTAAACATCTTCGAACGTGGCGATTAAGTGGGGATAAACATCCACAATAACACAAGTGAAAGACTATCTGTCTCCGCCATAGCACTCAGCTTTAGCAAGGCACCAGTACAGGTGTAGTGTCTCTTGCTCTCTCGCTATTTCTCTCTCTCTCTCTCTCTCTCTCGCCCCCTCCCTCTTTCCTGGGTGTGTTGGTGATCGAGCTCCACCCGAACAGCAGCCGCAGCAGTGAAAGTCCCGAGAGCCGCAGGCAGAAAGGGAGGCGACTGAGAAATGTAGCCGGACAGGTCCAGCCAGAGGCCAGGAACACATAGCTGTCTCTGAAACACTCTCCCTGTCTGCCTTACAGTTCACTTCATGGTAATGTGACTGTCTTAAGTACAGTGTTGCCAAAGCAGATACATTTTAAGGCTGAACATATTCTGTAGAACTAATAGCAATTAATGGCAATGTAGCAAAATAAAAATAGTAATAAAAAGAAAAAAAAACAAATATTAAAATTATTATAATAATATATATATTAATAATAATATATATATATATATATATAGTCCGTTTCTGTGCTTTAAAAGTAAAGTAAAGATTTTTTTCCTTTTCCTGTAAAGTTATCATTTTGGAGATATGAGGTTTTCTTCCAACAACAGTGATATGTGTGTTCAACAGTTCAACGTTTCTCTTATAAATAAAGGTACCCAAAAGGGTTCTTTGCACATGCCATGGAAAAAACACTTTTTTTGGTTCCTAAAGAAACCTTTCAGTGGATGGTTCTTTGGAGAACCATTTTTGTACATGAAAAAAGGTGCTACTATGGGTTCTCATGTCTTTCACTCACACATCTCATTTACAAAATGAACCATACTTTGAGAGGTTTATGAGGGAACCAAAAGTGGTTCTTCCTGTGGCACCTTTCTTTTTAAGAGTGAGTGTGAAGAAGCTTTTTTAGAGTTTAAATAACTTTTGCATGATGTAGAGCTCACAAATTCTTTAAACTGGTAAAAGGTTCTTCATATTCACAAACTTCATTCTGAACATGGTTCTTTTAGGAACCATAAATGGTTCTTCTCTTTTTGCTGAGAGTCTAATAAGGAAGAAGTAAGGGGAAAAAAATAATTAACAGGCCCACAAAACTGTCACTGACACTTCATCTCTCTCTCTCTCTCTCTCTCTCTCTCTCTCTCTCTCTCTCTCTCTCTCTCTCTCTCTCTCAGGAGGAGCCTGTTTGTGGGCGTGTGTGTAACTCTGTCACTCTGGACTTCTCGACACGGTGCAGTATTGCTTTTCCCTCAACTCTATGCATGGAATACCTCCCTCTCTATCTCTCTTTCCCTCTCTCTCTTTTTCTCTTTTTTTGTCTGTCTCGCTCAGCCTCTATCCGGAGGAAGGAATTCTAACACAGGTCTGTTGCTCGGAGGGGAACTTTTTTTTTTTGTTTCTTTGCTCTTCCTCTCTCTCACTCATTCAGTAAGTGGGAGCACCGAGGGTGTGTTTGTGAATATCTGGTGTGGACTGAGAAGGACAGTAAGAGGGAGACATGCTGAGAAACGGCCCAGCTGGATCGGTCACTACCACAACCACTCCAGATCCGAGGAGTGAGGTAAGAGGGACAAACACTCAGTTCAGCCTCTGAAAGTCGTCCTGAAGACAATGGACAGGATGTTTTTGACTGGACCCATGGAGGGATAGTGGTTGTACACAAATGCACATAGGCTGTAATTTTCTAGTCAATGAAATTCGTTTCATTTCACTTCACTTCAGTTCAATTCAGGGTGCTTTATTTGCAATACAAATCTTAGAGCTTGAGTTACAGTTTGAGAGATGGATATAAACGCACATCATTTGTTGAGCACTCAGATTGCTGGTTTATTATTCAGTTATTAATATTAATATTAAACATTAAAAGGGCACTCTGGCTAAAGTGAAAAAAATAATAATAATAGTCATGTTGTAAACATGCCTCCTCAACTTTTGGTGCCACATTAGTCTCTAGAGTGAGACTTTCTAGTTTAAAGACTAGGAAAACCCTCTTCTGGTGATGTATCTTGAAGGTAGGAGGAGCTTTTGAAACACTTTGGTGCGAATAGATAACGACAGACTGTGTTTTTTCCCCCTTTTTTTTTCAGAACAGTCTATAAAATGAGATTTTCTCTCCTGATAATGTGTCTTGAATCTGAGCGAAAATGTAAATTTTTAATTGTTTTTTTTGTTAAATATTTTTTTCTGCTAGCTGTCTTATGCAGAAGGCCTCTACATCAGTGGTACATCAGTGGATTTCTTTATTGCAGTGGGGTGGGATCCCCAGAGGTTGTGGATGTATTTGCCTAATGCATGCTGGGCATTGCAGTGAGAAAACACTGATGGACAAAAACACAAAAAATAGTAAAAATTTGTGAGCTCTGTCAAACCGATAAGCCTGAGTGGGACAATTCTGCGCTACAGAATATTAAATAACAAATAAACTTTTAAACGCTAGTTTTAGGAATAGCCCTTTAAGGCATAAGATTACTATAATAACTAATTTAAATGGGAGATTCCATAACTGGGATGCCATTTAGGCCTTGTAATTCTTAATATTTCGACCTTATTTTGTTAATGTTCAGCATTAAACATAAGAAAAATTGCACTAAACCTTTTAAAAAATGTAAACTCATCTCAGGAACAAGATTTCATGTTTACAAGGTTTCTTTGCTGACAGTGGCTTAAAGGAGTAACAGTGTTGAGTTTTACAAAATGTGGCTAACCTCGTGCCATCCATGCTGACACTAAGGACATTCAGAATTATATTCTGATATATATATTTTTTTAATGATGTACAATCGAATTTACTTTCAAGTTATAATATCAAAATGACTGTCGGTCAATATCATAAAATCATTGAAAATCAAGAAAACATCATGAGAAATGTACTTTTCTTCTTCCCAAAGGCTTCAGGAAGTTTGTATTGTACAAATTCCTGTTGAACATGACTTGTGGAATATTTCAGATATTTTGTGTACGTGTCCTATAGGGGTGAATGTGTTCAGGTAGCAGGGTTGAATGAATATTAAGGGATATGACTAAAATACATGTTTTCATAACCTGTAATGGATGGCTCATGAAAATGAATGTTTCAAGCATGAGACGATAAGTAGATTCAAACACAAATAAAGCAACAATAATAAGATTTTTGAAGTATTGTAATGATTATATTCTGAGGTTAAGTGGAGTTATAGTGGGCTGGGACAGACAAAAATACTGTTTTCGAGGAGCCACAGATAGGTGTTGGTGTTATTAATGTTTTAAGCTGTTTATCTGAAACATAAACATAGATTACTTGAAGTTGATGTAGAAGTTGAACTTTGTCATGTTATTATATGCAGTTACAGTGCACAGTGGAGATGAAATGATGTTCTCCAGACCTTTGGTGCATTAAATATACATGAATACATTAAATATACTAATACATCAACATTTGGTGCATTTTAAGCAAGACAGTGCAAGACAAACACACATGTACCATAATGTAATATGTAATATGCAAAGTACATTGTAAAGTGACCATGCAATCTGTAAAATGAGAAATTTAAGTAGAAGTTAAGGTAAAGTGACCATGTGTTTGTAAACATAAGACGTAAAAAAATATTTAATATGTAAAAATACTTTTGTTTAAAATGTATTTTACATTTATTTTGCATTCATATTGATAAGGGTCACTGGGACAAATGACACTGCATTCATGGAATTACTCAAATTATTTGGGAACTGCTGTGAAACAGATATGCAAATTGTGTAGTGATGTGAGTGAGCAAAGGAAAGATTTGCCCACATATTGGCCTTTAGGATTTAAGGTTAAATTTAGGCTTATTATTCCGGTTATTATTCTTAAGGCTCATTTTTCAGTAACTACTGTAAACGATACTGTAAAACTAAAATGTAAGTTATGTAGTTATGAATGAGAAATTGAAGAGTTTAAGGGGTTAAATTAAGGCCGCAATTCAGTGCTATAAAACTGCACTATGCTAAGTAGCCTTGATGTATCTTTTTTGTCAAAGGTCAAGTTTGCTCCCTGCTCATGCTTCCCTATTTTCTGGTTTCACCAGGCATTTAAGACATGTAAACAGTAGCCCAGCTCCCCATCTCCCACTCATTCAGTCTCCTCCCAGTCCCAACACTGTCCTGACCTGTGAACGTTGGGGTTTATTTGTTGACTTGTCCATCAGTTTGGTCATTTTCTCCCCCTTTTTGTCTTCCTAAAGGCTCTTTTCTCACCGCTCTGGCCACCTTGTCCATCTCTTGTGCTCTGAGCTACGTTTTAATAGCCTATGCCCATCGCAGCTAATCATCCTCAGTGTCCCTACGCAAGCTCAGGGATATCTTTAGCATGAAGGGGGTGTAATAAGAGCTGTCTGTGTGAGGGCCAGAGCCATGTCATGTTTATTTTATCAGCGCCTGGCATTGAATTGAGTCCAGCCTCAGTCAGCTGCCACTGAAAGCTCTTCTTGTGGCTAATCAGCACACAGCCTCTCAGTTTGGCCTCATAAAAGTCATCCAAAAGACAATGGACAACAGCTTTTTATGACTACACTGTACATTAATGTATAAAGGTAACAATTATGATTTATGATTCTTTAGTAAATCATTCAGTGTATCGTGAAATCTGATATTTCACCACAATTCAGTTACATTTGGTTATTTTTAGGGATGCATCAATACTGATAATGGTATTGGTATTGGCCCGATACCGTGCTCATTTACTCATACTTGTACTCATTAAATTCACCGATACCACCATTCTGATACCAGCTGATACTGTGGAACGTAAGTCAAGTGTACACTGCCACGTTAATGAACAAATGACTCAAGCTGGCATTAAATTGGGGTCTGCTGCCAAAGAGAAATGTTACTGATTCTGTGGCATATGCACAGTGTGATTTTAACCCGTTTTGAACACAACCACAGCCGCTTCCCTAATAAGGTTGGAGACACGTAGGCTAGCAAAACGGAGGCAAAATAGTTGACGTGTCCTTTCAAAGTTTGACTGAGTAGAATTGCCAGGAATAAACATATTTAATGTTCATAGACAGAGCTGCTTCTAGAGGCTGCTAGTTTGGATGAAGCATTTTCATGCAGCATGAGTATATAGATTGCAGGCTTTGTCTGTACATGATGGTCTGTTCAAAGTTACAGTGTGAGTCACCAAAGAACAGGATTTCTAAAGTCAGAGGAGGACATTCACCTACAGCTCAACCAGCCAAACCAAATTAACATTAACAAGGCATAAATTTCACGAGTGAGCTCTTCGGTTTTGTTAGCCTTGGTTGTGGTTCCTGCTTTCAACATTCATTCATTCATTAAATTCATCATCTAAACCACTTTATCCTCCTGGGTCACGCCGGGAGCTGGAGCCTATCCCAGTGCTCATTGGGCGGAAGGCAGGAAACACCCTGGATAGGTTGCCAGCCCATCACAGGGCTGGGGAATCGAACCCAGGCCCAGTTTTGGAAACTCGTCTTTTTCTTTGACTGTCTCCTTCCTTATGCAGGCGCATTATTTTATATCTGATCTCCTTAGAAATACGTCCTGAAAAATTAATAACTTGTACTTAATGGCTGTTTTGACTGGACTTTAAATACATGAAGGGTGCCATTTGCGTAGTACTGTACTTTATTGAATATTATTCAAATCAATCCTGACATCCAAAATCAAGATGCATTGCTGTGTGTTACATCCCTGTCACTTTCTTCCAGTACATGGCACTTCCCCTGCCAAGAAGTGGCTGTGCTTTGTGGAGTTGTAAAATAGTTCTAGCCTGAAGGACACTGATAAGGGCCATTTGTTTGTCCTGGTGCCTGGGAAGAAATACTCATGTTGTTTGTAAATCGTATTCACTACAGTAGGCCTACTATGCACATGAAACCCCACTAAATTTGCATAATATATGGAATTTGTATGTTCAGTAAGACGAAACATAACAGTCTAAAGGCGGTCAAACTCATAGCAGCCTGTTGCATGTGACTTTCTCCAATAACATTTTGCACCATAAATGAGTGTCAGACTCAACAGGGTGATTCATTTAAAAAGCGCATCTCAGTGCTGTAGAGCTGGTATGATAATTAGGCTTGTTGTGTCTTCTTTTATCTAAGGTCGAGTTTCCTCATTGCTCATGCTTCCCCAACTTCCTGTTTCACTGGGCATCTGAAACATGTAAACAATGGCCCGACTCCAATTCAGACAAACCGAGCCTTCACTCACTTTCTCTACCCACTTTCAGATAACCTGAGGCTAAGCCTGTTCTGTTTTTAAATGGTGCAGCTTTTCTTAATAAACAATTTGATTTTATATTATAAAGCTGACGGTTCCAGTTTGAAAATCTTATTGGCTGAATCATTCCAAGCTGTTTTTGTACAGTATTGTGCAAATTTAGTACTCACCCTTCATTTCTTTAATCTCCAGCCAAAATGGCTATTGAGTACAAGTAATTAACTTTTAGCACCAGGAAAAAAGCAGAAAACATATGTTAAACAGAAGCCTTAACAACTAAATATATCAGATTTTTTCAGTATTTAGTGTGTCCACTCTTGGAACAGCTTCCATTCTTTATGGGAGACTCACTCTCAGTTTTTTAAAGAAATCAGGGATATTTTTTACACCCGCAGAGTTCAGTCTTAGAAGTTGGATGTTTATGCTGCTTCTCACAATCCAAGTAAATAAACATTTTCACTGATGTTGTGGTCTGGACTCTCGGCGTGGTCATGTCATTGTTCTGAGAACCCCAGCAACTTCTTTGTTTGATTTGCACATGTTCTTCTTGCATTCTTTTCCTGATGCGACACATCTTTTCAGATTATATCTAATCTACTCTGAAATATCACTGTAGGCCTCAATCATAAGCCTTAAGTGGCTCTTTTGTAAGAAGTTTTGTGGCTTCTGATTGTGTAGTCAGTATTCTTCAATAATGACTACTGAAATAAACCTCAGTGCTAAAGCCATGTATAGAGCCAGACGTGCGTAGGGCTTAAGCTTTTTTGGATTGGAATCAGACCAAAGGGTTTTCTAAACAGTCAAATATTCACTATCATTACTAAATCCACTGATGACAGAATGGAAAATGCCAAATTACTGAATGCAGAGCTGCTAATAAGGTATTGTTCTTATGAATATGATATCCCAAGGTGCTTCGGTGCTAAAATGCCCTGGACCATAATGAAGCTGTGGATTCACTGGAATTTCAAAGATTTAGATCAAATTCTTTGTAAATCACTCTGAATTGAGCTGAACTGAGTAAATGTTATCTACCCTTGAGGTTGTTCATTCTTAAGCAGTTGAACAATTATCGTTAAGATAGCAGAAAGGCATGCATGGAGCTCTCATCACAACAACATGTAGATTCAAAATAAAGAATTTATAAAGACGTTTAATGAGTAAAGGAAGTAGTTAACAGATGTTTGAACTGGCCTATAGAATAAATTTGCCTTGATTTGTTTTTGACTAATTATCTTCACTAATTTTTTGTTTTATGTGTTTATGGTTCAGAGGGGAGTCAGGCGGCTCAGACTGACCCTGCGTGATGAGGACACTAATGGACAGAAAGACCCAGTGAAGAGCACTCCACACTCCGTAGGTGTCTTTTTCTTTTTTTTTGATCCTTTGCTACAGTCTGCACAGCCGAAACACCATCACATTCCTCCCTCACTTAGATCATAACTTCATAAAATTCCCCTGTACTGCACTGATGAACCCTGTTCTGTGTGATTAGATTACAGTTTCGCATTCAGTTCATCCGCATTGACTCTGTGGGAAATTATGTGGTACAAATGCAGGTTGTCAGTGTCAGTATCGACTAGACTATCAATCGAGTAATCAGAGTTTTAGAAACAGGCCAAACAGTAAAAATGCACTTAACAATAACAACCCTAAGACTGGCTTTACATGGTGAAACTTTCTTGCAACTTGAGTTATTGAAAAAAAGCACAAAATTAAATTGCACTTGAGTTGCACAATGTAAAGCATCCTCCAACTCACTCGAAACTCCGCAGCAGTTGCAAAGGTCTCAACTTTGGATCAAATTGCAAGACAGAGAATAAAACAGAGAATGGTTTATTGGAATTTGCCTAACTGATGGAGTGATTGTGTTGCGTGCACCTTTGATTTGTTTTTGAATTGTTTGTGTAACTGTCAAGTTATACAGAAATTATGTTGCAGGCAACTCACAACGTGCAGCTAGTTGCATGTAAGTTTCCATGTAAAGTCATGCCATAAGCTTTTCAGAGATTACAGAAAGATAAGATAGGAAGCCTTTAAAAACACTATGTGGCAGAAAATGCATATAAATGGGTGTTTCTTGCTGTGAGACAGAGCAGTATGAAAATTTGAAATATATCGTCGTTTTCAGAGCAAAACTCCATCTCCAAAATGGTAAATTTACAGGAGAAGGAAAAAACCTTCTTAAAATATAATGGAAGTTAATGTAAATACAAGTTTTTCAAAGTCTCATTTGGCAAAACAAACAGAGATGCAAGGTTTTTGCACAACAGCAATAATATGTTTAGTTGTATACATAATGCATTATACAGCAGTTATTTCCAATATCACGGTCTTATCATTTGAAGCATTATTTGTGTTGTTTTTTCCACATTAATGTATCTTTCCACTGAGCACCTGTTGCAAAGTAATGATTTGCTTTGCGCTGCAGTGAACCATCACTAAGTTTCTACTTCAGCGCATACAAACACAGAAAATGGATACATTAGACTTCTTTAAGATCATATTTGACCTGCAGAACATTTGGTCAGATTTTGAAGAAGAGTATAACACAGGACTATGTCAAAAAAAAACAAAACAAACCAACAAACTTCAGCATGAGTGGGCAGGACTGAACTGCTGTAGGCTGAATGAGCGGATGTACAAGCATTGGTTTTCATGACATCACAAAAACAATGAATTCAAAGCAGACAGCTTAGTTTCCACATATGGGCTGTATTGATTGGAGACTGAATGGCACATTTGGGGGCTTTAGCACTGTTTATGTACTACACCAAATAGTTTATTTAAAAGAATGTTTGATTTTCAATGATATTTGCCTTTTACTTTAATTTTTGCTTTATTTTGCACAGCTGTTATCAATAAAAGAGGAGTTTCTCAGTTTCTCAGTTAAAGACATCTAACGATACAGTGCAGCAGACCCATGTATACTCAAGTGCCTGCAAATCCTAAAAGAATGGTGTAGCCACAGAGATTTACTGTCTTATCTTTGCAATTATGGGTGTGGTGTACACAAACACACTGAAGGACTGTTGTCTGAATGGCGTATTCTGTGTATGTTGCTTTCAAGGAATAGCTCACTTTAAGAAGCTAAAATTTCTAACAATGAATGAAAGTGATAAGCTGCCGATTGCTATTATGCAAATAGGGTCATGCTGATTAGTGGTGCCTAGCTTTTGTACATCGTTAACTAAGTTACCATGTTGACAAATTTGGTCAGTCATTTTTCTTTTAACATCAGAAAATGATGACGCAATCTGACTGAGCTCTTTTGTCACTGACCGCTCCGATGCTTACTTACATAAGCAGCATGAGCCATGACCCCTCACTGACAGACAAACACACAGAGGTGACACAGCTGCCATGTTCGAGTAACCACTGGCCACATATTTTGCAAGCCAACGTTTGTTTCGGGGGTAGCGTTAGGCTTAATAAAATAAGGCTAATAAAGAGCACACCAAATAAAGTGATAAACTAATCATTACTCGATTAGAAGTATTAAGGCCATTAAGTACTAGTTATTCATTTAGGAGATGTTTCTGAGGAAATGAAAGCTGAACTACAAAAAATAACCAAAAAGTCCCCATCAAATAAACTGCACTCTTTCATCTTTGAGAGAGAGAGGAGAAAATCAAGCTCTACTCTTCCTTCAGATCTGAAAGAGGTGTTTCTGTCAGTCCTTCCAGGACTGAGAAGACAACTCAGCCCTATGAGTCTGAAAGGATGTCTAGCTGTCAAGAAGCCCTCATTGAAAAAAGATAAAGAAGAAGAACATTTGAAAATCTGCTGGTGTTTTTAGACCAATGGCCTGACCACCCCAGAGTCCAGACCTCAACATCACTGAGTGTGTTTTGGATGACTTGAATCACTAAAAGCAGAAAGTGCAGCCGACTTCTAAGACTGAACTTTGGAGGGAAAAACATCCCTGCAGATTTCTTTGAAAAACTGAAAGCAAGTCAAAGAATGGAACTTGTACTGAAAGTAAAGATTGGACGCACTAAATGGTGAAATTTTTGAGGTAATATTTAGTTCTTGAGGCTTCTGTGTTAGTTTTTGTTAAATATATGTTTTCAAAAATGAAAAATGACTATTGGTCAAATAAATGAGGGATGGTCTCTGACTGTGTTCTCACCTAATTTCCTCACGTACACTCTTAAAAAATATGGCTCTTCTAAGGGTTCTGAGGGTTAATTAGTAAAGAAAATGGTTCTATATAGAACCATGAACACTCAAAGACACCTTTTAGATTGATGAAGAATGTATTGTATATGGTTCTATGTAGACTCTTTTTGAAACGGGTTCTATATAGCACCAAAAAGGGGCCTTTTATTGTAACAAGGTTGATATAACAATGGAAGAACCATTTATGGTGCTGTAGAGAACCATTTTCAAAAAGGTTCCATATAGAACCATCTACAGCATAATCTCCTTCAATCTGAAGAACCATTTCAAGATGCAAAAAACCCTTTAATCATGCAAAGTGTTCTTGAAGAGTGTTCATTTTATTTACTGAAGAACCCTTGAAGAACCATCTTTTTAAGAGTGTAAGGTATGCTGTGAAATTCTTCCAAGTGCAGTTATGGCACTCAGACCTGAGCTGGCTGTTTACCTAAGGTGGCAGAACCATTTTGTGAGCTTGTTTACAGTTGTTGCGGTCAGTCTGTGACACATGAGTCTGTGTGTTTGAAAGGACGTGGCATGGCACCTTAAAAGGAGAGATAGTGGTTATAACACAGTGGACAGCCGTGTCCATTTGTGTGGCTCGGCAAATATTAAGTGCTTTGTGTGGAGCAGATGTCCCCAAGATGAAGGAAACATCCTGATGTTCTGGGAACATTACCAACTATGAGGAACAAAGCATTTCCCCCCAAAAACTGTTGAAAATGCAAAATGCAAAAAAGAAACTAGAGAGATACTTTTGGTTCGTGAGGTTACTGATTCAATTAATAATGCTGATGTCGAATAGCCACTAAGTTACATGATGCTCGTTGGTAATATTCAGTCAATAATGATGATGATGCTAACAATGAATAAAAGCAGACTGCCACTAATTAGCATTATGAAAATGATGGCATGCTAGTTGTTAATGTTCAGTGTTGAAAATGCTAATGTTGCTAACAGTGAATGAAAACGAATGGATGCTAATTGGCATTTTGTGAGTTTGTACTGTCCAGTCTACTTATGGTGGTAGTATGAGGGGAGACTGATTGAAAGGGAGGAGAGAGCTTTGAGAACTTGGGCTCAGGGTGGCTTCTGCTTGGAGCTACAACGCTGGGCCTCGTCTTTTGGACGGTGATAGGACTGAGAGATAGGACTGAGGAACAGAGAGGAGTTGGGGTGGTGGTGGTGTGGATTGCTTTGTCACATGAAACAGAAGGTGGAGATGAGAAATTGTAGGGCTTTAGATTGGAGGGGGGTTTCAGGCGTGGTCCCCACAAATTTTACTTATTCCATAATTCCATTATGAGGTGGCATCATACTATCTATGCTATCTGGCTACTGGCATCTATTCATTGTTAGCAACATCAAGAAGAAGTCTCCGCACACTTGAAGTCTGATATCTATTGTACGTTAAGCTGGCCACAACTATTGAGATTTCGTTAGTTTTGTTCTGATTGAAACAAACTTTTTTTTTTCGGAGACGTTGCCCTGCTCTGCGCACAGTGACCAAAGTCCTTATAGGAAAGTCTGTTAAGCCAACGGCCATCTTTGTAATGCCACCAGGCAATTATTTCAAGACCAGGCTCCTGTCTCTTTGAAAGGGGAGAGACCAAAATACTCAAAACTGAAGGACAAATTACCATTTGAAAAGCATATTTGAAATCACAGCTACAATCTGACAAAACCTTATAAATAGTTAGTAGTGTTTGACACAGTAGTGAACAAAAAAATTATTTAATTTTTCAGGTCGTTCTGACTACTTGGGCAGGCTCTTTTTCTTGAAGGCCGTAATTTTTACATACACAGACACTTTGTTGAGCATAACAAGCTTTCCTATTCATATTTAAACCAGCGACCGGTCTCCTTATTTATAATGTCTCTGCCATGACAGAGCAGTTCACACGTATGTGTGTGTGTGAGAGAGAGAGTGAACTGTCCTCTCTGTACCTTGGCCTGACAACTATTCACCAAACCCACTCCACACCTCTTTGCCATCAAAGTTCAGCTGATAGCCGCTTAGTGTCTGTGTCAGGGTTCTGATAGGCAGTGCTTATTATGGGACAGTATGCATGTTTCACTGGGCGGATGCTTCAGGGAGAGAGGTCAGCAGACTGTACGGATGGACACTAAGCTCTACAGCAGTGTAGCAGCTATTGAATGAGGCCTTGTCCACAAAGACAATTTGGTATATTTCAAAAATATGGCTCTTGTGTTGATGGACACCAGATGGCAAAGTGTAAAAATGACACACTACTCTGATGTAACCATGTTTCAGCCAATAGGAAACAGTCTGGGTTTTGAGTCACATTGATAATGAGCAAAATGGAGGAGAAACTAATTGCTGCTGTTGGCTCACAGTCAAACCATCATTAAAGATTTCTAAGAACAACTCAGCTTTTTTGCTTCCTTGTATGAAGAAGAGCACCAACCTCGCAGCAGCTTTCACGTGCAAGCATTAGTATTTGAGTTTCTCATTTCCTGCCGTGATCACATGATAAACGCCCACAAACATACCTTCAACAAACCAGCAGTGCACGTTCGTGCATTTTTTAACATATACAAAAATTTCCTTGTGAACATGGCCTGAGGCTGATGTGCGTAGCACATCCATAAAGAAAAGCCAGTAACCTATATTGAGCTGCTCACTTTCCAGGGCATAATCTACACAATCAAATGGGAACAGAATATTTATTAAGCTGCAGTTTTTAAGATAATGAAATTTGATTTGGTTTTTTGGGAGTCTTGTCATTGTATTGTGGCCAATCAAATCATTATGTTCTCAGCTAAGCTCCAGTTTATTTTCTCAGCCCTCCAGTCACTGCTTAGCAACTGTTGCTATCCTCCATTGCCTCAATCCTTTTGTTCATTACCAGCGTGCCAGTGTTTGAATTTGAAGCGCCGGTTGCGGTCAAAAGATGTACCTGTGAGATTTTATCCAGATAAAATAGATTATGTTAGTCTTCTATCTACCGAAAGCAAAACATAAGCCCTATTTGAGTTGGATTAGTTTACCAAGGGAACATCTGTTAAAAGAAATATACACCACATCTCCTCATTTATAAAGCTCGGGAAGAAATGTACAGGCAGCAATAGAATTACTACCGGGTGAGTTTTGGACTGTCATTTCTGTGAACTTGGATCCTTGAGTCACATGTAGTCATATGATTATACTCTTTGTGTGATCAAGTTGATGATATTGTTCATATAAAGTAATGCTTTGATAATATTGTGTAGCTGTATGTGAATATAAAATGGTTAATACATACCTGCTGGCATAACTGCCCCTATAATCAGGCTGCCACATCTCACTTCTGTGAAAGACTTTAGTTTATCCTATGGCAAAAATGTAATATCACGATGCTTCTAGAAGTTTCTACAATACACAATATGTCACAATATTTATTTTTTCTGACATCTGACAAGTTAGAACTGACAAAGTAGCGCCACCTTAAAATGATCAAAAAGTATGAATACAATGATTTGTATTCAACGTTTCACATATTTTAGTACACCAAATTCAATTAAATAGGGCTGATTATGCTCTCTTTGTAATGAACCATTGGCAGAGATGTTGACGATATCCACGATATACTGAGAAAAACGTTGTGACATATCTTGACTTCATTTATCACAATAATAAATATTGTCATGTTGCCCAGCCATAGTTGCAAGTTTCCCAAAGCATCCACTGCACACTTGAAGACTAAATGTGGTGAGTGGCAGCTGTCAAAATAATCTTTTTTCAATGCAGTGTGACCTTTTCCTAGAAAATCTGCCAAAATCACAGATTTGTATCTGGATGGGACTGATGAGTTTGGTGAAAAACAGTAATTCGGCCTGGAAATTGGCCCAAGACTGTATGTAAATATAATCCTGTCCAAGTATTGTCAGTTTTCTTTAAATTTGCTTGTAATGCTAATTATTTTACTACAAAATGTGATATGGGCTGTGCAAAATCAAATGTCATTGCTTCAATGATTCGAGTCATCAAAGGTAAGACATTAATGGACCAATTTTTTTTGTTGTTTTTTTTATTCCCCGTGGCAGTATGCTTTAGCCTACGATGGTTATGTTTAGTTTTTTAAGTTTGCTGTGTTTTTTTCCTCCATCTTTGTGCATCTCGGCTGTCTGATTTTAACTCGGTTATGTTGTCTTCATTGGGCAAATGTTGTGCCTGTGGTGAGCGGACATGCGCTTTATAGTGAAGGGTTTTGCAGTGATGGTTGAGTTTATGTGAATCCAGCATTTGGGTTGATCGCTATTGTTTTCTCTCACCAGATGAGGGGAAGCATTAGAGTAAGCGGAGTGATGACTGCGCTGCTGTTAGGAATAGGCTGTAGCTTGATGTCATCACTTTGTGTGTTTGAAATTGTGTCTACCAAGTAGGCCTACCCACAGTTTCACAGGCCTATCCAACAATCCAACAATGTATTTTTGTCTACTCCACTGCCGCTCTAACCCAGAGATACTGATGTGGTTGGATTAGGGCTACACAAAGTATATCATACGTAAATCATTATAATGATATTGGCCTTTGCAACACTATTACAGAAAGCTACAGTATACAAAGGACATCTTTTACCAATCACAGTGTTTATTTTACTGTGTGTGCTGTAATCATCCAGCCCGATCTCAGTTCCAGATGAGTTTCTGTGGGTGTTTTGACAAAGCACTGACATGTAATTCAACAAATGTCAGTTATTTTGGTCAAAACAATGCGGGATCAGTATTTAAGCATGTAGCAATATTGATTCAGCAGTGTGCCCCAGGTTGGATGTTGACTTCATTAATTCAGATCTTTAGCTTTCTTAAGCCTGTGAGTAAAGACCAGCATGAAACATGAATCTCCCTAGGAAGAGACTGCTCAGTTCTGCTCTATTTGAAAGGAGCTTCGAGTGGAATTCACGCAGACATCTCTTCCTGAATTCTCTGAAGTGTAACATCAGTGTTAAGTGCTCTGTTCAAAAGTTTGGAATCAATGTTTTCAATTATATAAAACCACTTCTGTTGCATATAAATGCATAACATGATTCTTATATGCCTGTGGAGCTTCACAGGTTTCAAATAATTTTTAAGTGTACATTGTATAAGTTATTAATGTACATACATTGCTATGCAAAAGTCAGAGACCATGCTTAATTTATTTAATTTCACAAGTGGTTCATTTTTCCACAGATATTTCTGAATTATTTAGATACAAGACAATCCACTTGCATAAGGAAGGGGGAAAGTCAAAGGAAAATAGATAAAATGGGACTCCTAACAACCATGCAAGACCTGGTAGACCACCGAATCTGTCCTCTTCAGATAAACAGCACTTAAATCTTTCATCTTGGGACAACTTGGTTCATGATAAGCAGAAAATGCAACCAATTTCTAAGGCTGACCACATTAAATATTGAAAATGTGATACTTAATTGTTGTTTAAATGTAATTATATATTAAATATATGGTTTATTTCTGACACTGAAAAATTAATAACTTGGTTTCTGACATTTGACTGTATAATTGCAAAGAATATTCATATGGCAAATGATTCCAATTTTTTGATAGCATACTTCAATCATAAAGCCTCGTTTCAAGATTGTTTTCCCCTGAAACTGTTAAGCATTGCATAGAATAAACTGCACTTAATTCTACACGGGCACTCTGGTGCAGCCATAGCTGTCTGAAGTCAGGTTTACCCAGCAGTCCAAAAGGGAACGCAAACAAAATGGTATTTTTGAGCATACGTAGTCTACAATTATCAATGACGCAGCCACCAGACTGAAACCAGGGCAAGGATGAAGACAAAAGAGTCAGTGACGAAAAAATATAGGGAGGGTAAGAAAACAGGCAAGACAAGATAGCTGAGGAGCAGCAGGAGGAGTCAGTAAAGAGCCACCTTATGCTTGAAATAGAGATATTCAGTTACTAGCATAACAATAACAAATTGATAGTGATCCACCACAAAATTAAAAAGGGTGTGTGGGGTAACCCAATCCCCTGTGGGAGACGCAACCTGGACGGGCCACGTTACAGCTGCACCACTCCAACCAAAAGCTCTTCTTTCAGACTGATCAGGAATCAGCTTCTCCCAGGAAACCCTCATACATCCTAACAGAAACTGCATTAAAGGAATACTACAGCGTTTTTCTCATCTTGTCTCTATGTGTTGCATCTACAGCATAGAGTCTGAGTCGTTTACCACAGACAGTAATGTTGGCATGACTGTTGACTCAAAACACACCTATAATAGAAGCCGCTGGACAGTTGTGTCAGCACCTCCCTGTTGGCTTCTATTATAATATTATATGTTTTGAGTCAGCAGGTTTTCTGTTCTCTTCTAAGTACTGAAAATGATTGTCCGTGGTAAAGCCACAGGTGCAGCAGATTGATAGAGATTAGGCTGAAAAATGCTAAAGCTTGCTTTAATTGCCTCAGGTCAGCTTGAATGGCCTGCTTACATGAACAGCACCTGCTGCATATGAATTGATAGAGACTGCAGTGAGTAAAACGTGAACAAGAGATGATTGATTTGATGTGAAATGCTTTGTTTAGAACTGTTCTAGTGGTGGTGATAGAAACTAGATGTCTGAAGTGTTTAATGCCTTTGTAGGTTAATGCATGGAATATTTATGAATACACTGACTGATGCCTGATACATTTTTACGATAGTCTTGAAAAAAGGTTTTAACCTAAAGCACGTGTGTAGTGGTACATGTAAGGTGTTGTAAGGCAATATAGCACGCAAAGAAAACTTATTTTTTCATATTTGCCACTATTTTACTATCAGCATTACATATAAAAACTTAGAGACACAAGTAGGATCACCGATGGTTTTAGACAGTAAATATTATGGCTATGTTTGTGTTGTAGACATTGTGATCCCTGGTTCCTATCACCACCACTGTAAAGAAATCTGACTCACTGAGGTTTTCTAGAATAGAGCATTTCACTCACACCACTCTGAATGACTTTGTTTACATTGCAGTGATTGAAGTATGCAAAAATTAAAAAACGAATCAGTGGAATTCTGCATTTGCTGAGCCACAAGGGCTGTTAACACCTAAAAAACTTGATTATTAACATAGATAAAGCACTAAATAAATAGTTTTTTGGAGTTTATTGTATCACAACACATAAGCAGCAAGTTTTTTGGACATAGAATATCCCTACTGGACTTAACTGTTATTGTAATTTAATTAAATATAGTGATTTTTAATTATAAGCTATTATAGTGTAGGCTTAAAGGGGAATTCCACCTATTTTCAGAATTCCTGCAAAATTCAACAGTCATTCAGAGTGGTTTGATGTAAAATGCTCCATTCTAATGAAACTTATCAACTCAGGTTTCTTTACAGTGGTGGTGATAGGAACCAGGCATCATGATGTCTGCAATGCAGATGTCATTTTATTTAGTATCTTAAGCCACCAGTGAACCTACACGTATCTTCTGAGTTTTATGTATGTGTTGATAATGGTAAAATACAATGGCCTTTTTTAAGTCTAAAGCTTATCCTGAAACTATCATGATGCAATGTCTCACATATCAAGCAATGAATTTAGAACCATTTCATGTGATAATTGTCCATGAGGTAACTTTTAGAAGGATTGAGATGTCTGGTTGCCATCACCACCACTTTGAAGCAGTCACTAAATGTCTCTAGACAGTGTGTTTCACATCAAACCACTCTGAATTACTTCATTTACATTCTAACCACTTATTCAAAAACTGGTGTAATTTCCCTTTAAGGCTACTCTTGGTCTAAATGTTCAGTAGTAAGTGCTGTGCTGTGGTAATTAAAGTTTTTTTGTTTGTTTGTTTTATCTTATCTTCCTGTCTGAAGTTACATCCGGCATGTAGAAAGGCTCCAAAGATCAAACATCTAATGATGAGCATGTATGAATAGCTCTACTCTCGAGTTTCACCAAATCACCAAAAGAAGAAAAAGACCATTTTGTTGGAAATGGCTGTGATGTTCTGGTTGGCTCTTTGAAGCTGGAAATGTTTGGATTCACTCTGATGGACTGGTGCCTCTCATTTCAGAAGTCGTCTACCTGGACTGAGCCATTCATACTAGTTTCTTGTCCACTTGCTCTCAGTGGGTAATCTTCAGAGAACCATGATGTCCAGAGCAGAGGAGCATGAAAAACACTGCCGTCATTGTTGTCTTATCTCTGTCGGATATGTGTACGCCTATGCTCTGTGCTTCAAGAGCTAAGTAGTGGTTTCTGGTGGAAGCTCATTATACAAACATTTAACCTGGAGAGTGTCGTCTTTAGAAACTATTTCTTCACATCTAGGAATGCTGAGAGTGCTGCCAACCTTTTGATTCATTCATTTAATTTGATTATTTTTAAAGGTTCAAGAATCTCTACGTAGTGTTGTAAACCAATTAAAGATTTTTCCTCAGACCTGCATGTTTAAGCTAAGAACTCTTTGGAAAAATGTATTTTTATAGGGCTCATATCATGGAAAGATCAAAGTTTCAAAATGTACCATTCACTCCCTTTACCAGGGGTGGCAACCCAACTGTTAAGAACAGCCATTTGTCCTTTCAACAAAAATCAAACCACCTTGAGAGCCACAACATTTTATAATCATTTTACCATCTTGGCTGTAATATGAAAATGCAGACTTACTCTGTTTACTCAGCTTTAGCTCAGCTGTAGCCGCTTTTCTCACATCTCCAGCAGGAAACTTTTCCTCAAAAGTAGAATAGTTTCTTGTAAAATGCCTCTTGTTCTAATTTTCCCGTTCCACCTTAAATGGTGCCTGAGACGGCAGAATGTAACTGCTGCACCATTTAAGGTGGAACGGGAGAATTTGAATGAGAAACGGACTTCAGCTTCCTGACTTTTTAGTGTTTGACAGTTTCTTGTTGCAGATTAAATGTATCAGGAAACCAGCTGGAGTAATTACAAATGCAAAAAAGTCAATTCATCTCTAAATTATCGACGTTCGTCAAGCTTCGCGCCAACCTTCAGGATTAAAAGTTGGTGAATTATATTGATTGTTGAGTGAAAACTATATAAAATCATGGATTTTGTCAAACAAAAGAGGCACTAGAGGAAAACTGCATAACGCATTCATAATAATAACAGATTAAAATCTAATTTTAGGCCGGAACACCTTTTTAAAGGAATAGCAACAAAAATGGCCTTTGCAATAATAATAGTAATAATAATTTCTTTGATTTGTGTAATGCATTTATCATATTTATAGTTTGTTTAATTCTAAGGGATAAAGAAAGGTTGGAATATTAATGAATTAATGAATATTAATGAATTATAGTAGCTGAAGCCACACCAGTGCTGTAAGTGGACCACAAGGTAGTGAAATAAAATAAAAAAATGTACAGTATGGGCCCTTTAAGAGTGCACAGGTGTTATGTAATGAATGAATGAGGCTGTAAGGAACGTGGTGCTTTGCTCTCTACATTGACTTGTTTCCACATTGCGTTGGAAGCAGTACAGAAAAGGGTGCGGCCGCTACGTGAACTCGGATTACTGCTGATACAAAGTATGTGCTGAGCTGAAAGGGGAGTACCACTTCCTGAACATGTGAGAACAGCTGGATTTGATTAATCCTGCTCTCATGCTGTTCGTGTAGCAGAACTAGAGGAAAAACAACATGATGAAGTCTTTAACACACGCCTGTCTGAATCCACCGCTTTCAGTCAGAACTCATTACTGTCTTTGACTCATCGATCATAATGAGACAGAGTGGGCAAAACCAGCGATAGGCAGTAGCACCAGTTGTGCAACATTTTTTGTTTTTTGGTATTTGTTTTGCAAAGTCAGGCTTACACACACCAGCACACCCAATGACTGGCTGATTGTCAGTAATGATACTGATTCTACTCAGCTAGATTTATTTACATGAAAAGGCGCAGTGTAAAATGTGCTTGATGCGTTCAGAATGCATCTGAAATTGATGTCTTCCTTACTGAGGCTGCTGGTAAACACAAATTGTGCGTAAAACTGCTAATAGTGAACAATTATGAGGCACGGGGTCACCATCAGCACAAAGAAAGGGCAAAAGAGAAATGCTCAGCTGAGTGATGTTCTTTTCCAGAATAGAATTTGAAAAACAAAGGAAAGTTAATGCCATATGAGTCACTATGTGAGGAGATCTGTGTTATTTTGTTAAGTCTTATTTTGTTGGTAAATACAGTTGTATGCAAAAGTTTGGGCACCCCTGGTTAAATAACATATTGTTGATTTTCTGAGTGAAAGTAGATTAACACATCCTCTACAGAGAACACACTTCTGCACATTTGAATGCACAGTTACTGTTTATTTGCTGAATTTAATGTATTGAGGGGAAAAATGACATAAAATTTGACCTGTGCAAAAGATGTGGCACATTTTCATTAGATTTTTTTTCCCAGTAGGTTGAACTCATCAAATTTAATCTTAATTGTACACTATAATGTGCAGAAAAATGCCTTATTTGCCATATTTTCTTACACACACCAGCACACCTCATGACAGGCTGATTGTCAGTAACGATACTGATTCTATTCAGCTTTTATTTACAGATTTTTTTTACATGAACAGGCGCAGTGTAAAATGTGCTTGATGTGTTCAGAATGCAACTGAGGCTGCTGGTAATTACATAGGACCGCTAATAGTGAACACTTCTGAGGCACAGTGTCGCCATCAGCACAAAGAAAGGACAAAAGAAAAATGCTCAGTTTAGTGATGAAGAGTTAGCAGTGGTAGTGAATGGAGTTCGTTTCCAGAAAAGAACTTCTGCACATTTGAATGCACAGTTACTGTTTATTTGCTGAATTTAATGTATTAAGGGGAAAAATGAAACACAAAATTTGGCCTGTGCAAAAGTTATGGCACATTTTATATTTGATTTTTTTCCCATTATGTTGAACTCAGCAAATTAATATTAGTTGTCCACTAAAATGTGCAGACAATGCAATATTTCCCATGTTTGTTCCCTGCAGAGGATGTTTTAACTTCCTCTGGTTTCCCAATTACATGCTTTTACATTCTGTTAAGAGGCCGAGAAAATTTGTGCACAACTGGCCATTGTAAATTGAATGGAATACATAATTACCCACAATTTGAATATTCCCACAGGTTTTGTATGATTCTCTTTCAATTGCGCATGTATAAGAGAGTAATGAGTTTCCTCAGTCACATTTTTTCAGCCTTTTGTTTAGGCTTGTACACATAAGTGCACACACTTTTTGGAAGAATGCACCCAATTTGTGCCTGAAAGCTGGCTTTGTATAGTACATCTGATTTGTAGACATAAGTGGTCTAACTTTCGCGACCATGTGTTGCAGGAGGAGAAGATGGTGAACGGCTCCTGGATGAAGAAGAATGGGGTGATGCAGAGAGAGAGACCACCGGGCAGAGAATCACCTATAGAAGACAAGGTATGACCACGTTTAATGCCAAACACGGTCGCATTAACACAGAAAGAAGTGAGTGCAGTCGCTACTCCGTATGGTTTTAAGCAACATCTGTTTGGACACGCAAGTATACTACTCAAATATGTATTTTACTTGCCACAGTTTGAGCCTAGCAGTTTGCACAATGCTAATTGGTGGTCATAAGCTTTCATTACTTGTTGGCTCAAGTGCAAAACTAAATACTCAAGCGTGAGACACTAGACATGTCTAGGCTGATTAATTGGCTGATTTGGGGTCTAAAATAAAATGCTCCAAAGTGTGAATAGCAAAATAAATTGGGAACTAAGTAGATTACTTTATTCACAAATATACTTGAGAAGAAGTGAATATATTATCATTTGAAAATACTTTGAAAAGTACAAATCCCTTAAAACACATCAATTTACAGTCAATTTACCTAGACAGGTGGGCGTGGGGTACAACCTAACGGAGGGTAAAATCCAGCACAGTTTTTGTTTCATCCAGTAAAACTGGTCCTAGTAAAGTGTGCTTTTGACCATGTTTTTGTTTTCCTATATTTGTACAGCAGCTGGACAGATACTGCTCTAAATTCATCCTGAAGACACTTTTTATGCCATGAAGTGAACTTTTTTTTCAGAAGTGTTTTCTGATTAGTGTATAAGAATTCATTATTTTAGCTAGAATAGTGCATTTGAAGCTGAAGCCTGTTTCTAGGCGGTTGTTAAGATGTTTCTAGGCAGTTTCTATGGCATGAGGGGTGTGAACTGAGTGGTTCTTGAGGGGTTGCCAAACAGTCGCTAGTTGTTGTGAAAAATGAATGTGAGTCTATGGGGATAAAATAACGACACATAGAGGACTGGTGGTGGATTAGAACTTGGGAACCTGCCCTGAGTGAATACATGCAGTTTGGTGGCTGTCAGTCAAAGAAAAATTAAGAGACGTAAATAAAAGGAAAGTGATGGGAAAAAAAAGACAAACAGGTGAGTGCGGGTCAGAACAACATTGAATTCGTGCTCGAGGACCTGCCTTGAGATAGTATATTTGAAACTGAGTATTTCGGTCGAGCAGAGGTACGGTAGATGGACGTACAATTTTTTACCCTATTCGTTCCTGTGGGGAAAAAAAATCTGGATTTAATGAAGATTGTACGAAAACTGCATGTTGGATCAAAAAACTGTGTACACGCACACCATTCCCAATCAGACCGAACATTCTGGAGTTGGAACAGTGTCGATATCTCAAAAACTGCGGGATGAGTTGCCGGACAAAAATAAGGCAGAAAAAGAAGAAGAATGTAAATTGGATAACAATAATGTTGCATATTGCTTTTCAACGGCGTAATCACTAATTACTTTCTTGGTGGCTGTCATATTCACAGTTTTGAAGCATCCAATCAACTCACAGTGAGAGCTAAAATGCAGCCTCTATACAGCAAAGTAACTCTCAACTAAGCCACCCAAAGTAAGCAAGGAGAGCAGTCCATATCCCCCATATGAATTCAAAATAGTGGTGCTACTCCTGTAAAGTGCTGCATTTTCTGCGAAATTAACAAACTCCACTCTGTCAGTCAATCTTCTGACTTGTGAGAAGCGATTGGCTGCTATTAATAACACAAACTGTGATGAAACACACGATTATATGTACTGAAAACATCTGTGTGTGTTCAAAACACTTCATGCCAGAGGACCTAAAGTTTAGACGACATCAGACACAGACTGGAACCTTTTGTGGACACCCAAGAGTTGAGGTAAAGTGTCTGTTGTGTGTTTAAGCTGCTAGAAAAGGTGTTTGCTAGGACATATTACAAAATATGTGTCTCAGTTCAGCAAAGTTACCGAGGTAAATTCATTTTGCATTTATAAGCTGACTTCATAGACTCCAATGTGCGTTTCCCTCTCATACTGCAGATGGGCTTGTTGTCTGTCTCTCTGCTGTCATGACCAATGTCAACTTCGCTTAAAAATGATTTGGTTTTGAAGTTGTTTCAGAATCAAGTGTTTTGTGAGTGTAGCTTCTACATGCTCTAAACGTCACTAGACTCAGATATATTAGAAAAATATATAATCTGCTCCATCACCTGCTGGCTGGTAGTCCAGGCCGCTGTTGTGTGCAAGTATTATGGCGGGGGGGTTAGTGGATTGAGTGGATAGACCGTTTCCAGAGGCGAAAACTTCTAGCATAATGGTTTCTGTGAAATAAACATACACACATTTCTGTCATTTTTAGCTCTTTTATAATTTGCTGCTGTCAAAACCTTGTATCTCCAAAATGCTAACTTTACAGCAGAAGGAAAAAACATACATTAGTGTCAATGTAAGTCAATGGAACCTGATTTTTTTCTAAGTACTTTTGGGTCTTTTTTTTTTGGTACTTTTTTAATGAAATTTACACACAATGTAAAGGGTAACAGGCACTTTCAAATTAGGCCAAAAACTGAAAAACAACAAAAATTGAGATATGAGGTTTTGTTCCGACAGCAGTGAATTCATAGACACGTGCTTGTTGTATTTAAACTCTACACATACTGTAGTACCACTTTCGGTTTGAGGTATATAAAATAAGGTTAAATTTGTGGACCACTCAGTGGAAATTTGACAGATCATATGTTTTTCCCCATGGTATCTAGGTAGATACAGACAAACAACCTCTCTTATTCGTTTGGGTGGTACTTCAGGAGTTGAAGCTCTAACATGTTTGATTAATCACATAATTAGAAATATAATTATAGACATACATAATTAGGTAAACATAATTTCAAAGTAACAGAGGAATCAGCTCATCACATTTTGATTCCCAAAGCGTGGGACCACTTTAGACAGCGTAAAACATTTTTCTAGGCCTTGTGGAAGTTTTAGATACGTCATTGACTGTGAATGAGTCGTAGTCTAGCCAGAATTCAGTCAGTTATCAGGAATGGAAAACAGCGGAGGCAGTTCTACGTCAGGGCTCTTTACTGAAAAAGTCACCGTAAAACTGCTACATACAAGGAAAAAAATGATTATTTTTGTCTGTAACAAGCTTCAGTGCTCACTCTTAAAAACAAAATAGGGTTCTCCAAAGGTTCTTTAATAAAGAAAATGGTTCTATGTTGAGCCATGAGCACTCAAAGAAATTTTTGCATGATTGAAGGGCTCTTTAAACGGTTCTTCAGACTGATGGAGAATATGCTGTAGATGGTTCTCTATAGAGCCTTTTTGAAAAGGGTTCTATATAGCACCAAAAGGGTTCTTCTATTGTTATAATGCAAAAGCTGTAACAGTAGAAGAGCTCTTTTGGGTGCTATATAGAGCCCATATGGAGATATATATGGAGAACTCTTTCACAATGCAAAGAACGCTTTAATCATGCAAAAGGCTTTTTGAGTGTTCATGGTTCTACATAGAACTATTTTCTTTACTAAAGAGCCCTTGAAGAACCATCTTTTTTAAGTATGCTGTTTTTGGTACATAAAGCTGCAGTAAGGTTGTAAGTGGGGAAAAATAAAAATGAAGGAAACGTGGCATATGTGCCCTTTAACAGTTGTGTAACTGTATGTTTAGGGAAAGTGAGTATAGTATATGTATATAGCACTGAAGCAGTGCACTCTCTATACTGTAGGCTGGGCTGCAGAAACACAACACCGCCACTCAGGACTTTTTGTCACTGTCTGTTTCCCAACCTCCAGAACTGACCACTCAGCAGAGTCTGACCATGCACATACGCACACCCACTAAGAGAGAAACACATTTACAACAACACCTAAATATGGCAGGTGCTCACACACATATACAAACACCATGGTGATGTCCAGTCCTTCAAGTAAACACACATATTTGTTATTGTACCTTTTAAAGACATGGAGTCATACATGTGTATATCTTATAAGTCAGTGGAACCAGACATTTTTCCAAGTAATTCTGGGCCGTTTCTTTTGCTCCATTAATCATGAAATTTACACACAATGTGAAGAGCAGCAGACGTTTTCAAATTATGTCAAAAACTGAAAAATGCTGGAAATGGAGATACAAGGTTTTGTTCCAACAGCAGCAATATATAGGTACTTATAGAAGAATCCATATGTAATGATAATTTGGTCCATATTCTCATATATCACACACACCACACACACACACACATACTTATGTGTATATACTGTTTAAAAAAACTAAAAAATTGACATACAAGGTTCTACTCAGACAATGACAAGATGTATGGAAATCTAAGAATTTTTTTAAGCTTAATGTTAACCTCAGTAACGGTGGTGGACCTTTATAGAGTCAGGACTGCTTTGTTAGTCCTGTAGGTCGCCCTGTACTTCTCTGGTTTTACTACACTCACACAGAGATGGAAATCTGACCCATGTGGTCTTCCTCAGCACTCCTCTGGTGTGAGCAATGGTGTTGGACCCAGAGTGTACGGCGTGGTGCAGCGGACGGGCGAGCAGCAGCAGCAGGAAGTGACGGCCCGCGAGTGGCCGGTCAGTCACTTGAGAGATGAGATGAGGTACATCAGAGAGGTGAGTAGACACACACAGACTCGGGGAGAGAGGGAAAATGAACGGGGGAGAATAGTGATGATAGAGAGACGTCAGAGATGAGAAATGCATTATACTGCACGATATGGACAAAATATCATGTTGCAGTTCTCTTGCGACATATCGTGATCGTGATGTTCCTTGCAATATACTAAAACAACCTTGGTACAAAATCTGGATGTCTTAAGAGTCTTAAATCTTAAGAGAATGAGTGTGTTTACATGCACTCAATAATCCGATCATAATTGGATTTCTGCAGTTAGCTGATTATTCAAATGGTCTGTAAATAGTACACTCCGATTTCTTAGATCAGAGTACGGTCTAGAAATCTGATTAAGAAATCCGATAAAGAGCGCTGGATTTTAGCTCAGTAATCAGATTTCTCAGTGCAGGTAAACTCTTACTCTGATTTCTTTCGGATTTCTCAGTCTGCGCATGTGCAAACACAGACCGCGGCTCCGGAAATGAGCAAGCAGCGTTACTGCAAGATGGCAGCAAAACACTTTTGGAGCGACACTGAAACTAACGACATGCAGGACAAAATGAAGGATTTTAATATGTTTCATTTTCTAGATGATGTTTGTTCATATTTTAGGTAAAGTGGTGTGATGTTTAGAAATCCGATTACTGCCTGAATCATGTCGACCCGGAGTTTTCCCATTATCTGATTACCCAAGTGCATGTAAACCCATTGATCGGATATCTGAGAAAATCTGATTTTCTGCAGTTATCGGATTATGAAGTGCATGTAAACACACTTAGTGACACAAACAACACATCATCACAACAAAACATTGTGTCTTAGAAACTGAGACAAAAAAAGAAATTGAGAGTTGGGGGGAAAATGAAGTTGTTAACTTTAATGTAGGCTAATGTAAAGTGATTAAATTTATAATAATTTTCAAATATTTCTATTAGTATGTTCATCGTGGAATGTTCGCACAATGTAAAGAGCTGCAGATACTATATCTATTAATGAAACAAAATAATAAAAGCCAAAATCAATTACAAGGTTTTGATGACACCAACTCATGTGTTATACAAGAACAATGTATTTACTACATCACTGTACTTGTGTAAATTATGCTATACTGTTTGTTTCATTTCCAGAATAAGCTTTATTATAATCGTGGAAATTGAAAAAAAAAGTAAAATAATTGAAAAAGTAAAGTTAAATTTATCTTGCAGGTGCGGGACTCCTTAGAAAAGGTCCGAGAGCGGATGTACGGCCAGTTTGGAGGAATGCAGCAATCCATGCAGAAACTCTCCCAAGAATTAAGGGTGAGGACATCCTCTTTCAGAGAGACAGTCTAATTCTGTGTTTATGTTGTATTTACTAACTCTGATAACAGGCTTCGTCATAGCTTCCAGAAGAATGTAATGACAGGAAATGCACTGATGCTCATGGACCATGGAGCATATTTTTAATTGGTTATCATTTCACTCCACTTCAGCATTTGGTTTCATTGCAGTCACTCACTGTAGGCTGTATAACTATGAAGATAACAGATTTTAAATCAGCTCCTAGAATCTTATTATAGTTTCTACTCCCAATACAGGTAAACTCACCTGCCTGTTTGACAGTGAAAATGCAACTACAAACAGGGCTGCAGATACATTTTAATGTTGGCAGAGCTGAAGAGCGATGATAAGGAAATGCAGTTGCATATGATTGTTATTCTGTTTTTAATGTGTCAGACCATTAAGACAATGAAAATGAAATCTTAAAGGCACTTTGCTTTTCCATATTAACTTTTGGTAACGCTTTATTTGGAGTGGTCCTTTGTAGCTGTGGTGTTGATGTGTTTGTTACTCAGTGGTCTGGTGGATCCACCGCATTGTATTGTTTTTTAAATCAATACAGCCATAACAGTTTATGTAGAAATACCCTGAATGGCCCTAATCCTAATCCCAACCTTAACCTCAGCACAAAACCTAATCCTAACCCTCACCCTGGACCTAATCCTAAACTTAACCTCAACCCAAAACCTAATCCTAACCTTAACCTCAACCCAAAACCTAATCCTAACCCTCATATGTTTTTGACATGTTACTGAGAGTCTGTTGAGTGTTTGTTTTATCTAAAAGGACACTCAAAATAATGTCACCTAACTTTTTCCAGCCATTGTACACAGAAATACCAATGCAGGTACACATTTTCCATTTAAATTTGAATTATGTCTTAAATAATTCACCCACCTAAAGTGATGGGAACTGCAAATATAATATGTATATATGTAAATAAATATATATATGTAAATACACTATTTAATCAGCCTTTTCACATTTGCATCTGAATTTGAAAAAAGTCCGGAATATGCTATACACTCAAAAAAGATGCTTCTTTATGGGTTCTCGAGTAAAGAAAATGGTTCTATAGAGAACCATGAACACTCAAAGAGCCTTTTGCATGATTAACCCTTGTGTGGTGTTCAGGTCTCTGGGACCCATTTTCATTGCCTTCACTCTTCACCCCACCCCCCAAATTCATATTACACATGTGGTGTTGGGGTGAACCCGTGGGGAATAAAAGTGTGGAGGTGCTTTCTTTGCATCGTGAAAGCGTTCTTAATAATGATGGAAAATGTATTTTATATAGTTCTATACAGAACCTTTTTGAAAAGGGCTCTATATAGCACCAACAAGGTTCTTCTATTGTTACAGCCTTCGCAATCATAACAATAAAATAACCTATGTGGGTGCTATATAGATCCCTTTTCAAAAAGGTTCTGTATAGAACTATATAAAATACATTGTCCATCATTATTAAGAACGCTTTCACGATGCAAAAAAAAAACTTTAATTATGCACATTATTATTTGAGTGTTTATAGCTCTATATAGAACCATTTTCTTTACTAAAGAACCCTTGAAGAACCATCTTTTTTAAGAGTGTACCTCGGTAGTTGCAAGGCATGTTTCACTGGAAGTATGAAAATTTCATACACTCCTGATTTATTCTGCCCTTGTGCCAGCCACCCCCCCCATTTCACATGGTATAATTTATTTTAGGACATTTCTCCAACGAAATGCTGACTGAACTGCCAAGTCTTCTCTAATGTAATACTCTGTCTGTGCACTTTGCAGATGGCGAACTCTCAGAAGCGTTATTTGGAGGCGGAGGTGAAGACAGGAAGGCAGGCCATGCAGAGTTTTGATCAGATGAACAGCTCTCTCATATCAGCCAACATCGACTTGCAGGTACAATATCAGCATCAGCAAATACCACCCAGCAATAATTACAATGCAATGAACATGCAGGACAAGACAGTATGAGACAGGCAGGAAGATAAACATATAAGAAAGAATAAGAATGTGAGCAGTGAATAGGAATACAGACCTGAATAGATTAACTGAGCAGACTATTTGTAATCTGTAACTGCAGGATAGCAAAGCGTAAGTGAAGTAGCCCATTACGGATTGAAAGGATCCGCACTGTGTTTGTAAGTGGGTGGGGTCCAAATAAATCATCTTTGTAATAGCTGACAGCAGCTTTATTTATAGTTACTTTAAATGTTGACACAAATGAGGAAAGTGAGAGTAGCAGGAGAGAAAGATTAACCAGTTTGGTGGGTTACATTTTATTCAGGAATCAATTGTTTTCAGCCACACAAAAGCTGTAGATGAGCATATTCTGCCTTGGTGGACCTTATTCACACAAACGTTTCTTTTTAAACCTTGTGTGGTGTTCAGGTCTGTGGGACCCATTTTCAGTGCTTACCAAAAGAAAAAAATGATGTGTTTCATTATTATTTCAACCTCAGATTCCCATTGTCTGTAAAGAACATATAAAATAACACATTTTCAGTGACTTCGTATTACACATGTGGTGTTGGGGCTGAACCTGTGGGGAATAAAAGTGTGGAGGTGCTGTGTCCTTCACTCTGTTCTCCTCCTACATGGCCTGCTGTTAGTGTGTGTGTGTGTATGTATGTGTGTGTGTGTGTGTGGGGGTGTGAGGGTGGACAACATGGACAGGCTGTTGACTGGCTACAGCTGCTAAAGGAGAACCCTACGCTGGCTACTTGTGATATTTTAAACATCTGGTATTTTTACATAAATTGTTATGGCTGTATTGATTTAAAAAACAATAATGTGGTGGGTCCAGCAGACCACTGAGTAACAAACACATCAACACCACACAAGGGCTAAATGTACCTGGGATCAGTATATTATGGCCTTAGTCATCCAATGTCAAACTGGTCAAATTATGTTTTGTTGATTTTCTAAAGGAATATAAGTTAACACATCCCCTACAGAGAACATACTTATGCACATTTTAATGCATAATTACTGGTTGTTTCCTGAATTTAACATATTGGACAATACAAAAGCAAAAGTTATGGCATATTTTATATATTTGTTCTAATATGATAAACTCTGCACTAAACCTTGCATTAAAATGTCGTATTTTAGTGTATTTTCTGTAGAGGATGTGTAAGCTTATTTTCTCTTCGAAAATCAAGAAGGTGTAGTTTCACTGGGGCGCACAAACTTTTGTACATGACTATAAAGGTAAAAATAGGCATCATAAGAAGCCTAAAAGTGATAGTTGGGTGTCTTAAGGTTGCTTCTTTCGCTCTGGAGTTACGAGGCTAATGTGCCTAACAGACAATGGAAGTTTACAGCCACCAGGTTAGCACTGTGCAAACTGTATGCCTACATCACCACACATTGGCCTCAAACTGCATAGAGGTGTCCAGTAATCTCAGATAGACTTGCTGTTATCTATAAAAATGGACTAACATACGTTTCTAAGTTTAGAAGTCTCTGCTCTGTCCTGAGTGTGTGTTTGCTTCCTGTGTTGTAGAAAGCCCTGTTGGAGAGCTGTAACGGTCGTGTGGGGAACAGGGAGGAGATGAGAGCTCTGCGTAGCTCCTTCGAGAAGACTGAAGAGAGACTGAGGGAACGTGAGAAGCAGCTAGCCGCTGCCCAGGCCGAAAACCAGGCGCTAAAACTACAGGTGTCCAGCACAACACATAAATACACACAGCTGTGCTCCATTCAACCCTAAAATTAACCCCAAAAAACCAAGAGATTATCTTTGGCCTCTTTTGCTTTAGCTAGTAAATGCAGCAGTTTCAGGGGAAAAAAGCTATTTTCGTCATGAGGAGCCAACAAATGTCCCTGCACCCTAGGCCTGTCCTGAGCATGATATTCTGGTGACCGATATATTGCCATATAAATAATTGTGATGAACAATTTAATTATCTTTTTTGCTTTGTGGGCAGCTGTTAAAGTACAAGCCTAAAGTGGCCAAATTGGCTGATTAGCTGTCCTGCCTTGTTGATACTAAGTAGTCGATACTTAGTGGCTCCCAACTGACAAGAGGCACAACTCAAGCTCAAATAAACAAACATTACTCACTGCTGCCCTCTAAAGGTGTTATTAACAGACATCAAATAAACCCAACTCTATAAGGACCAGTAGATACTGTGTTTATCTTTCAGATTGCAGTGTAATGTAAGGCGAGAACTGAGAATGGAAATTCGATTTTTAAAATTTGAGTGATCAGTTTTAAATGAGTAATCATTACAAATTTATTTCATAGAAGTGGTCATGCTGACCTTGGCAGATGTGTTTGTGTGTGCTGTGTGTGTGTGTGTGTGTGTGTGTGTAGGTGGCATCGTCTCAGGAGGCCAGTGCGCGAGCGATGAAGGAGATGAGTGCTAAACTGCAGCAACAGTATGAAGAACAGCTGCAGGAACAGCAGAGGAAACACAGGCAGGAGATTGAAGCTCTGCAGGTGCACATTTACACTGACTTAAGAACAGTGTCCCTATATGTTTGACTCAAAACAACCACATATAACTATATTTTCAAAAAATCATATCAATCACATCATGATTGTGTAGATGCTTTTTAAAAACTTCTTAACCCTTTAATGCTGGGGCAAAAACAGCTTTTTAAATCTTCCCTTTTAACATTGTGATTTATCAAAGCTTGCATTTATTTTCATATGCAAAAAAAATGGCATTTTGATGCAGAAACCATCAGTTTTGAGCAAGCAAACATATGAACAGAAATATTTTTCACATTTCAGGGTTTCTCTGATGAAACACATTAATAATAAGCATTTCCATAATGATGTGAATTGCATTCTGAATGTGTGTGGATGCTCTCTCAGAAACTATCACAGTGGATCCAACAATAAAGGCAGCTTTTGTTATACAGTGATAGAAAACACAGCAGCTCACAGATAGCAGCTCCAGTTCCACATGCTGATCCATTTTACTATGTCCAACGTGGGCATGCAGTCTCTAAATGCACCACTAATAAAATGATAGGTAAGACAGGGTTAACAGCTGCTCCTCCTAGTGGTATCATCCGAGAGAATTGAGACATCTGATACATTTTTGGAGGGAGGGAGTGTCAAAAAACCGCAAACTGAAAGTGAAGGTCGTTCTGAAACTGAGGGTTCCGGTTTTCTTCGCTTGGAGAAAACGAATACATATGAAGAACGAGACGAATGTGAACGCTGTCTGTTCTGACCGCTCCCAGGCCCAGCTGGAGGAGTACATGAGGCGACTGGAAGCGGCTGAGAGGAACGTGAAGCTGGCAGAGGAGAAAATTGCTGAGAGGGATCAGAGGATCAGCGAGGTGGAGCGACTGCTGGACTGCATGGCTCAGGTCAGTTCATACAGATTAAAGCTGGCCTCTACAGTAGAGCATCGTATGTGGGCTATAGTGAACATAGCAGGGCAGCACCCCTAAAGTCAGGATTGCTTAACTGCATAAAAAAATATACAAATTATAATAGAATTAAAGTCTCCAGTCAGGACAGAGTAACAGCAACTGCTGAAGATAATAATAAAATAAAAGAATTGTAAAATAAAATAAAGTAAATAAAACAATCATGTTTGTAGCACCCTCTACAGTAAGGACTGTTCAATTGCAACATCTGCTGCTAAAAATAATAATAAAATAAAATAAATTTAAAATAAAATATAGTAAATAAAACAATCATGACTGTAGCACCCTCAGCAGTCGGGACCGTTTAACTGCAACATCAGCTACTAAAAATAATAGAAAATGATAAATAAAAATGAAAGAGCTTTAAAATAAAGTATAATAAATTAAACAAATTATTCCAGACTCTAGCATCCTCAGCAGCCAGGGTTGTGTAACTGTTGAAATTTGTAATAAAACAAAATAGCTTAAAAATAAAGCATGATAAATTAAGCAAGTCACAACTGTAGTAGCTTCTATAGTCAAGATTGTTTAACTGTAATCTTAAAAAATAATGAAAGTAAAATTAAATCAGAACTTATGTACTTCAGAAAAATAAAGTATGATCAGTTAAAAGTAAAATAAATGGTGGGATGGAGTTTACATTATAGATATGTTTTACATATCTTTTCTGAATTTACATTATCACATTTATTGTTGCCATTTGTTGTCAATACAGGTAACTTGGCAGGTTACAATTTGTAGGCTACAAAAAACACATTAAAAAATCATCCAGTTAAATCATCCAGTATTCAGTCAAATAGATGAAAATGTTTTCTGTGAGTTTGATATGTCTCAGGGTATATCACATATGTACTGCTTAAGAGTTTATCACCCCTGGTTTGAACTGCCTTCCTGCATCCACTAGACCAGAAAAGACTTTTATTTTGCAGGAGAAGAGCCAGCTAACCCAGAAACTCTGTGACTGTGAAAAGCGCTTGCGCACTTTGGATGAAGTAGACTCAGGTGTTAAGAAAAGGTAAGAGGTTGCCTTCACTGGACACATAGTTCTGTAGTTTCTTGGAATCATTCTGTTGTTACTATTTCAAAATAAAAGTATCTGAATGCACCATGCTCATCTCTTGTGGCCACTGTTAGAATTGCTGGTGGTAAATATAATAGAACGGTTTTATCATGATCATGATGATGGAGGTGTTGTGTTCCAGGACTGAGCAGGTAGTCATACAGAAAGAGGCATCGGAGCTGAAAGAGAGAATAAAGCACCTGAATGACATGGTGTTCTGTCAGCAGAGGAAGGTTAAGGGTATGATAGAAGAGGTGAGACCTTATAGTCATTTTGGTATATCGAGAACAAATACGTATGCATTATAGTATATATAAAACAATGATTCAAGCGGGTGTCCTGCATGTACTGTAATATGCTGTTGACATATTCCAAAGGATATTTTCCAAAACATCAGCATATACAGTACTGTGCAGAGGTTTAAGGCACCTAAGCACACTTCAAATCATTTATCTGAATAAGGCCAAATCCCATTTCTTATTTTTACCCCTATCCCTTGTTTTCGAGTGTCTTCTTCCCCCTTGGAACTGAGTTACAAGGGGTAGTGGTTGAAATCTTCACTATGAAATGGGACCCTAAAATCAAGAAGAGCATTACTTCATTAACAGGCTACATTAACAGCTACTAGCGCTGCTCTGCCCACAGCTAATTCTTTGGTGATATGAAGCTGAAGGCAGATATTCACCAGCTTCTTTTTTGAATTTTCCTGTTCCACCTTAAATGTTGTAGTGGTTCTGACACCTGAGACGCCAGAATGTAACTGCTGCACCATTTAAGGTGGAATGGGAAATTTAGCCTGCTAGCTACTGAGACATCAGCAAACTACTAGTGATTTTTTACTCTAGTTATGAAGAAAAGAACCATAATACATTGAAATGGCATTAAACTAAGATGGTTATCATAATATTAACAGAGAAAATACTTTCTTTAGTTGCTTGTGCAGCCATCTTGCCAGTTTTTCTTTTTTCTCATAAAACTCCTCCATTTGGAGTGTGCCTCTGAAAAACCCCTACCCATAGGCGTGAACACGCAAAAATGAGGGGTAAGGGCAAAGTGGTAGGGGTGAGGGGTGAAATGGGATTAGGCCTTGTAAACAAACTCCATATAACATGAGAGTAAATGCAAATAAGCATTTTTTTTTTATTTTAAAAAGTAGCTATTTTTTTAGTTCGAAGAACAAGGTTTTGTTCCAGATCATGTGGATGTGTTAAATTCCTGCACCAGGACTCTTAACACAATGCAGTACTGATTAGCCATGTCAGATATTGGATGATAACTACAAATAACACTGCACTGCAATGAGAAGAGGTTTGAAAATAGTTAAGTGAACACAGACATACATAAAACCAGTACTTAATATATTATTGTTATTTGTGTTTATTTTAATGTGTTTTTCTGAGCAAATAAACACTTATCGACTAATTAAATATCTTTTTAAATTTTCTCTTTTGTCTAAAACGTTTAAACAGTACTGTATATATTGAATCTATTGCAGTTTCTCAATTACTACAGTATGCACTGACTGGCCACTTTATTAGAAACGTAGCTCCACCTTTTTGGTTTGGAGCTGGATTGGTTGGATATTTTTGGGTGGCGGTCCGCTCTCGAGGTAGCAGTGACACTGGCGTGTGTACCAGCACCACACACAATACCATGTCAGTGTCACTGCTTTGCCGACAGCCAACGGACCACCCAAATAATATCCTTTACGCATATCTGCTTATTTACCCTACAGCAGTTTAGCCCCACCCACTCACACTGAAGTTCTAAGGGGTGTTTCAGCCTGCGCTGCTTTTTGAATGAGGTGCAATGCAGGGCAGCCACTAAGAGCAGAGCTCATTTACTTATGTCCGCCTGTCTAATTCTAAAGGATAAAGAGAAGTTGGCAAATGATCATGTAAAAATGAATTATGACTGTTTTTGGTATAAAATCACACACATTTTATCAGTGGAAAGTCAAAGAAAATGTAAAATTTTTTTACAATATACTCTCTTATTTGCCATACATTACATTATTGAATTAGATTGTCATCCAGTTTGTTCAGTGGCTTTGATCTTTTCTTCATTTTCCTCAGGTGGAAACGCTGAGAGCTAGTGTGGCTCAGAAGGACATGTACATATCGGAGCTGCTAGACAGGATAGCAATTGTGGAGTGTGAGGTAAAAGCAGTGGGAAAGCTTGCAGGTTGTGCTTTTGACTGCCACTCGCCCTGAATCATCAAACCACACACAGAATGACTGGATGGAGAATCGTTCAACATTCCAACATTCTGGCTGCTATAAGCTGTTATTTCACATCCTTTTACTGCCATTTCACAACACTTCACTCTGAGAGAAGCATGCCAAGCAAAGATCATAGTTTTTATACTGTGAAGTTTGGTGGAATTAGAAAACATTTGCCAGACACTCTGTAGCTGGACAAAATGAGCAGTGGATTCATTTGGTGAAAGTGTTGATTAAACACTAACGAAGGGTTTTAACCCTCTTTTTGTCATGTTTTTTTTTTCTCACATTTCCCAAAATATCCCAAGAAGGTGTGAACAATATTTAAACAGTGGAACACGGATGGAGATGTTGTGCGTTATTACAGCTTTCATTCAGTTGCAGGCAGTCAGTACAACAGTCCTGCAAAATAAAGAAAACATAGTGGCAGTTCCTTAAGCAGTACCCGTTTGCGTTACGGAACCATAAAACAGTGCTATTGCCATGTTGCAATATCAGGTTCAGCTCAACTTTTTTAATATTTGTCAGATGAACCTGAATGTGGTTTTGTCCGAGTCCGTATGTTATGCATTTCACAGCACATCATCTTTGCTGGATTCTATTGTGCTCATTTCCAGCGGATTTCAATTTGTTTAGTTATTCCGTCCAAAAGCTTGTTTAGGGGCGACAACAGGTTTGAAATGTGTTGTATGTCTGTGGTCACATTCTTCTTCAGAATCTGACCAAATGGGCTGCAGGTTAAATTTTATCTTACAGAAGTTATTTGATGTCTCCATTTTCTGGTTTTGCATGTGCTAAAGTAGAAACTTGGTAACGTTCATGTTTGATCTCAAAACTTTGTGCGCCGTTTTGCTATGGTTTCTGACAAGTTTCATCGAAATGGTGGAAAATGTGCAGCGGGCTTTGAAGTATGTTTTCTCTCATTTGATAAGCGTGTCAGAGGTGTTACCCAATCAGCAGTGACGCCGTATTAAAACACACTGCACACAATGGGTTCTGATAAAGTTCTCTATAAATGTGGTCGCTGCAGCTTGGTGTACACAACAGTTGAATACATTAGAAGTCGTATTTTGAAGTGTAAAACACGTATTTACTCATGTTATCAGCCTCCGAAAATTCTTTGAAAAGAACAAGAATGGCCTTCTCAGCTGCCATAGTTGCAGCGCTTGCGTAACAGAGTGATCACCACATCACCATTTTTGTTTAAATAAACGTTTTGCTACGTTTTGTCGGGGCTGAACGCAGCTCAGGTCTTAGCAACTGGTGCTCAGCAGAACAATGGTTATTTTGAATAAATAACAGCTCAGGAAGAACGCTTCTCAACCAATCGGATTGTGTCGTCGGAACTGACTCTTGTACGGGAAGTTATTTTTTTTTCGTATTCTTCATAAATTACGTTACAAGAGGCTTTTCTAAGCGTATAAAGAAACATTACCCAAGTGCATGTTTCATTACTAACAGAGTATAAGTAGTTCTGTTTAACTAGATTTAGTTCAGTTTATTATGTAAAATGTTTAACAAAATCCTTGTATTAATAGTTTTTAAGCATTTTAATGTGGCAAAGTTGTCTGTTCCAACTTATCAAACTAAAGACCGTGATGTATATCGTTTATCGTGAAAATGTCTTGAAGTATCGTTACGTTCTGTTTTTGCCTTATCAAAACACATGACCACCAATTCACTGCCAGCCCGTTCTTCGTACAGAGTGATGGGCTAATGTCTTCAAACCAACTTCACAGCAAAGAACTACAGTATGCATTTGGCATGAATATGCTTTTACACTGAAAAGAAGTGCTGCTTTGACATTTGCTTTGATTCAAATGCTTCAATACATCAGTTTCAAATCAATATGACATCAACACACTTATTGCTGAAAGTCAAATGAAAATGACAGGCAGTAAAGGGTGTTGATGCGATGTATTTCATTCATGAGGAAGTGCACATTTGAATCAGCTGAATTCAAAGCAACAGATTCTCAGTGTAGGGACAAGATGGTTGAGCTTGTCTGACTGCTTGTCTCTAATGGTGTGGAATCTGTCCTCTGATCTGATTCTGTGCTGTGATCTGCTCCTTCTCCTAGAATAATGAGTTAGAAGACAAGCTGAAGTATTTTATGTCTGTACAGAACGCAACCGTGAATAAACCCCTCACCAGAGAGATTGGAGTTGGCTGCGACTTGCCCATAAGGTAATTAACGTCGGATCAACTTCTACAACCATTAGAAATTGACCTGTCCATCCTCCGCCCACACACAAATGTATGCAAAAGTCTGAACACCCCTGGTGAAATTACGTTTTGTTGATTTTTTAAGTGAAAATAAATTGTTTTCTACAGAGAACACGCTTAAATGTGGTGTTTTTCAGCAAATTTTAGTGCCGAATTTCTGTTTATTTGCTGAGATTAACACTTTATTTTTAAAATGCAGCAAAATAATTGTGCATTAAAATGTGCGGAAGAGTGTTGTTCTCTTTTTTGTGTTATTGTGCTATAAACTTATTTTCACTTAAAAACTCAACGAAAATCAACAACGTAATCTGGGGTGTTCATATTTTTGCATAAATCTGTATGCATTCTTTTGTATCTACTGTTGCAAGACTGAATGAGTTTTACAGAACAGTCCATTTCAGCCTGAGGAGATGCAGCACGCAACAAGGTCTTTGTCAAAGTGCCTACATTGTAAGGCCATTATTAAATTCAAATTACGTGGGTCATTTGGACTGGGAATTCAGGTGGATACATTTTTAAAAAATCAATTTCTTTTATCCCAAAAATAAATAATCTTAGTATGTCCATTAACATCTCTTATCATCATATATGTAAAAAGAGAGCTTAATTCCAAACATATTTCACAGCCACTGGTGTTATATGAATATGGTGTAACACCAGTGACGGTGACTCCAGTGACATTCTGATTACAACTTAGGATTTTTAGGAAATCACTAATAAAATGATACGTGCCATTATTTTGACCAAATTTTAATTACCCAGCCATTAAAGCGCATAACACCAGTGACACATAGAAGTTATGTGCTGCCTGATAAACAGAATTATTAACAAATTAATGAAATGTAGTGAGCGAGTGTGACTCGCATTCTCATGCCTTGAGATGCTTCCTCTCTGATGAGCCTCGACTCAAAGAAGCAGTGTAATAGAGCTGAAAATACTGTGTTCATGTACAATATGAGTCCTGATAGCACCAGTGACCAAAGTCTCTGTGACAAATTAATTTTTAAATAAAATGCATATTTTACAATGTACTATAACATTAAAGTATATATGAATTTGTTTTATACAAATTCCAAAGTTAAACCTTTTAAAATATTGTTTTGTGTTAAAAATGGTTTCTCAAATGTTGAAAATTGGTTTTGTGATGAGCTGTTTTACAGATGCAGAGCGACTATGAAACAGGATAGAAATGGAAAATCTGAGAAATTATAAGGGAAAAGTTATTTAATCTTAGGTCAACTGTGTAAATGTACATACTAACTTTTGGCACTGTGTCAAATATTTCAAGCATCTTTTTAAGCCCTGCAACCTTTGTGACACGGTGTCCCACTACAAATTTAGTATGACCCACATACACCGATCAGGCATAACATTAAGACCACCTCCTTGTTTCTACACTCATTGTCCATTTTATCAGCTCCACTTACTATATAGGTGCACTTTGTAGTTCTACAGTTACAGACTGTAGTCCATCTGTTTCTCTGCATACTTTGTTAGCCCCCTTTTACCCTGTTCTTCAGTGGTCAGGACCCCCATGGACCCTCACAGAGCAGGTACTATTTGGGTGGTGGGTCATTCTCAGCACTGCAGTAACACTGATGTGGTGGTGGTGTGTTAGTGTGTGTTGCGCTGGTCTGATCGGATCAGACACAGCAGTGCTGGACTACAGTCTGTAACTGTAGAACTACAAAGTGCACCTATGTAGTAAGTGGAGTTGATAAAATGGACAATGAGCGTAGAAACAAGGAGGTGATCATTATGTCATGCCTGGTCGGTGTATGTACCTTTTCAGAACGGTTCTACATCGAACCATCTACGGCACATTCTCCATCAATCTGAAGAATCCTTTCATGATGCAAAGAACCCTTTAATCAAGAGTGTTAATGGTTCTATATAGATCCACTTTCTTTACTAAAGAGCCCATAAAAAACTATCTTCAAGTGTGTAGTCACTCAGCAGCTGCACAGGAATCTTTCACGGCCTCTTTTTCTTCACAGCCGACCTGACACTCAGGTCTATGAGACTCCAGTCCAGACCAGGTCAGCTCCATCAGCTCCATCGGCACCAAGACCTCCGAGCAGACTGGACTACAGTTTACTCCGGTACACGCCTCTGCAGTACAGCAGCATGCTCTCGTCAATCACACGGGACACTGCAACAAGTCCTTTGGAAACCACAGCATATTCCAATCCAGTTCAACCTCATAATGAAGAAGCAACATTGCCAACATCCTCAGACTCTGAACTGTCGTCCTCCAGCAGTAACCAAGCCAGATCAAGCCCATCCAGAATCTACACACCTTTTATGAAGCTCATGGAGATTACAGCTAACATAAAGGTGGATTGAAGTGAAGTACATGAAGTGAATGATGTGATGCTCTGAATTGGAAAGTATGAACTATTTGTATTTCCTATTCATTTTGTAACATATAAATTATCTCCTGATCTGTGAATAACTTATTTTATTATTTTAATAGCATGTGTTGTTGCACTTTTTCCCTCTTTGTTTACAAAAATATATGATAGAGTTTTATGGTATGGAAAGTCCTCTGTATTTTACAGTTACAGGATATTTTTATTTGTTTTTTTTTTCTTTATAATTTTTTGGCTCGCTTTGAATCACTTTCATACTTAAATATAATTTTGTGTGTCAATTTTCACATTGTACACATTTCACATTTCATGCTTAATACTTTCCCTGTCAAACAAAAGTGACTACACTGGGTCTAATACAACACTAAAACAGTGGATGGTGGATGTAAGATGGATTAAAGGGGAATTCCACTGATTTTTTAAAATTTCAGCCTAATGAAGTTGTTAAGATATTAACAAAGTCATGCTGTAGTTTGCTGTGAAGTGTGCCATTCTAGATAGATTTACAGATGCAGAATTGTTCACAGTGGTGGTGATAGGAACCAAATGTTCGAAGCATGAATGTCTCTAAAAGCTCCCACATATAAAGTTATTACATATAATGGTTTTGAATACACTGCCTGGTGCGTGAGAGATTGTTTTGAGAAGCTTTTGGCCTAAAACATATATTTTTTAAAGCCATTCATGGTGGACAGGTACGTACACTGTGTTGTACGGCAAAATAAGCCCCCAAAAAATATATATTTTTTTTTAGATTTATCACTATTTTACATCATCAACATTACAAATAAAAACTCAGAAGACACGTAAAGTGGCTGTATTTGTGTTGCAGACATTGAGACCCCTGGTTCCTATCAGCTCCACTGTTAAAAGTCTTCTCAGTGCACCATTTTCACATCAGACCACTCTCAATGACTTTGTATCTCAATGTCAATGTTTTTTAATTGTTGGAGTTCTTCTTTAATAAAAGTGTGCCATCAATTCATTTTCACTGCCAGAAGTAAACAGAGAGAGACTAAATCCCTCGATGTTGCCACTGTAAGTGTGTATTTGTGAGGGTAGTCCTATAATAAAGAGATCATCAGCACAACACCGAGAGCTTCTGACCTGCTGTCACTGAAAACATCTGACAAGAATCTTCTAGAAGACATGAAAAGCCACTACAGCACTACAGCGCCATCTTGAGGAAAACGAGCAGAGTTTACAAATCAGAGCTCTGAAAGCAGCAGCAGACATATATTTATCTCAAATCACTTTGTGTTATGTTTTTGTTCTTTTATATACGACAAATAACTCATACAATGTGTATTTGAATATTACAACAACACACCATTGTATTTTTATAAGTTTAATTAAATATTTTAAGAATTCTGTCAACAAGAAGTGAATATTTTAATATACTAGCAATTTTTTGTGAAGTTATCTGCCTTGAACGTCTCTTCACTGTTATTTATAGCCCTTGTTTCCTACTAATTATTTGAGAGCTGTGAAATTGATCAGGACCAGCACCATAAAATCATTTTACACATTTATCTGCAAACAGACTAGTTTTATGATATTAAACTGTTGTTTTAAATGTTTGGTAGTAACGCCAGCGTGCCAAACATTGTGACACGTGATTAAAAAAAAATCACAGGTGTCACAGTGAAGTATGTGGACATTCTGTGATATTCTATGGGACGAGAAGAAACTCGTGTATTTTAGGGCTTTACATGTTTACTTATTTTCCCTGTAATGTTCTGAGAATGAAAACTGTACGTTAGAATATTCTAGAAGATATTAACATGAACGACTGATTAGTCTTGGACTGACTAGATTTTTCCTGCTAATATTCCACTTTAATGTCGTAATTCTACGATATTATTTTCGAAATATTACGACCTTATTCTCGCAATATTACGATTTTATTCTAAAAAAATAAGACTTTATTCTCGAAATATTAGGACTTTATTCTTGAAATATTCGGACTTTTTTTCTCGAAATATTACGATTTTAAAACAGGGACTTTATTCTTGAAGTCTATTCTTTAACACTGGCCGCATACAGCAGCATAAAACGTGATAACTGTATCTTAACGGTACAAAGTAAGGTTTATTTTAAATGCGTACATACACAGTGAAACGTCCTCAGAGCGAGAGAAGGCGGGTCGTATTTTTGGTGTGGGACTTTTATTCTGAAAATGCTCCCCTTATTCGCAGACTTCACCACAGCGGTTTGAATCGGTCACCGTGCCGTGTGGCTCGCGGTGTCTGAGCTGTTTACTGTTCTGGGCAGTATGTCGGGACCTTCAGAGCTGCGACATGAAGAAGGTCGCTGTTAAAGTGTTTAACCCACCGCTTTGTCCGCTGAAGGTTGCGCTTCTGTAGCCGCAGGGAGAGAGATGTCCTCCTGGTGGACGGAGCGCCAGGGCCTGGTGGGTGATGTAGGCGGGAGGAGCAGAGAGGAGCTGCGGGAGATCCTGACCAGGCAGGAGAAGTTACTGCACAACAAGTAAGCGCTTTAGTTCGGAGCCCCTGAGGTGACACGGTGGTTATTTTTTAATAAGTCGTGGCCGCGAATTACTCAAATACCACAAAATAATAGGTTGAGGCAAGTTTCTCATAACTCGTGGCCTCAGTATAGTAATTCGTGGCGTCAATATGGTAAAATATGACCTCAATATATTAAATTGTGGCTTCAGTATAGTAATTTGTGGCCTTAATCTAGTAACATATGGTCTCAATATGGTAAATTATGGCTTGAGTACATTAAATTGTGGCCTTAGTATAGTAACTAATGGCTTCAGTAAGCCATAGCTTGAATATAGTAAAATGTGACCTCAGTATATTAAATTGTAGCCTTAATATAGTTAATTGTGGCCTCATTATAGTAATTTGTGGCCTCAATATAGTAACTAATGGCTTCAGTGTCGTAATTTATAGCTTGAATATAGTAAAATGTGACCTCAGTATATTAAATTGTGGCTTCAATATGTTAAATTGTGGCCTTAATATAGTTAATTGTGGTCTCAGTATAATAATTTGGGGCATCAATGTAGCAATTCATGGCCTCAGTATATTAATTTGTAACAGCAATGTAGTACAATGTAATTTAAGTCTATTAAATTGTGTCTTCAGTACATTAAACTATGGCCTTACTATAGTTAATTGTGGCCTCAATATAGTAATCAGGGCCTCAATATTAACACATCGTCTCAATATATTAATTTGTTGCCTCCATATATTAATTAGACTTCTTTTCTCATACAGGAATGTGTGGCTTTGCCGTAGCTGCCTTGAAAACTTTGACAACCTCCTGTCAAGTAAACTTGACGGGGCTGCAGGTTGAAATGATCCGATAATACTGATAATCTTTATCGCAGTATTGACCGGTACAGTGTTGATATCGATTTCCGATATGCAAACAAACCTCTAACAAGACATTGTTTTAATGAATCAAGGCTTTCACATGATCCCGCAGGTTGCTGTAGGTCATAGATCTGTTTTTTGGTCAAAATAATGCTATGGGTGATGAGTATTTTTTAGTATTTTATTTTCCCCTCGAGATCCTTTTTATAACGTTTGTGTCATTTTATGTATCAAAAACAGTCATAATTCATTTTTACTTGACCATTTTTGTTTCTGTGCCTTTTGTTACGCAATAAATAATCTCCGCTCTGATTGGCTACGCTGAATTGTGCTTCGTTCATAAAGCAGTCCATCTGATTCTGAAACACTGCTTCTAGCTTCAGCATAAATGGGCGGAGCTAAACTGCTGGAGGCTGAATGGGTGGAAATATGTAAATGAGTTGGTTCTTGATCACATAAACAGTTCAAACCAGGTTGTTTTGTAGCTTTTTTTTTCATTTGTCGACTGTATGGATTGAGGAGTGAAAGGTACGTTTTGAAACTTTTACAGTGTTTATGTACCACATCAAGCTATTTTAGTGCAAATAAGTGAGGAAAATTTGTTTTTTCATGGTATGGGCCCTTTAAGAGTATCTCAGGCAGTGTGCACTGTAATTACTGAATAATTAGCCTTAGGAATGAGGTATTCAAACTGCAGGGGGTTGTAGGTAAATTTGAAAAAAATCAAATATATTGCTGCTGTCGGAAAAAAACCCTTTTATCACCATTTTTGTCATTTTTCAGTTTGTGACATAATTTGAAAGTGGCTGTTGTCCTTTACATTGTATTTTTTCCTGATGAATGGACCAAAAGAAATGACCCAAAATTATGTGGAAAAAATTCTGGTTCCTTTGACTTACATTAAAAGTAAAGTGTGTTTTTTCCTTTTTCTGTAAAGTTACCATTTTGGGGATGCAAGGTTTTTTTCCGACAATAGCGATAGATAACCGTGTCATTAGACTAATTTTTATTTTTGTAAGCTGGAGTTTCCTTATTGTTCAAAATCTAACTTAGTCATGTTGGCTTACTTTATGCAGTCAGTAATGGTCAACATGACACATGTCAACAAGTCAGTTAACCACCTGGACTGCCTTATTTCCAAAATGACCACAAAATCAACTTCATTAGACAAAGAAAGTCAAAACAAATGGGGAAAAAAGATAATATGATGAATATTTGAAACGGATTTGCATCCATTGAAGTTTGTGGTCTTATCTGTGCAGAAACTTTACAGAAACTCTAGTCAACAACAGCTTGAAACCAGCAAAACTGAAATGACATCTAGACACAAAACGTGGTCGTTTCTCATGAAAAAGCACATACTTTTTCCTCATGGAAATTGAGTGAATATAATTGTGACAAGCTCCTCTGAAAACGTCATATAAGGCAGCGTGCCAGTGTACTGGACTGGTATTTGGGTTTCTTATGGGCTAATGGATGGGCAGTGCATGTGTTATGATCATATATGCAACATAGAGGAGACATAACCACAGATGGATGACTTGGTCTGTTTTGTTTTTTTCCAAATACGTTGCAGTAGTTTGCATTTGTTGGAGGGGGGTTGGGGGGATGTAATAAGCCTGGGAATTTAAGAAGATAACATAATATAATGTGGCCACTGCCTCGTAATACCTCCTCTTTAAGCGACAGTCAGAACTCATTAGATGTCGACAGTGCCCTGGGTAAAAATGTCACAGAATACATGTCACCTTTATTTTATTTATTTAGTGTTGCTTTTCAAGATTGTGTTGTGTCTACAGGAGGTTCATTCAAAGCCTGCCTGATAAGGGGAAGAAGATTTCTGACTTTGTGGAGAAAATACGCCAGGCACTTGTAGACTTGGAAGAAGAGGAGAAGAGGCGAGCCAGTTTGTCTGCTATTGGAACCGAATTTCAGGCCAGATACCAGCAGGCTTTTGCCCAGCGCAGGCATGTGGACTCCAACACTTTGGAGAGAGAAACTCTTAATAAGGATGGAGACTCACCATTGGCTACTAACAGCAGTGTGGATGCTCAACAGGACGCTGAGTCCCTCACAGATAAAAGCACTGAGACGATGGAGGCCTCCTCTGGAGACAGCGCAAAAGACACTGACCTTGTGGGGGCGCTTGAGCGGGTGACTCTTTCAGAGGGAAAGGCTGGGCCAGTCAAAGACATTGTTAAAAACTCTCCTCCTAGAAACCCCTTCACGGCCACACAGTCTCAGAAGAAACCACATTACATAGAAGTTCTGGAGAGATCAGACAGCAGTGTGAGAACAAACAGATTTAAGCCCAATCAGTGAGTAAAGACTTCTATATAATGCATACGAGCCTTTTTACACTCACTATGCTGATCCTCTACCGCCAGTGTTCAGGCTTTGCATCATTTACACTTGCAGCCCTTTAATGGCTTTTTACTGCACACATGAACAATTGCTATGAAAATAAGTGTTATCTAGGCTTGTCACAGTTATTACATAATCGTCTAATCATAATAATTTGAGATGATCTCATTTATTTAAGCTGACCGCAAACATTTTCCACAGTCGTTAGATTTCACAATCATATTATGCCACAATAGGCAGAAAGTTCAGTGGGTGTGTTTGGTTGAGATAAATAAATACAAATAAAAGAAAGCATTCATTGAGACACATCATGGAATTAATGAAAACTAACTTGGTGCTCTAACATGTTTATAGGGAAACACAAGCAGATTTTGTTTATTTGTTAGCTATATAGCTAATTCTAATGTTTTAGCAGATGAGTGTTTATTTTTTTATTAAATCTAAAAAAAAATGCAGCTTTTTCTCCATACATCACATGTGTCAGGCTCCAGGCCTTGTGGGTCAAAACACTGCAGACTTCAGCTCACTGCCTCATAAAACACACCTGATTCAGCTAATTAACAAGGCCTTCATGAGCTGAGTTCAGAGCGTTAGATGAAGGTAAACGCTAATGTCCACAGCATTTTGGCCCAGAAAGTCCCTAGTTTAACTGTAGACATTTGATTGAGTACACGTAGCTAAAGATGGCTAGTTCATTCAACCACTTCAAGCTTGTACTTCAGTAGTTGCATACAATTAATTCCTTAATCACACTTATTCATATGACAGTTAATTTCATTAACATGACAGCCCTAGTGACATCCTCAGCATAAATGACTAACAGCTGTTTGATTTCTGAATCATGTTCAAAGTACACTCCAGCAACAATTTGCTTGTGTGAAAACTGTAAACTAGGGCTACATTTACATTACAAGCCTCATTGCTCAGATCCGATCTCTCTGACATGATGGTTCACACTCGTTTAGGTAAGTGATTCAGATCTGTCATTAATATGAACGAACCGGCGTCCTGAAATGACCCTCATGAACACATCCTACTCAGTAACGTCACGTGAATGAATCACGTAAATCATCAGCACAAACTAACGAGCAGAACGAGCTTCGCTGTGAAGATAATTAACTGATCAGCTCTCAGCTGTTTATATTAGAGCGAGACGAAGGTGAAAAAGGTGAGGTGTTGCTTTTCCGCCGTTTATAGACTTTAACTTCTGCTCGGCGCTGCTGCCATGGTAACGTTGAATGATGGCGCACACGCAGTGGATAAAAAGCACATGAATTCAGATCTGAGCGTCACATTAAGGCAGCATGGCCACAAATCGGATACGTATCCAATCTAGGACCGCATTTGCAAGTGGGTCAGGTCGGATTTGAAAAGATCAGATTTGCGTGTCCACACAGCCCTGAAAACATCAGATCTGAGTCACATTAGGGCAAAAAATCGGATTTGTGCCACTTCAACCTGGTACTGTGAACGTAGATTAAAAAATAGCACTTAAGTGTTCTGCTGGGCATGCTGCATTGCTGTTGCACAGTAGCAGCCATGCGCGCACATGGGGCGATAGGGAAGTGAGGTATTGCACATATTACACATACTAGACAAGTACAGCAGAAAACAAGTAGCAGTAAATAAAGAAATGGCACCAAACAGTACAGGTGACTGGCAATAAGGATGTAGATGTCAGTAATAACATTGCACTGTGAATATACAGTATATACAGTGTAGCAAGGTGTAGTATTATGTGCAGAATGACACAGTGAGACCATATATGGGTTAATATGTGTCCAGTGCAAAATGAATATGTTTTCCCACAGTACATTACAGTACATTTTATCTCTTTCAGACTGCCAGAGAAGTCTGGCTCTTCCTCGCCTAGTCAGTCCTCTGGCAGTACAACCCCACTCTCTGCTGAGGCTCGGAGACAGAGGGACAGGAAGCACCTGGATGACATCACTGCCGCCAAACTTCCCCCACTGCACCACAGCCCAGCCCAGCTTCTCTCCCTGGAGGAGTCAGTCGCCCTCCAGCGAGAGCAGACGAGAAAACAGCAGGTAGGGCAAAGCCATAGATGTGGGGCTCAGCGATTCGGGGAAAATATCTAAATGCACTTTTTCTGACCAATATTGTGATTGTGATGTAAATGTGTGTGATTATTTTCTATATTTTTTTTTTTTTTGCCAAGAAGACCAGCACTTCACTGTTACAGGGTGGAATGCTGTGTGTGGCATTTGGTTGTTTCTAATCAGTCTAACTCGTCCGCAGGCAGTTCACAAGCTCCATGTTATTAGATTAGATTTCCCCTCTCGTTAAGACTTATTAAGACAGCTTTGTTGATAATACAGACTAACTTTACAATAGCAGCTCTTGCGATTTGAAAATTGCACTCCTTTTAAATGCACTTTCGATATGAAAAGATTTTTCGGCCCTGCAGCCCTTGATGCATTTTACATATGCAAAGGCAAGACTAAACCATAGAGGTATTACTAGAAATGTGTAAGAGTACTTGACTGCTCTGTTCTAAGTGCCAGTATTCAAATATTGAAATTGCTATTTGGGGGCTCTTATTTTAGCAATTTTGTGTTTTATTATGACAGTGCAATGTGACAGTTTGTGTGGGTGTTTATATATACACACAGTATGCAAAAGTTTGGTTACTCTTGACTGAGCAGGCAGAGATAGTGCAGCTGGCTCTGCCATGGCTATTTCACTGACTAGGCTAACTACTCTAGAACCACTCTTAATATATTTCTCTGACAAACTAACATCCTGACACATCACCAACTGAGGAGAAAGGCCCAGTCCCATTTCTTTATTTTTTACTCCTTGTTTTCGAGTGTCGTTTTGCCCCTTGGAGCTGAGTTACAAGTGGAAGTGGTTGAAACCTTTCCCTATAAAATGGGATAAACCCTCAAATAAAAAAGAACATGACTTCATTAACAGCTACTAGCAGCTCTCTGTAGGCGACCCTGCCAGTCTGCAGTGATTCGCTGCTGGGCTTTAGTTAAATGTAGGGCAGCGTATGCCTTCAAAGAGGGGGATACGACAGCTATTTATTATCGCCCACCCCTAATTCTTTGGTGATATGAAGCTGAAGTCAGATATTCACCAGCTTCTTGTTTGAATTTTCCCGTTCCACCTTAAATGGTGCAGCAGTTCTGAAGGCTGAGGCACTTGAATGTAACACTGTTTAAGGTGGAACGGGAAATTTAGCTAGCTAGCTACCAAAACATCAGCATAATACACTCCACTTGGAGGGCCATGTAGCCCTAACACTTCGCACTACCCCTCTATCTCAACAGAAATTTGGGACACCCTACCTCCTAGACATGAGCATGCAAAATTAAGTGATGAGGGCTAAGTGATAAGGGCGAGGGGTGAAATGGGATTGGGCCAAAATACCTCATGAAGGTGATGATGAGTCCTCCAACATTGTACTGGTTAGTTCCTCATCAGCTCGTTGTTGTGGCTGCCTCATCAAACATGAAAAACTGATGTTTCTTGGCTGTTTAGGAATGATAAGTTTTAACACCAGTGCCACCATCTAAAAAGTATGCCTACAGCCCTACACTAATTTTGGCCAAGTTCTGTTTTTATTTATCCTTATTTATCCTTGTTGTTGCTTTTTCCTTTTGTATAGCCCTTCATTAACTCTTGTCGACACTAATATATCAAAACTAGTTGGTATGCCCATCCCTAATTAATATTATGTATAATAGCACTGTATCACTGTACCAAGTGTTGGGCTGTAGAATAACCCATGGCCTATAAACTGTACATGAAACCATCACATACATGATATTCATGTAGCTGCATATAAAGTTGTACCTGCTCTCCTCTAAACTCTCTTGACAATTTCTTGTCAAACTAATTTTCAGCATGTATTTACTGTGTAGGGACATTTTAATGTGACAAGTTTATTATGTAGGTTTCCAGGCTCTAGAATATGTGTTTTCCTCTGTTTTTCAGGAGTTGCAGGCGAGGCTGGCTGCCCAGAAGCTGGCAGAGGGTCTGACTGTCACTATGAGCAGCTATAATCCTGAGGGTGGTGCTCTGGCTGCCTACAGAGAAGTACGTGATGATGGAGCCCTCTCAGATGACGACTGATTCATGGTCTTGACACTTTCTGGCATGAATAGCAGTGGTTCCAGACTGGTGTTCTGCTCTGGGCACCTCTCTCTGCCTGTAAAGGTGACTTTCAGCTCTGGAGCTAACTGGAGAGGAGCTCATTTGGACCTGAATGCATAGCATGTACTACTTTTAATAGAGTCTTCTGCTCAGGTGTCTTTTTAAATTGAATTACAGTGAGGTTCATTCTGTCCACTTAAGAACGCGTCAGTGGTTTTGATGCTGATAGACCTACAGTCTGACAGCATCTGGAATATCTTGGTGACTGCTGATGATCAGTGAAATCCAGTTTAGCTGTAATATTGAGTGCTCTTAAAGGAATACCTCAGCATTTTTCAATGTAATGTCTATCTGCTTATGCAGTCAGTCACTACCGTCAATAATATTAATGCATTTATTTATTGTACTTAAAAAAGCAGGGAAAATCTGTTGATTCAAAACACATATAATAGAAGCCAGTGGGCAGTTGCTACAGCACTTGCCCATTATGTGCTATAAGTGTGCTTTGAAAAATGCTGCAGTGTTCCTTTAATACTTTGCATATTCCTTTAAATACTTAACGTAAAGTACTAGAACAGGTGAGTGTGTTTACGTGCACTTAATAATCCGATCATAATCAAATTTCTGCAGTTATCTGATTATTCAAATGGTCGTGTAAACAGCACATTTTAGATTGGAGTAAGGTCTAGAAATCCGATAAAGAGAGCTGGATTTTTAGCCTATAATCAGATTTCTCAGCGCAGGTAACCTCTTACTCTGATTTCTTTCGTTTTCTCAGTCTGTGCATGTGCGAAAACAGACTGCGTTACCGGAAATAAGCGAGCAGCGCTGCCACAAGATGGCAGCAAAACACTTTTGGAGCGATGCTGAAATCAACTAAATGCTTGATGAAACAAAGGATTTAAATACTCTTCATCTTCTAGATGATGTATATTCATGTTTTCAGGTAAAGTGGGTAAATATTGTAAAAAATACCTGATTTTCTGTGGTGATCAGATTATTAAGTGCATGTAAACGCACTGAGTAATTCCCATTCACAGTCCTGCGCTGTGCACTGATTTGTTTGTGTTTCCTCTGCTCAGACCCCCCAAATTAAACTCCTCCAGAGATTATTAAACCCTTCATGAGCTGCATCAGGTTCTGCACATGTACAACACAAAGCGCTGTAGACTGGGACTGAGAACCGTGTCTCCGTTTTAGAGATATGGAAACATGCGATAAAACAAATTTGTATTTTTGTAAAAACCTTTTGCAGCATTGTAGTCAAAATAAATAATATTGACATCTTAAGTGATCTGACCTGTTCATTTTACCATCGGTTTGAAACAACACAGCTTAATGTTATGCCATATGAGAGCAACAACAGCTTGAGAGAAGTTCCATTTTTTTGTGGAATTGTTTAGTTAACCCCCCCCCGGTTTGATTAGAGCCGTGAGTCAGCCATCTTTGAAGCGCGTGATGTTATCAGTGCAGAAATCTGTGACATGCCTTCGGTGATTAATATATGCAGTGTGAAATACTGGAGCTTGAAAGAATTGGCCCAATTACTGGATTACATCTGGACCGCATTTAGGTCATGTTACCGCGCAGTGTGGTAATGCATGATGGGATGGCAGCGGCAGCAGACAGACATGACATACGGCAAATGCAATTCCCGCTCTTAACGTGCAGATAAGAAACGCCAACAGCCGCAGAATCCTCGGCCTTCCATTCGCACTAAATCTCTCCAAACTGTCTGTAAATGTCAGAGGAGCGTTTCTTTAAAGAGGGTTCAGGAATCTTAATTAGGACTCAGGGAGAGGAGTTTGTCTGAAGTTTGCTTCTTTAGTTTTTCACTGAAGCTATGAGGCTAATGTAGCTAACAAATAATGGAAACCAATAGCTGCCAGTTAGTTTGTGCAAAACTGCATGTTTAAATCACCACACGCAAAGTTATCTCTAATGGACTTGTTTAAGTGGTTTCTTACACCGCATGATATACTGTTATCTACATACAAGAACAAAAAAAGACCAAATTAAGCAGGCCTAGCAAAAATAATTTGAAAACTTGAGGATTCATTTTTTACTTTGTTATTTGGTTATCTATTTATTATTCAGTAACTTTTTTCATGCTTTAAATGAGGCACCTGAAGCTCAAAGATCATTGATGACTAAGAAGTCATGATATTATTTTTAATTTAATTATCAGATGACAAGAAAAATGTTCCGTGCAAAATGAGTCATGAGAGGCTGGTAAACCGTGGAGCTATGACAAGTTTGATGAATCATCACAAATATGTAACTTAGCGGTACCACTAGGCCAGGGGTCGGCACTCCAAATGTTAAGAAGAGCCATTTTGTCCTTGCAGCAAAAATCAAAACACTTCGGGAGCCACATTTTATGTCCGTTTTACTATCTTGGCTGTAAATATGTCTCATTATGAGCTAGTGTGTTAGTATAGACTAACAATTGTAATATAAACGAAATTCCAGTCTTACTCTGCTCTGCTTTAAGCTTTAGCTCAGCTATAGCTGCTTTTCTCGCATCTCCAGCAGGAAATTCCAAAAGTGGGTTAGTTTCTTGTAAAATGTCTCTCAATGTTTGATTTTTTACGAGGCTAAAGTCGCATCTCATTCACCAGCTTCTCGTTTGAATTTTCCTGTTACACCTTGAATGGTGCCTGCAGAGAAGCTGGCGAACAAGAAACTGACTTCAGCTTTGTGACTTTTTAGTGTTCGACAGTTTCTCGTTTCAGATGTATCAGGAAACCAGCTGGAGTGATTATAATTGCAAGCAAGTGCATTCATCTCCAAATTATCCCTGTTCTTAAATCTTTCTCTTTGCCGCTTTGTTCTGTGTTGCTATGGTTACTAGCAGTCTGCCAACCTTCAGGGTTAAAGGGTGAATTAGCAGATCTACATTAATTCCAGCATTTAAGACCATTTATTGTTAAAACTGTGTTGAACGATCAGCAGAGCTTTATTTTACTGCAAAGGAGGATTATTTTATTTTTACCTAATAATCTAATTCTGCTGTGGAGCCACAACAGGGCAGTAAAAGAGCCGCATGTTGCTGACCTCTGGTGTAGGCTCTAGTTAGGGCGATGCTAAAACCTGGATGAGGATTGACTGAGCTCATCTAAATAAGTGTCCTGTGATCTCAGTATAACAGAGTTGTTATCTTGAGATAACAGGTTAATTATCTTGAGATCTCAAGATAATAAATTTGTTATCTTGAGAAGTTAATTGTCTTGTGATCTCAAGATAACAAAGTGGTTTTCTTGAGATAATGACTTGAGTATCCTGTGATCTCAAGATAACAAAGTTGTTAACTTGAGATCACAAGATAATTAACTTATCTCAAGATAACAATCCAGAAAATGATACCTACCTCATGGCCTCTCTGGACTTCTGCAAAGCAAGTATATTTGCCATTACTTACCTTTTTTGGTGCTGTTTGAAACAAATATGTGATGAACTTAGAATGATGGTTCTTCAAGGGTTATTTAGTAAAGACAGTGGTTCTATATAGAACCATGAACAACCAAAAAAATATTTGCATGCTTAAAGGGTTCTTTGCATGGTGAAATGGTTCTTCTACTATATGTAACCAAAAAGGGTTCTGCTACACAACAGAAGAACCCTTTTTGGTGCTATGTAGAACGACTTTCAAAAAGATTCTATATAGAACCATAAACAACACATTCTTCATCAATCTAAATATCCATTTCACCATGCAAAGAACCATTTAATCATGAACTGGGTCTATATAGAGCTCATGGTTCTAAATAGAACCATTGCCTTTACTAAAGAACCCTTGAAGAACCATCTTTTTTAGTTTGTACATTCGGAGTGAGGCGGAATGTGTAAACAGAATTCTTCGCTAAAGTATTCCTTTAAGTGAGATTTGGGACTCTTTATTGGGGGCTGGGAGAGGAGTGTGATTGAAGGGGAAAGTAAGTGGAAGCTCCAGTCTGGGCTGATGCTCTGCGATAACCTCTGCTGATTGCTGCCCGTGTCGTGTAACACAGACATCTGCACGTTTGTGTTTCTAACGTTTTTGAGTGACGAGCTCCAGAGCTCTAATACGTCCCGTAATAAATATGTCAGACTTGTCCAGAAAGGATCTTCTCCTCCCTGGTGTTAATTAAAGCCCACCTTGCTCAGAGAAGTACGGAGGCTGTTACCAATTACCCGTCCGGATTGGTCGTTTCTCATCGTCACTCGTGTGCGCCGATACGACTGCCTTGGAACTGAGCGTTTAATTCCAAAGCCAGAACCTTTAACTTGTTCGTTTTTTTGGCAGTTGTTTGCGCTCCCAGCCAACTCCACACCCATTGCCTCAGATTAATAAACTGCTCGTGGAGTCTGCTAGTGATTTTCTCCACACAGCACGTCCGAAATCACGTCTCCTCTGGGGCTGTGAATAACCTCTGGGAAGTGAATGGGAGTAAAACAATAGTATATAATTTCTTGGAATGTCTTTTTAAAGACTTGCCAGGATGGCATTATGTGGAGCGCGCATGATGTATACATTGGCATTCATCTCCATTTAAACTACCAGGGGAACGACTGCATTCTTTCCTTTGCGAGGTTTCAGAGTCTGAGGTCATTTTGCTTTCGTCCACACTGTTTTACTTTTTTGTCCGTCTTTGTTTTCAAAGCATCTGAGAGGAAGGTAAAATAATGCAGCGCTGGGAAGTTTCAGCAGCTTCCTGCAGATTGAGTTTCGCTCTATCTCTCCTCGACCCAATTAAAACCATCTCTGTCTCTTCACTTGGACACAATTGAATTACATCCTCCAGGTTTCCCTGCCTCCTTTTATTGGTGTTTTGATTTACGTCTCCTTCGTGAAATATATGTGTCGGTGTCTGTTTCCTTGCAGAATGTGGGAGTCTCTCTCTTTTCTGCCTCACTGGGGATCTGCTTTCATGGTAAATCTCAGCTGCCCTCAGAACAGGCCGCGCAGTGCTCAGTTTCACTGAAGTGGCTGACTGTGTTCAGAAAGGAGATGTTATAGAAGCTGGAGTGCCAAGATTCTTTCTGCAAAACATGCTCATGTACACGAAAGGCCATAAACAGCTCTGAACTGGACCCACTGCCCTTCTCAGATAAATGGGATACTTCAGTATTTTTCAGCATTGGAATGCAAGTCATTCAGAGTGGTTTGATGTGAATTGGTTCATCACAGAGGGACTTACTGGCTACAGTGTTGTTACAGTGGTGGTGATAGGAACCAGGGGTCTCAAATATAGCCTTTTTATTTACTATCCAAAACAACCAGAAAACCTACACGTCTTCCGAGTCTTCATATGCACCGTCAATAATTGCCGCTGCATATAATTAAATAATTGGAGTTTTTAAACACCTCAGTGTCACTGCTGGACTGAGAATAGTCCACCAACCAAAAATATCCAGCCAACAGCGTCCTGTGGGCAGCGTCCTGTGACCACTGATGAAAGACTAGAGGATGACCAACACAAACTGTGCAGCAGCAGATGAGCTATCGTCTCTGACTTTACATCTACAAGGTGGACCAACAAGGTAGGAGTGTCTAATAGAGTGGACAGTGAGTGGACACAGTGTTTAAAAACTCCAGCAGCACTGCTGTGGCTGATCCACTCAGACCAGCACAACATACACCATCACACCACTACCACGTCAGTGTTACTGCAGTGCTGAGAATGATCCACCACCCCAAATAGTACCTGCTCTGTGAGGGTCCATGGGGGTCCTGACCACTGAAGAACAGGGAAAAAGGGGGCTAACAAAGTATGCAGAGAAACAGATGGACTACAGTCTGTAACTGTAGAACTACAAAGTGCACCTATATAGTAAGTGGAGCGGATAAAAGGGACAGAGCATAGAATATATATATATATATATATATATATATATATATATATATATATATATATATATATAAATTGGCATTTTATTACTGCTATTTATTAACGCTAATAAAAACGTAGACACCAAACATTTGAAAAATTATGCATGTTTCTTTATTGCTCTATAACTAACATCTGTAGGAGGTTTTGTCAGATGCAGATAAGCAGATGTGATTATCAACTGTGTGTGATGTGATGCTTGAACTGGTTTTGACAGTTTTAAGTCTGGTGAGGAGAGACTGTCAGTGTTTGGAGTGAGATGCTCTGTAATTGGTCTTCAGATGGTCTTATGTGTGACGGCTGCATTCGGGATTTTGGAAAGGGAGGTTATTGTGATTGAGAGTGCTGTGAAGAGAAACACTGTTTATGTCATTCCTGATGTCTTCCAGCACACACACACACACGACTAGCGTGGCCGTGCAGCTTCTCCATCTGCTTCTTCATCAAGTCCATGTGGTGATTCAAGAGTAATGAAATCTATTTACTTTCAAATGAATGCATGGCAGAAAGGAAACTGTTCGCAATTCCCAGCGCATTCAGATCGGAAAACTGCAGGATTTATGGGTTTCAGTTATTTAATTACAGGCTAGAGCTGTCACTACTGATTATATTAGTAACTGAGTAATCTGTTGATGATTTGGATGGTTAATCGAGTAAGCAGAGTTCAAAGAAACAGCAAATAATAAAAATGGACTTAATTGAATAATAACAAACCATGCAAAGGCTTTGAAAGATTCCACAATACTTCACAAGGATCCCTTTAAGAGCACTTCATTAAAAATACAGAAGTCTGTGGCATAGAATACATATAAAAGTCTCAGTTTATCAGGCTTTGATTCTTACAGTGAGCAGCAAGAGAATAAGTTATGCATATCACAGTGACAAACTGTGACTTAGAGCTAGGCCTGCGGTCCATAAATGTTAAAACATGGTCAAAAACACTTGCCAATTTCTGCTACCGCCCCTATGGGATGCTACTTGTGAGTTAGCCCTTAGCCAACGGCCATTTGAAGCCATTAGAAGCTTGTAAAGGACATTCTGTGTTTTATCAGACGCTTTTATCAGACATTAACATATCATTGCTGTCTGACCGAAACCTCATGTCTCCAAAAAGTCATTTTATAGCAGAAGAAAAAAAACAGCCTTAACCTTGAATGGAAGTTAATGTAACAAGATTTTATGCCATTTTGGACCATTTCTGTTTGCCTGTTTGTCATTTATGTCAGTGTAAAGAGCAGCTGGTGTTTTCAGATTATGTCAAAAAATTTAATGAATAAAAACACCAAAATGAAGATAAAGGTTCTGACAGCAATGATGCATTTGCAGTGACTCTTTCAGTAAAGAGTTCTGGCGTAGAGCTGCTGCAGTTTTCCATTACTAACTGAAACATATCAGTCAGGCTGCAGCTCGTATTCACAGTCAGTGACATATGTGGGACCTCCAGGAGGCCTAGAGTGACCTTTTTTCCTCACAAAATCGATCCTACCCTTTATAAATCAAAATGTGGTTGGCTGATTCCGCTGTCACCTCCTAATTATGTTAGTGGTTAATCTGATGCATTAGGCCTTAAATCCATATATATTTCTCATACAACATTATTAATATGCAGGCTCTACTCCCATTTTTCTTTTTCCACAGAAAAGAAATCTGAACGCTTGCTTTGTACAAATGAACACCAGATGGCAGCAGTACCTCTATTTTCATGGCCTTTAGAGAGAGAGAGAGAGAGAGAGAGAGAAGCATGTTCAGTGTGTGTAATGAGGATTAGTCTTTTCCATGTCTAAGGAAAGTCCTTCGGATAAAACAGTGTTCAGTAGCTGTTTCATTTGCACTGTTCGATGTTACTGTAGTTCCTTTATCTAAATATACAACGGCTGCTTTAAAGGCATAGTCTAGTGCTTTTCACTGTGATCTCTACCTGCTGCGTCTGTATTGTACCGTCAGGTTCCACTGACTGTGGTTTCAGTATGCCTCCCTAAATCTGTTGACTTGATGTTTACTCATCATAGAGTCCAATGGACAGATGCAGAATTCAACTGTCCAGTTGCTTCTGTTATTTGGGTTTTAGGTAAATGAGTTTTTTTTTTTTTCTAAAAAATTGTTGCCTGTGGACATTGATGGTTCAATATCAGTGCAGCAGGTAGAGATTAAAATGGAATTCCATTGATTTCCTGTGTAACCCAGTGTAAACAACGTCATTCAGAGTGTTTTGATGTGAAATTACATTGTAGAGAAACTTACTGATTCAGATTTCAGATTCAGTGGTGGTGATAGGAACCAGGGGTCGCCATGACTACAGCACAAATATAGTCAACCAGTGATGCTATATGTGTCTTGCTATATGTGAGTTTTATATGGAATGCTGATAAAGGTAAATTTGTGGAAAATCTGAAATATGTTTTCTTTGGGGACTATTTTGCCTCACAACACCCTTCATGCACCCCTTCATTATGAATGGATTAAAATACATTTTAAGACAAAACTCGTGATAAAATAGTGTCTCTGGAATCACATACTGTATTCATAACCATATCATGTAATAACTTAATGTGAGGGCGCTTTTAGATACATTAAACTCCTCAGTCTGGTTCCTATCACCACCACTGATTGTAAGTTTCTCTAGAATGAGCATTTCACATCAAACCACTCTGATTGACTTTGCTAGCATCTTAATTATTTCATTCAAATCTAAACCTTTACAGCCATCTCTGTATATACAGACACAGTCACACATTTTTCTGTAAGTCAGAAAAATGGGTGACAATTGCTGTCCATGCCAATCGGTCATACACCATATAGGTAGCAGATGGAGACTGGATTAAAAAAATGCTGTATTCCTTTAAGTAGGGTATATTTGATGTTCGTCGCTTTCTTGCGTAGTTTTCCAGGTTTATCCCTTTTAATATGACTGGATGAATAGTTGGAGAGAAGCACCTGCAGACTACATCAGATAAGTTCAGCCTCTCCAGACAAAATCTAGAGCTTTCCCTAATCCAGGGATATCCTCCGTTTTCAAACCACAGTCCACATCTGGGCCTCAGCAAACAACTGCTATGAGAAACTTGTATTACAATTACGAGACGGCTGTTCTGTCCCCTTCCACTAAAGAAAACAGAGAAAGAGAGAGAGAGGGACAGAGAGAAAGGGACAGAGAGGAAGAGGGAGGGGTGGGGGAGAGAGAAAGAAAGCAGAAATTGGGCAGAAATTTGTGGAGTCTGATGGTGGCCAAGAAGCTGCCATCTTTCTAGCTGCTCAGCGTCTTGGCTGGCACGGCCTTAGGCGGTTAGCGCTGAGGCCTGTCAAAAACTCATCACTGTGAGGAAGCCGTCTCGGCGGGGATGTGCCAGGGTGCCAGGGCGCAGTGGGGGAGAGAAAGCGGAGCCGCTTGCCCAGCAGCACGGCCATAACAAGCAGGAAAATTCCCATTCTTGTATCCAGATTAATGTAACAACAACAATGCACTTCTGTCCAATCCCCCCACCTCCTTGTACCACTTGAGCCCTTTTTCTTGGAGAAAAGCAGTTAAAGCGAAAGTTCACCAAAAACATCTGACATATCAGACTTTCCCCTGTACCTCAGAGACAAGTCTGGCGTCTGAAGTTTGATTATTTACCTTTGCACTGGAGCTACAAGGCTAATGTAGCTAACAAGTAAGCTTATAATCTCCACCTACCATCGTTTAATATTATTACACTTCCCCAGGGCTGGAGTGGGAGCTGTTTCCAGACTGGGAGTTACAGCCCACGCCAAACTCTAACTGTATTTTTCCTGCTACACATACACAAACAGTATTGCCTTCACGCAAAATAGCTTTTCTGGGCATTTTCATTTTCATTTCCTACCATTATTTATTATTTATAAGCTACACTGAGATAACTGTGGTGGTGAAAAACTCAAACTGCTGAAAGCTTTTCTCTTAAATATGATTTAAGAATGGCAGTCAATGTGCTATAAACGAATGCCAGGTAAGTAAAGGTCAGCATTTCTCACTGTCTGCTTGCTCAGATATGTCCTCATCTTCCTGAAGTGCTTTCTCATTCTTGTCTTCTTGGTGCCTCCTTGCAGTTCTTGCCACTGCTGTCCATCTTCTGTTCCACGCTATCACCTTACCTTACAGGCACCTGAATGTACCTACTACATCTAAGGTGGAACAGGAGCTAACTTCAGTTTCATCTAATCTCTCTTTACTCAGCTACCATCAGCTAACTGGGGCTGTACCACTTGAGGTGGGGGCGCTGGTTTCACTCTTACATTACTATAACTCCATTTCCAAAAAAGTTGGGACACTGTGCAAAATGTAAATAAAAAAAAATGCAATGATGTTGAAACTGAGAAATTTTATTGTTTTTTGAAAAATATATGCCCATTTTGAATTTGATGCCAACAACACGTTCCAAAAAAGTTGGGAGGTGACAAAAGGCTGGTAAAGTTGTGTAATGCTAAAAAAACGCCTGGTGGTTGATTGGCAACAGGTCAATAACATGATTAGGTATAAAAAAAAAGCATCTCAGAGAGGCTGAGTCTTTCAGAAGTAAAGATGAAGAGGGGTTCAGCACTGTGTGAAAAACTGCACGATCAAATAGAACGACAATTCAAGAATAATGTTTCTCAACATTAAATAGCAAAGAACTTTTGCTTTTTATCATCTACAGAACATAATAACATTAAAAGATTCTGAGAATCTGGAGAAATCTCTGTATACAAGGGACAAGGCCAAAAAAACAGTATTTGCTGGCTGTGGTATTTGGGCCCTCAGGTGGTACCGCATTAAAAACAAACATGATTCTGCAGTGGAAATCACTGCATGGGCTTAGAAACACTTCTGAAAACCACTGTCTGTGAAAACAGGTCGTCGCTGCATCCACAAATGTAAGTAAAAACTCTAAAACGCACAGAAGAAACTGTAGATAAACAGGATCCTGAAACGCCGCCACCTTCTCTGGGCCCAAGCTCATTTAAAATGGACTGAGGGGAAGTGGAAAAGTATCCTGTGGTCCAATGAATCAACATTTGAAATTCATTTTGGAAATCATGGACACTGAGTCCTCCAGGCTAAAGACCACTCAGCTTGTTATCAGTGCACAGTTCAAAAGCCAGTATTCATGATGGTATAGGAGTGCATTAGTGCACATGGCATGGGTGACATACACATCTGTGACGGCACCGTTAATGCTGAACGATATATACATGTTTTGGCAACATATGCTGCCATCCAGACAACATCTTTTTCAGGGAAGGCCTTGATTATTTCGGCAAGACAATGCCACAAACCACATTCTGCATGTATTACAACAGCATTGCTCTGTATTAAAAGAGTCTGGGTGCTAAACTGACCTGCCTGCAGTCCAGACATTGTCACCACTGATAACATTTGGCGCATTATGAAATAAAAATTACGACAAAGGAGACCCTGAACTGATGAGCAGCTGAAATCATACATCAAACAAGAACGAGAAAACATTTCACTTTCAAAACTACAGCAATCGGTCTCCTCAGTTCCCAAATGCTTACAGAGTGCTGTTAAAAGAAGAGGTGATGAAACACAGTGGTGAACATGCCCCCATCCCAACTTTTTAGGAACGTGTTGTTGGCATCAAATTAAAAATGGGCATATATTTTTCAAAAACCAATTAAATTTCTCAGTTTCAGCATTAGATTTGTTGTCTTTGTAGTATTTTCCTTTAAAAATATGGTTTACATGATTTGCATATCACTGCATTCTGTTTTTATTTACATTCTGCACAGTGTCCCAACTTTTTTGGAAATGGGGTTGTACACTTCGATGCAACCTTTCTAGTTTGTCTGTGTGTTCTTGTGCTTTATGTGTGAGTTTATACATTAGCTCACAGTAACCGGCACACCAGGAATTCTCCCAACTCTCCCAAAACCCACTGCACTTGCCTTAACCTATGTCGAGTTGTTCATTCAACTCAAACAGATTTCTAACAGACTTGCTAATGTGGTTTCTGACTCTGTATAACACACTATTCTATAAAACGGACTAATGGTGCTCGTAAGAATGTATCAGATGGTGAACCACTGAATACGACTTTTGTTTGAGTGCTTGTTGGAAGATATGCCCACCACATAGAAAAAGAAAGCATTGAGGTCCAGAGAACATGTGTTGTCAAGTCCAGGGTTTGTTTTGATTTTTTGGCCTGATGATGGCTTGCTTCACTGGCAGCTCTTTGGACTCCATATTAAGACTTAACAGCAACAGATCCCAAATGCAAATGCCAAACTAGAAGTCGTCTCTCGATTACTTTTAAGTGAAATAACAAGGGAATAACGCACACTTGGACATGGCACAGCTGAGCTGCTCATTGTCCAATTACTTTTGAGCCCCTAAAACCAGGAGGCTATTATGAAACTAGTTGTAATTCCTACATCACTCACCCAATTTGGATGTAAATACCCTCAAATTAAAGCTGCACTTTGAGCTCATATTCATTATTTAAGTCCAGTGTGCTGTGGTAGACAGCTAAAATAACAATAAATGTGTCAACATCCAAATATTTATGGACCTGACAGTATCTTGCATTTTCTTTGCTATATTAAAAAGCACATAAATCATAAAGAAGTTCTTTTTTTTTCTTTTACAACAAGTTTACAGTTTTTCACTGGCAGATAAGGCTGTGTTACACCTTATGTCTGGTAAATCTGTGTATCATCTACAATCCTGAGTTTCCCACTTGTAGTAATTGGTAGAGAAGCGGGTAACACCAGTACCTGTAGATAGACTGGGGTTCCATTCCCTGCCTGGGCAAGCACACCATGGTATACCAATGAGAGTCCTTGGGCAAGACTCCTAATGTTACATTCGCCTGCCCCTGTAAAGTGATTAAACTGTAGGTCCTTCTAGATAAGAGGGTTTACAAAATGCTTAAATACTGAATGAATATACCTTATAGATAACAGTCTATCATACACTGTCAGAAACTGCTTAACCAAGCTGAGATTATTTAACAACTCAACATGATTTGAGGCAATTCTGTGATAATTTTGGGGTGCAGTTTGCACAATGTTAATCACTGTATATAAGCTTCTATACTTTGTTCGCTACATTAGCCTCATACAGGTATTATAAAGGTTTGGGCAGTGCTGATTTAATAGCACGTATTGTTGATTTTCTCATTAAAAATAAGTTACACATCCTCTAGAGGGAACAAACTGAAATATAGCTTTTTTAATATGTTGGAAAAAAACATATATACAAAGACAAAATGTGCCATAACTTTTGCACATTACAAACATTTTATGTATTTTTTTCTCCAATGTGCTAAATACAGGAAATAAACTCTAATTGTGCATTAAAATGTGCTAAATTGTGTCCTCTGTAGAGTTGTCTTCACTTATTATCACTTAGAAAATCACCAAAAAGTCATTTGACCAAGTGTGCCAAAACTTTTGCATACACATGCAGCTCCTGTGCAAAAGTAAAGCGAGCATGTCTCGGCTAATCGACTACATTTGGCTGAGGGGTAAATCATGTAAATTAGAAATTTCACCAAACTATCGCTTTAAGTTCACCCCAGTAGGTGGGTTAGTCCATAACTCATACAATAGAAAGAGAGGATCCATGCATAATTTTAGAAAAGCCCTCCGCCTCACGCCCAAGAGGGACCCGCTCCGGTTTCCAAGGCTCCGAGTGGCACTTCCAAGCAATGGGCCGCTCAGCCTGCTGCGTGTGTACATGAGGTCAGTCCAAAGCTGTCACCGAGTGAGGCTTGACGAATACAATGTAAATGCTGGTTTTAATTATTTTCGTGCTATTCAAGTGAAATCATGCTTCCTCATTAGTGAATGCACCAACTGACAAGCACCAGGAGTGTGAATTAGCAGCTACTCGGGGAATAGTGCCAGCCATTACAAATGGAGAGTGCTAACTTCATTTAAAGGGTCATGAAATACAACCACCGAAATGTCAAATATCATTACGGCCTGCTCACTTTACTGTGTTCCAGGTGTGAGAGAGGAGGAGCTGGCGGCGGTTTGAGGGACAAGCTGAAGGTCAGATTCACTCTCTTCCAGCTTGATGCTCTCCATAAATAACCCTTAGGAGGTTACATGATTTTACCGCATGAACAGAATTACATAACTTGCGTAGTTATATAATTGTTTGCATTTACATTTGATTTCTGTTTCTGTACTTTCTGAGTCACAGAATTTCTCTGCTTTCTTCGACGAGCTACGACTGAGAAATAATGTCAAATCATACCACACTTTTGTTAATTGTCAGTGATGACTGTGACTTCTAAGGGTTAAACCTATATGTGGAAGTGTTCAGAATTAGCTTGCAACATATAAATACAGTCTAGGCCTGTAAAGCTTCACTCTTTAGGCTGTGAGCAGTAAAAGTATACAGTAAAAATGCAGCTCAGAGCGATTAGGGGGCCTCGATATAGTAAGGAGAGCTTGTTTATGTGCTATAGTGTTGTATTCATGCCAAAACAGCCTGCTGGAGGCCCTGGTGTTCCTGACTGCAGCTAGACTGTGTGTATGCGGTTGTTTTCATGCATTTGTGTAGGAAAATCAGGACAAACTAACAAAGTACTCCTAACATTATAACGTGCTTTAAACAGCAAAATCTGGACTCTGGGGTGGTCAGTCCTTTTCTCAGTGAGGTTCTTCTTGACAGCTACACATCCTTTCAGACCCATAGCGCTGAGTCGTCTTCTCACAGTGGAAGGATGGACAGAAACACCTGTGGATGTTTTCAGATCTGAAGCAGCTTGATTTTCTCCTCTCTCTCAAAGATGAAAGCTTTAAGTGCTGTTTATCTGATGGGGGCAGTTTTGGTGGTCTACCAGGTCTTGCACGGTTGTTAGGGGGCCCAATTTATCTGTAGCTTTTCATTTTGGACACTAGTTTTGGAAACTCTAGCTTTTTTCACTAGTTTTCTTAAGGCTGTCCCCTTCTGTACAAAAATGGATTACATTGCATCTAATCTCCTCAAAAATATCTTCTGGAAAATGAACAAATTGACATTAAAAGGACATTTTTTGTGGACATTAAATGAAGAGTGGTCTCTGAGTTTTGCACAGTGTTTTATGTAATACATATGCAATGCATTTCTATAATATATTAAGGCACTTGTATGCATTACGAATAGCAAATAACACAATGTCCTGACATGGTATAAAAACAAACATATGTGCTTGTTTCTGTCTCTGGGTGGTTGATAGCTTCAACCACTGGGTGTCAAAGGAGACAGCAAGGCGCGTGTGTGTGTGTGTGTGTGTGCGCATCCCGTCATTTGTTTGTTTACATAAATGTTGTTTCCAAACCTCTGTCATAAAAACAGGAAGTGACTTTCTGCTCTTTTTCCCTCCTCTGAGCCCGAGCTCCCATCTTTTTCCAATGAAGGAGGGAGACGCTGTCCAAGCCGCAATGATCTAAAGCTGTTGAAAGCTGTCAAGATTAAAATTTGCTAATGGTGCTTAATTTACATTTCTCCTGATTCTTTTCGTGCAAGTTTTAACCTACTGTGCAGCTTTTGCGGCTGCTTTCGAGTCGTCTGTTTTTTCAGTTTTTGACGTTGTTTGACCTTCAGTTTGTGAGGATTTAGCTAAAGTCAGCGTTCGCTTCTGTGCTTCCCTTAATGAAAAACACAGACAGGGAAATTAACTTTCTAAAAGAAAACCGAGGCGGCTTTCCGAAGTTATTCCAGAGATGCCATTCTAATTTTTCTAATAAAATGATACATGCCTCAAAGGGCTCTCATATCATGCAAATCTAAAGCAGTTTGGAAACACTGATAAAACATACCATTAACTCCCCAGTCCGTACAGTTCACACACTATGTGGACAAAAGTATTGGGACACCTACACATTACACCCTACAGGAGCTTTTATGAGATTCCATTCTAAATCCATAGGTATTAATATGGAGTTGGTCCCCCTGTGCAGTTATAACAGCTTCCACTCGTCTGGGAAGCTTTCTACAAGATTTTGCAGAGTGTCTGTCGGGAATTTTTGTCATGACATTTCTGATGTTGGACGAGAGGGTCTGGCTCACAACCTGTTTTAGTTCATCCCAAAGGTGTTGGATGGGGTTGAGGTCAGGGCTCTGTGAGGGCCGGTCAAGTTCTTCCACACCAAACTCATCCAGTCATGCCTTTATAGACCTTGCTTGCAGAAAAGGTTCTTCCCCAAACTGTTCCCGCAAAGTTGTAAGCATTCAGTTGTTCAAAATGTCTTGGTGCTGAAGCATTAAGATTTCCCTTCACTGGTTCTAAGGGTTCTAGGCCAACCCCTGAAAAACAACCCCATATCATCATCCCTCCTCCTCCAAACTTTACAGTTGGCACAATGCAGTCAGGCAGGTAACGATTCTCCTGGCATTCACTAAACTCAGACTCGTCCATCAGACTGGCAGATAGAGAAGCGTGATTCGTCACTTCACAGAATATGTTTCCACTGCTCCAGAGTTCAGCGTCCATCCGACGCTTGGCATAGTGCTTGGTGATATAAGGCTTGCATTCAGCTGCTTGGCCATGGAAACTCATGCCATTAAGCTCCCGGTGCTCAGTTTTTGTGCTGATGTTGATGCCAGAGGAGGTTTGGAAAGTTATTGAGTCAGCAGAGTGTTGATGTCTTTATGCACTATGCTCCTCAGCACTCAGTGACCCGCTCTGTAACTTTACATGGCCTGACACTTCGTGGCTGAGTTGCTGTGGTTCCTAAATGCTTCTACTTTTAGAATATCTAGGAGGGAAGAAATTTTGCGAACTGACTTGCTGCAACGGTGACATCCTATTACAGTATCACGCTCAAATTCAGTGAGCTCTTTAGAACGACCCATTCTTTCACTAATGTATGTAAAGGCAGGCTGGATGGCTAGGGGCTTGATTTTATACACCTATGGCAATGGGACTGCATGAAACACTTAAATTCAATGATTAGGAGGTGTGTCCCAATACTTTTTGTCCATATAGTGTATACAGCAAACATCAAAATTTGCTTGTTTTGAATCAGTTCAAAAGGGGCTGTTTTTTGAATAATTGTGATGTCATAAAAAACAGAAAGCATTTAGGTGCACATACCTGTATCTGCCTATTCAGCTTACAGCGGTTTAGCTCCGCCTGTTTACATTGAGCATTATAAAGAGAATTTCAGCCCAGACTTCTTTCAGCATGAGGCATATAGATATAATAGAGCGACCAATCAGACCAAGCTCATTTACATATATCAGTCTTAAAGGTGCAGTAACTAAAACAGCCTGTTTCATTCTAAGGAATAAAAAGAGAGTTGAAAAGTGAATTATGACTGTGTTTTGGTACATAACACAAGACAAATACCATAAATAGATTTCACAGGGAGAAATACAAGAAAATTCAAGAACATTGTGGCTTATGGACCCTTAAAAAAATCAAATGTGTTCAATTTGTTTAAATGTAATCAATTAGCCAAACCAAAACTACAGAAGCTTCAGACACCCAATCCCATTTCACCCTTCGCCCCTACCACTTAGCCCTTAGCCCTCTGTTTTGTGCGTTCATGTCTAGGGGTTAGGGTGTCCCAATTTTTGTTGAGATAGAGGGGTAGGGTGAAATGTTAGGGCTACATGACCCTCCAAACAGAGGCAAGATGGCTGAACAAGAGACCAAAAAAACCCACAAATGTGAGAATTTTCACTGTTAAAAAAATTACGATAACCACTGTATTATCGCTAATTGCATGCCAATGTCTTGGTAGCGAACTTTCCTGTTCCGCCTTAAATAGTCCAGCAGTTCTGACGCCTGAAGTGCCAGAATGTAAGTGCTGCTCCTTATAAAGTGGAACGGGAAAATTCAAACAAGAAGCTGGTGAATTTCTGACTTCAGCTTCATATCACTGAAGAATTAGGGGGGGTGATAATAAATAATTGTCCTCCCCTCTCTGAAGGCATATGATGCCCTAAATGTAACTAAAGCCCAGCAGTGAGGAGCTGAACTTTACCTTCCTCTGCTATCACTGCAGACGGACTGGGTCTCCTACAGAGCAGCGCTAGTAGCTGTTAATGAAGCAATGTTTTTTTTTTAATTTATTTATTTGAGGTTTGTCCCATTTCGTAGGGCAAGATTTCAACCACTTGAAAACAAGGGGTAGGGGTAAAAAGAAGAAATGGGATTGGGCCCAAACATGTCTAAGTTGATCACTACATCGAGGGTGAGGGGATCATTGTGGACCTGATTTTTCACATTGCTTTTATAGAGTATAGAGACTCTGCTCTCTATGCTTTCCTCAAAGAACACCAGTTGCCCATTTTGTGTCATTTCTGCATATAGAAAGCACAAAAGAGGAAAGTATGTGACGAACCTGATGTTGTCCCTGTTATGGGGGGCAAGCGGTGACTCAGAGGGTGGGGTGTTTGTCTAGCCTTTTGACCAAATTTATACGGGATGTTTGCCTTCCTGTGCTTTTCTGTTCAATGCCAATGTGAAACAAAATAAAATTACACACAGGACCATGACAAATGAAGAATGCATCACAGTTTGGCAATCGCTCATAGCCTGCGGATGGTAATACTTGCCGTTACAGGTGCCACAGTTTAGAGTAATAGAAAGCAGAGCAGCAGAAGGAGGGAGGACCTGAAAGAGAGCATGCTGGCCTCCCCTCTTCAGTCCTCTCTCATCTCTCCTCATCTCCTCTTTTCAGTCTTTTTCTCCACTTTTTTTTATTTTTCTCTTTTTCTCTCCCTGCTTTCATGAGTCTCCTTCCTCGCTCTCCACTCCTCTTTCTTCTTCTTCACTCCTCAGTCTCCTTCCACACTCCTCTCCTCAGGTCTCCTTCTAATCTCCTCTCCTCAGTCTCCTCCTCTACTCCTGAGTCTCCGTCTTTGTTCCTCTCCTCGGTCTCCATGTTCACTTTTCTTCTCTCCTATGTCTCCTTCTCCTCTCCTGAGTCTTCCTCTCCTCTCCTCCCCTCTCCTCTCCTGAGTCCCCTTCTTTTCTCGCCCCTCCTGAGACTTCCTCTCCTCTCCTCTCCTCTCCTGAGTCCAGTTCTCTCCTCTCCTCTCCTCTCCTCTACTGAGTCTCCTTCTTTTCTTTCCTCTTGTTTTCTCCACTCCTCTCCTCTCCTTCTCTTTTCCTTTCTTCTCTTTTCCTCTCCTGTCCTCTTCTGAGTCTCCTTCTCTTCCTACCCTCTCCTTGGACTCCTCTTCTCCTCAGTTCATTCCTTTCCTTCACTGAGTCTCCCTTTCCACTCCTCTCCTGTTCTGAGTCTTCTTCTTTTCTCTCCTCTATTTTCATCTCATCTTTTGAGTCATATGTTTCTCTACTGTGCCACTCCTTGTTTCTCATTTCTTCTCTTTTACTTCTCCAGAGTTGCCTCCTTCACTCCTTTCTCATCTTCTCTTCCCTTGTCTTACATTAGCCCTCTAATCGTTTCCTCTTCTGTTTTTTATCCATCTCCCATTTTCTCCCCTTTTCACTTCTCCTTTCCTCAGTCTCCTTCTCCTCTTCTCCCCTCTCCTCAGTCTCATTATCCTGTCTCCTTCTCCTCTGTTGAGTCTTCCTTGCCACTCCTTCCCTCTCTTGAGCCTCATTTTCCTCTACTCTGCCACTCCTTGTTTCTCCTTTCTTCTCTGTAACTTCTCCCGATTCACCTTCTTCAATACTCTCACATCTTCTCTTATCTTCTTTTGTCTTATATTAGCCTATCTCTTTCTATCTTCTCTTTTTTTATCCAACATCTCCAGTTTTCGTCCCCTCTTTTCTCCTCTTCTCTCTTCTCTTTTAACAACCTGTCTTTTCCTCCACTCTCCTCTGCTTTTCCAGCAGGCTGGCCTCCGTCACCCATCTGCTGCGTTAATCAACTTCACCTCATAGAAACTTTCAGCACTTTTTCTCCAAAAGAGAAAACAATTCTGCATTTATCACAGGTCATCATGTGACCTTCATCTCATGGATATTTGTACTTTGATGAATGCTGGGCACAAGAGACAGGATGAGGAACATCTTCAGCATGACTTTATAGATTTTTTTTTTTATCTTAACTTGTGCCTTCACACCCAACCCAGATTGACTGACCCTTAGTAGCCCCTTTAATTACATAACAGCATCCTCAAGTCCTGCTGAATTCACACTTCATCGGGGGCCACCCATCCGCAGTGTAGATCTGCTGATCATGTCCTACAGGCCCACCCTGTTCATTCTTTTCCTCTTACCAAACTGTGTAAATATAGTCTACCCATACTTACATTGTAGCAAGACAGCACTGTCTATCAAACTTGGCTGAAAAGTAAACCCCCACTATTAGAGTAACTACACCTTCAATGGTAATTCCACAGATATCTACATAATCCAGTGGTTAAGATGTGCACAGTGTCATTCAGAGTGGTCTGATATGAAATTCTCTGCTCTAGAGAAACTTGCAGAGTCAGCATTATTCACGGTGGTGTGGTGATAGGAACCAGAAGTCTGAAGAGTTTAGTGCCTCTAAAACTCTCAGAAAGTGAAATGGTTATTAATATGCTGCCTGATATCGCAGACTCTTAAGATTTTGGCCTGTATTAAAAAAATGCAGGCTGGAGAAGGACATGCAGGGCAAAATAGTCCACAAAAAAACTTTGTTTTGTTTCAGATTTATCTCTATTTTACCATCGTCAACATTCCTTAAAAACACCCTGGTTCCTATCACAACCACTATAAAGAATATCTGAGTTGGTAAGTTTTTTCCATAATGAACCCTTTCAAATCAAACCACCATGAATGACTTTGTTTACATCTCAACGATTTAATTATGTACAAATTTTGTCACATCAGAAACCTTTTTTTTTTTTAACACTTTTTTGCACTGTTTTACATCTGTCTTTTATATCTGATGAACATTTTTTGATGAATGGACCAGCAGAAATGGCCATAAATGTTTTTTTTTCTTATACCAGTGACCAGTGAAGCCAGATTTGTGGAATTCTCTTCAATACTGCACTTGAAAATTACAATATTAGTCTACATTTCCTGCTCTGTCTTTAAAACTCCAGTCTTTAAAACTGTCCTGCACAGTTTTATGTAAATGTCTTGACTTCAAGGTGTTTTAAAGGGTCATTTATTAAATCTGCTTATTCAGTCTACAGCAGTCTAGCTCAGCCCATTCACAGTCAAGTTATAAGGAGTGTTTCAGCCTGAACTACTTTTTGAATAAGACACAATGCCAATGTATAAGACAAAATGCCAGCCAATCAGAGTAGAGCTCATTAATATATATACTAAGGGACACAGAGAGGTTGGAAAATGGTCTTGTACAGATGAATCACAGCTGTTACTGGTACCTAAAACCACATAAGCATCATAAATGGACATCTGTGTAAAATATAAAATACAAGAATAAAATGTAGGATATGAGCCACTTAAGCAAGCAAGAACACAGAACTGCAAATGGAGTTGAAAGCCACTCTTCTTCAGTGTAGAATCACAGTTTTGATGCTCCATGATAGACGTTTTTCGTATAATCTCTTTGAACATCATATAGCTGCTTTCCTTGGTGATGTCTCCATTGATGATGATGTCTTCAGTTGCTTCCTCAGAGGCCACTTCATCCCACGGCTCCTGTGATCTGACAGGCCTGTATTTTGACAGCCTTTGATGCCATTAAAGCTGAAACGACTGCTGATTGTCACTTCACTGGAAATGAGACACAGATTTTCTATTGTTATTTTTGAGTCATGCACCTAAAAATCCCCCAGTCAGATCTGCTTGTCTCTTTTTTCCTCATGTTCACTTAGAGCTTCTCTCTCTCTTGAGAGGCACTTCAGAGTCTCCCAGCATGGGGGCTTCTCTCTCTGTCTCTTCTGTCTGAGCATACAGTGACCAGATTTCAGAAATGAAAACCGGGGACAGTTTCAGTTGGTGGTCAGTATATCATTAAAATATCCGATGTTTTTATTCATGAAATTCATGAAACGGGAGACAGCTCCAGTTTCATGTATTTTGACCATGTAAATTGTTGTACTGTAATGGACTGTAGTGAGGCCGACTGATAAAACTGGGTACTAACAAAATAACTTTGTAAGCCATGTCAGAAAACCATACAGTAGTTTACCATAGTGAGGCTATGGTAAACTATAGATAAAGAAACCTGTGGCTAAAGCCCACTAGCCAGACCCAAAACACTCCCCTGGACTAGTTCCAGTTCTGGAGAGACTGAGATGGCTGCTATCAACATAAGCCATATGTCCTATATGGGTGGTTGACAAAATGATGCAGTTTATAAAAAAGATGCACTTTTTGTAGACTGTGTGTATATACGATATATGTGTGTGCATATATACGTTTACATAGATCATAATCGGCTTTCTGCAGTTGTCTGATTATTCAAATGGTCATGTAAACGCTTTCTTATATCGGAGTAAGGTCTAGAAATTAATTAAGAAATCTGATAAAGAGAGCTGGATTTCAGGTCAGTAATTTCTCAGTGCATGTAAACTCTTACTCTGATTTCTTTCTCTGCGCATGTGCGAAAACAGACCATAGCACCAGAAATAAGAAAGCAGTGTTGCTGCGAGATGCAGCAAAACACTTTTGGAGCGATGCTGAAACCGACTACATGCTTGATAAAATGAAGGATTTAAATATTCTTCATCTCCTAGATGTTTATATTTTCAGGTAAAGTGGCGCGATGTTTTGTTTAAAAAAAGCTGCAGTATGAATTTAAATGAATTTATTGGAAGTTATCAGAAATCTGATAACTGTCTGACTCATGTAGACCCCGAGTTTCCCATTATCTGGTTACTCATGTAAATGCATTGATCGGATTACTGACAAAATCAGATTTTCTACATATATCGGATTATTAACTGCATGTAAACACACTCAGTGTTTCCCCATGATTGTACTTTACAGGTGCGATGTACAATAAGGAACACAAGAAGTTTCTCCACAGAAATTTCTCTGCTCTCATTACGGGAGCTTGTGTGACGTCACTTTCAGAAGCACAACCAGAGACATTATAAAAGAGGAGACCAGTCAGAGGTTGGAAAATGAATGGGAAAGCTCATAATGCTCCACATGGAGTCTGTTTATGAGGAAAGACCTGCCCTTTGATAAAACAAGCCAATCAGCTTGCTGATCAGGCCGCTAGCAGGAAAAGCCACATTTGCTGTGGAGATATGCACCTGCACAGTAGCCAGAACAAGCTGAAAACCACATTTTTGTGTGTTATTTGAGCCAAAGGAAGATTTTATCAGTGATTTTAAATGTTTTTGACACGTAGATATGGCTTTTATTTTCAGTTTTAAAGGTTTCTCCCTATTCAAAGAGATGGAGCCTGGTCCTGTATGACAGGAAATAACAGCCTGGGTGAGTTGCAAAGATGGGTGTCGAGCGGACAGACTTTCCTATATGGACTTTGGCACTGGCCAGCATTTAGCTAGCTAGCTATAGGTTATGGGTATAACATTAGTGCTGAGCGCTTGAATATAATTAGATGAAAGCCCGACTTGTCATTAGCTGCACAATGTAATTAGATCTATAAAATGACCATTAGACACCTTGTTCTATGTTTTGCCTTTTTTTCTCACCATTCAGAAACCAGTCGAGAAGAGCGAAGTGGTCTGTTTCTCTTTGGGGGTCGCGGTTGGGGGTTTCTCGTTCTTCAAAATCAGGGGTGAACCACACTGAAACTGTCTGCTGCCTCTGCCATCTCTAGCATCGTTGGTGGTAATGCTCAGCACTGCCACTGGTGCTGGGTTGTTTACATTGCCTGGGAGACGCCACTGTCAGTCATTATACATTTAGACACGCCCACACAGTTCTGAGCAGGCTATTAAATTATATTCATTAATATATTTCATGAATTTAACACTGGTAAACGCTTTTCTGTGGCATATCTTTACTATTAAAACTAAATTTGAGACACCAAACAAGCCTTGGGTGACTGAGTACATTTGGGCTAAGAGGAAAATTGTGCACATTTTATATTTGATTTGATTAACTTCACTTTAATGCTGCATCTTTTTTTCCTGACTTGCTCTAGCTCACAACCCCATCTTTCACCCTACCTCCCTTTATCACGGTCTCTTTTACACTTGAGTAAACAGGTATTACAGCGTTTTGGACAGTTTTAAGATGATTTAGACCCAAGTTCCTCCTCTGTGACTGGGGAGTAATAGAACTAGAATATGGATTGGGCCTAGTTAGTGCTTAACTGTCAGCTTTTTGCACATCCAGGGCTGTTCTCAGAGGACACATACATATCACATTCTGATTTTTTTCATGATCTGTGTTTCTCTGTGTTTCTGCAAGTGTGTGTGAAAGTGACAGTGGGGATTTATCATTCACAGCGTGCCTGGCATCGGGCCATTGTCGACTCAGCGCTGGCTCGAAGCAGGCCATGTGAAGATGATGGTGGTTAAAGGGGCATTCTAGCATTCGAGTTATTTGTCATGGTGTATAATATATATTCTGTTGCACAGTACTGCATCCCCCAGCCTCATCTTTTTGACAGGATTCATGATTTTGTGTCTTTGTCATGTTTTCATCGATGCCATATAACTATCATAAGTCTCACTCAACCAACCTTTTACTACCTTCAACATACGTCATCAGAAGGATGTCATCTTCGAATGTCATCTTCTTGCTCTTGAGTTGACTGCAGCACCACTGAAACAGGCAATTAGGCATGTTTACACTGGATCTGTATCAGTGACAATCTGAGTTACAAGGGGTAGTGGTTAAAATCTTCCCTACGAAATGGGATCCTCAAATAAAGAACAGCATTACTTCATTAACAGCTTCTAGTGGTGCTCTGTAGGTGACACTGCCAATCTGCAGTGACAGCAGAGGAGGGTAAAGATCAGCTCCTCCCTGCTGGGCTTTAGTTACATTTAGGGACCCATATGCCTTCAAAGAGGGGGGGCAATTGTTTATTATTGCCCACCCCTAATTCTTCAGTGATATGAAGCTGAAGTCAGCTATTCCCCAGCTTCTTGTTTGAATTTTCCTGATCCACCTTAAATGGTGCAGCATTTCTGGTGCCAGAATTTAAATGCTGCATCATTTAAGGTGGAACAGGAAATTTAGCTCACTAGCTATTGAGACATCAGCACAATACTAGCGATTTTTTATGCTTGTTATGAAGAAAAGGACCATAACACATTGAAACGACATTAAACTAAGATAATACAATGGTTATCGTAATTTTAACGAAAACACTCACATTTGGGTCACTTGTGCAGCCATCCTGCCGGTTTTTCTTTTTTCATAACACTCTGTTTGGAGTCTGCCTCTGAAAAACCTCCGTTTGGAGGGCCATGTAGTCCTAACACTTCGCCCTACCCCTCTATCCCCCCCCCAGACGTGAACGTTCAAAACAGAGGGCTAAGTGGTAGGGCAAGGGGTGAAATGGGATTGGGCCTGAGTGTCTGATGCAAAATGTTCCATGGTAGAGAAACTTGGAGTCAGAATTGTTCACAGTGGTAGTGATAGGAACCAGATGTTTGAAGAGTTCATTGCCTTTTCCATTATCAACACTACTGTAGGTTCACTGGTCTTTTAGATAGTAAAAAATGGCTATATTTACATTGGAGACACTGTGACCTTTGGTTACTATCACCTTGGCTGTAAAGAAAGTTTCAGCAGGAGTCATCAGGTTTCTCTATAATGAATCATTTCACATCAAACCTCACTGAATGACTTTGTTTACATCTCAGTGATGGAATTATGCTGGAATTTTGAAAAATCAGTGGAATTCTTTCTCTTTAACTGAGAGAAGGTGTGTTCAGCTCTGGTCCTGGAAGGCCTAAGTCCATGGATGGATGCATGGATGGATCGATGGATAGATACATAGAAAAAAAATGCAAAAAATGATATGTTAGCAAATAAAAACATCTTGAATCTAGTCATTTCCTTTTAAAAGGAAATTATAGCTGACTTTAATGGAAGACAGTTTTATTTCTCTAATAAAGGTGGTGTTAATCATAATATAAGGTAATTTCTATTATGTGTAAAGCCCAACCCCAACAATGTATATCATAAAATTCTTGAAATTTGTGTATAAATGTGTTTTGCAACAAAACTCTTCATATGAATTATTTCTCATTTGAGGTTGTTGTGAGAATATTAGAAGATTTTAACACTTAAAGAATTGATTTCTAGATATGTTTTTATTTGTTTTAATTCATTTTATCTTAAGAAAGTGTCTTATTCCATTAGCAGATGCTGCTTGTTTCAAGCAATACTTCTTGAAATGAGCATAATTATGTGAATTACTTCTCAAAGTAAAATTATTAGGCAAAAAATCTGCCAATAAGACCTTTTATTACATACAATTACTTAAAAAGGAAAATGTCTAGAAATAGGTAGAATAATCTTATAATATTCTTACAACAGTCTCATCATGGGAAATATTAGATACATTGGCCATACTTAAACTTTGTGATTAGGAATGCATGGATTATTGACAGGATTGCCCACCTCGTTCAATCGGATAGAAATCAGACTAGTCTATTCTGATTGAGGTGTTTACATGGACACATGCTGAGATATCATTTTATGCAGTGTGTGATTGGCCGAGAGGCATGTCAAGTACAATTCTGCAAACGGTCAACTGAGGGCAAAGTATACGTTTCCCCTAGTTACTGCCCTGGTACTGCAGACAGACGGCAGGCAGTGAGAAATGGACAGAAGGAGTACTGGAGGAATCAGGGCTGGAGAGAGAAAGACAGAGAGAGAGAGAGACTGAAAAAAGCAAAACAAATAGCAAAGCAGGAACTGGCAGAAGGAGAGCCCAGCTGTGGCCCGGCTGGAGGGAGGTCCTGTGTGAGTACTCTTTAATGCTGACACCTGCAAGCCATTGCATCAGGATTTACAGTGCAGAGAGCATAGGCCTGGGCCATGGAGGGACCTTGGGGGGGGGTTGTGGGGTGTGTGGGGTTAGGTGGATGTGCGGAGGGGTATCCAGGGCTGGAGCGTGTGTTGCTTATGACTATAGTGGACAGTGGTCAGTTTTCAAGAAAGTAGGAGAGAAAAAGAGTGAGAGAGAGAGAAAAGTATGCAGACAACAATGTATGTATTTAAAAGAAATAGCTCTGAGAGCTAGAGACAGGAAATGAGGCCACGAGAAAGCGCTCATCAGCGCAAATTAGCATCCTTCAAACATCTGTCCACTTAACCGCGCTCCTCAGATGTATGATACACTCGCGGGCTGAAAAAAAAACATCTTTTGTTAATCACCGCTTGAGTCATTACTGCAGTTTCTTGGCTCTAATTTAGATGATCCATTTCGCTTGTATGTGCTGGAGTGTCCGATTCAATGCGTTGAAGTGATGATGAATATTCTGGATTAACTGCGCAGGCCGTGGACACGCTGCAGTGAGAACAGAAGACCGATGTGTCCACTCATTAGGCTAAAGAGCAGTCCCTGTCCACTCATATATCATACGCTGAGGTTATGGGGTGTGGGGGGATTAGGGGGATCTGCTAGGAGTGAGTGTGTGTATGTACGGTACTGTGCAAAAGTCATAGACCAAAATGGGACTCCCAACAACCACGCAAGACCTGGTAGACCACCAAAACTGTCCCCATCAGATAAACAGCACTTAAAGCTTTCATCTTTGAGAAAGAGGAGAAAATCAAGCTGCTTCAGATCTGAAAACATCCACAGGTGTTTTTGTCCATCCTTCCACTGTGAGAAGACGACTCAGAGCTATGGGTCTGAAAGGATGTGTAGCTGTCAAGAAGAATTTTTTTTAATTTCTTTAAAAAAACTGAAAGTCCTGAAAAGAATGGAAGCTGTAATAAAGGCAAAGAGTGGACACACTAACTACTGAAACAAACAATATTATATTTAGTTGATGAAGCTTCGATGTAATTTTCTGTTAAATATATGTTTTCTTTTTTTCTGTTGCTGAAAAATTAATAACTAATTAAGTAATTAATATTTATAGAAATAGTGTTGTGAACAATAATTTTATACAGAGGCATCAACTTCACAATTTATAATTGTTTTGGAAACTAATTTATTTTGCTTTTAAATCAAAATGCTTTTAAATGATTATGAAAATATATCATCACTGTCCAAAGAAAAACAACCATTTCCAAAATGGCAACTTTACAGAAGAGGACAAAAATGTTTTTAACTTTTAATGTAACTTAATGTAAGAAGATTTTATTTCAAGCAGTTTTGAAGCATTTCTATTAGTCCATTCTAATAGAAAGTCCATGAAATCTTCACACAATGTGAAGGGCAGCCGATTGTCTCAAATTATATTAAAAAAAATGAAAACCAACAAAAATGGAGAAGCTTGTCTGACAGCAACAATATTCAGTTAGAAGTGTCCAAATCTTTGACTGGTATTCTCTTACCTTTACCATGTTGGTAAATACTGAAAAAGTAATTTTTTAGGGAAAATTACACTTTATACTCTTTTTAATTTGCACTCTGAAAAATAAAGGTTCCTAAACAGTTTTTGACTTGAATGTACTAGGAAATAAACTGTGATCGAACCTTATACAAGCAGTTCTTTATAGAACCATATATTGAAAGCTTGTTAGGGAACCAAAGAAAGGGGTTCTTTTATGGCATCAGTCCAAAGAACACTTTTGTGCACCTTTATTTTAAAAGTGTTTCTAAGTAATTTTAGAAGATTTGTACTTTAATCAAGTATTATTGAAATGGAATGCTTGCACTTGTATTCAGTTACATTTCCGGTCATAATTATTGATACTCTAAAAAAAATTAAGGTTCCTTAATGGTTCTCTGAACAGGTTTTTCTTACATGTACTTTTACCTTTAAATGGTAAAGAACATTTATGTTATGTGGAGGTTGATTAAACTTTAAAAAGTTCTTCATATCGCTGCTGACAGAACAAAACCTTGGATCTCCAAAATGGTAACTTTACAGGAGAAGGAAAAAATCTACTTTACTTTTAATGTAAGTCAATGGAACCAGACGTTTTTCCAAGTGATTTTGGGTCATTTCTTTTGGTCCATTTGTCATGAAATTTACACACAATGTAAAGGACAACAGGCTTTTTCAAATTACATCAAAAACTGAAAAACAACAAAAATGGACATATGAGGTTTTGTTCCAACAACAGCGACATTCAGATCTCATTTAAAGAACAGATATTTAAAGAAACATTCGCTAAAAGGTTATTTAGGAAACCAAATGTGGTTCTTCTATGGGATTGCACCAAAGAACCATTTTTGGCACTTTTATTTTAAGACTTTTGAAGATTTGTTTCCATGACAAAAACTTATTTTCATTTAGACAGAGGTTCCTAAATTGTTCTTGGCTGATGTACGGTTCTAGCATCTCATTTACCAGATGAGGGCAAATCTATTGAAAGGTTCTTTAGGGAACCGAAAGTGATTCTTCTATGGCATCTCTTGAAAGAAACGTTTCTGGCATCTTTATTTTTACGGCTTCCAATCAAGTGTATTTTTGGCTCCATGCTTTCAGATTTAATTGAGTCAGATTTTGACACACTACCCAAACTTCACTTAAGTATCATTTCTTTGTGCTTTTTCCACTCCTGCACCTCGCCAGGCGGAGTGAGAGAAAAACCGATCGATTTGAAGCCAAAACAGAGCAGTTTGGACTTCATCTGGGCTATAAAGCATTTGTTATGGTCACCACTAAAGCCCCTTAAACTGGCCCTTCGTGTTGGCTGGAGTTCCTCCTCTCCTTTTCTGCTAGACTCTCTCTCTCTCTCTCTCTCTCTCTCTCTCTCTCTCTCTCTCTCTCATTAACTGCTCTCTTTGTTAATATAGAGCATGATGTTGAAATGTTCTATGTCATTGTTAACTAACCTCACCCCTCGTTTCTTGACTCCCCTGGGTGTGGTAGTGGATGCCATTTTACAAACATAAGGATTGCTCAATGTTGGTCATTGTGCTGCATTTTCCATCCACATAATTGCCCACGCAGACTCCCACAGATGCTGAGGCATGAACACGCGGTGCTGACCAGTGGAGGTGCCCATTCAGGCCAGAAAACGCAGCGGAGACAGGGCTGGAACAAAAAGCACATTGAGAAATGAAATTAACACCTTTCTGTCTTGGGAGCTTGTGTTACGTGTATGTGTGTTAATGATTGTGTGTTAGTGTGCTGTTAAACAGTAATCCAGTAATTCCTCACATACCTTTAAAAATGCCTCTAAATGGTTCTTGGCTTGGGCGTAAGGTTCCTGGGGAAGGAAAAAAAAACCTTTAATTTACATTATGCGGCAGGTTCTTTTGAGGAGGAAAAGCGGTTCTTTAAACTTTAAAAAGGCTCTTTGCTCTCACACACCTCATTTATGTCAAAGTCTGCAAGTCTTTTGCACAAAGTGTGTGGTAATATCAAATAATGCTTGGTTCCAGAACCTCTTCAGTAACGTCTGCAGTAAATAGGTAGCCTTAAATAGAATAGGCCGAACATAGGCACAACCAGAAGGCCAAACAAAAATACTTTCCTTATTCCTTTATTATTGATCACTTGGCTTGATGAAATCAATTAAACTGGCTGATTTACGTCCATCTGTTTGTCCTTTAAACCTTAAAAATTAGGCCTACATGTGTCGAAAGAACAGACAGATAGATAAATAGTTGACTTTATTAATTAATTTCTTATTTCGCCAGAGGAAAATTAAATCATCATAGCAGCTAGACACATTAAACTAAAATACAGACGATAACATGTACATGAACACACTTCCACCTTTATTACGAGTAACTGCTGAGATGAATAATCAATGAGACCAGTGAATTGATAAGTGGGAATAGTGACTGATGGACCAGTTGTAAATATAAGGTGACCAGGGGCCAGATTCACAAAAGCTTTCTTAAGACTTAAGAACTTCTTAAATATTCTCTTAAGTTAATCAGTTCCTTAAGATTTTCCTTAGAAAACTTCACTGCTTTCTTATGTATTCTATGGTGCATTTTACAGGATATCATAAATGCAGCAAGATACATTTTTAGCTTCTATTAACTGTTATTTCCATTATTTAATCCACTCAGAGAAGCAAAATGGAGGAAACACATCAAACCAAGTGTTTAAAAATAATTTAGCAAACAAGAGCTAGAGGTGATGGCGGAAGAAACAGCCAACAGGAAAAAAATCCTCCTTGGAAAATACGATAATTGTGATACAATGATACATTTAGATGCTCAGCTCGTCACCTCTCACAGCCTAAGACAAGTAAGAAAACATTTAAGAACATAATATTGTCAAAAAAAAAACACTTGTTCTTAGAATTATTCTTAAGAAAATCTTAAAAATGACTTCTTAAGACGTTATTTGAAGAATAACATTTTTTTCGTAAGTTTTTTCTTAAGAATGAAGTTAAGAAAAAATACATATTTAAGAGGATTTTCTTTCTTAAGAAACTTTCGTGAATCTGGCCCATGGTTCTTTTTTCAGCAGGGTGGTAAACTAAGGAAAAAAGAGACTAAAGCCCAATAGCCAGACCCTAGACTCACCCCTGGGCAGCTCCAGTTCTGGTTATTGAGCTATTAGCATGTGCCATATGTCCTATACAGATGGCTGAGAAAGTGATGCAGTTTTAAAAAATGATGCACTATTTGTAGGTCGCAGTAGCCTCTGTTCAGGTAGACTGTATGCCTATACAAATCATAGCCTGCCCGTCACCTGGTAGTATGATTCAAGTCCCATAACTCCACCCCTGCCTTTAATCCCTGGGTTGCCTCGTGCCTTCAAAAGACGTTTGTGGTGATGTTGTCGACTTACTTGATTCTCATTAGCTTCTGTCGAGTTTTACACAGCAAAATTGTCTAAAACTACTCTCCTAAAAAAGGACTATTAGAAACCATTAGGATAAAAAACTTAATGGTTTTGCTTTTCTAATGGGAACTGGCTTAATGGTGACCACTAGTTTCCTGCAGGACACCTTTAGGTTTCATTAGAAAACCATCAAATGCATTAAAAATCTACGGAGCCCCGCTGGTGACATCCTGTATAAATAAAAATAATGCATGGCCATGCCTTATTAATGCGTGGGAACGAGATCCTAATGCGTGGCCACGACTTAGTAAGGCGTGGGAATGAGATGATTAAGTCGTGGCCACGACTTAGTAAGGCGTGGGAACGAGATCACGGCTTACCAAGTTGTGGCCACGCATTAGGATCTCGTTCCCACGCTTTACTAAATCGTGGCCACGACTTAATCATCTCATTCCCACACCTTACCAAGTCGTGGTCACGCATTAGGATCTCGTTCCCACGCTTTACTAAATCGTGGCCACGACTTAATCATCTCATTCCCACGCCTTACTAAGTCGTGGCCACGCATTATTTTTATTTATACAGGTTGTCACCAGCGGGGCTCCGCAGTAAGGCATGGGAACAAGACAATTAAGTTGTGGCCACGACTTAGCAAGGCATGATCTTGTTTTTGGCCACGCATTAGGATCTTGTTCGCACGCTTTACTAAGTCGTGGCCACGCATTATTTTTATTTATACAGGATGTCACCAGGGGTTGCTCCATAAGAAACACTTAATGGTTTCTATGGGTTTTTAGGCAGGGCATGCGAGTGGTAGCAGTGGTTGGTACAGCAGCAGCAGCAGCTGCAGCGCCGTCTGTAGGCCAAAACAAGACAACGCGAGGCGTCTACCTGTCTGCTCTGCTGCCAGGTCATTCTTAGGACTTTACGGTGTGTTTTTAATTCACGGCTAAAAACGGGGGCATTTCCGCAGACAGGTCCAGGCCACCAAAAACGGGGACGTCTAGCCACCTTATATAAATAAGGGGGCCACAGATGAAGCCATGAAGTGCTTAAGATTAGCTAATAACTTCCAGATGCAATAACGTGGTAGTGTGCATAAACGAAGTGATTAGACTAAATAACAAGGAAGTTTTTTTAAGCAGTTGTGATATATTTAACTGGCCAAATGTGTTAAATGTTATGGTAATGATGTGCAAAGAGCAGAATAGTGAGAATAATATGAAAGAGACAGCGAAATTGGTTCTTTGTCCCACTTTAGGTCCCCACTTCAGGTAAACAGTTAACGTTATCCTCGCCTTTCACTCGATAACAGACTCCGAGTGAAACTGCGGGTGGAAAAACCCTTCAACAAACTATTGTCAGCGTTCACAGGTGAATATCTTTGTAGTGACTAAGCTGCTCAGGGTTTGTAGCGGGGCGTTTGTCTCATGAACGTTAGTGTAGCGCGCTAACCAGCTAGCATAGCTAAACTAAACGCATGCTAGCCTAGCTAGTGGGCTAACGAAGTTGGTTAGCTAATGTTAAAGTAAATAGTACAGTATCTATCCAATGTATAGCTGTTTTTGACTTGAGATAAATGCTATCTATTCATTTCCTGCCCGGATGTTCGTCTCAGAAAAGCAGTGCGCTAACCAGCTTGCTAATTAGCGAGCTAACGGTGGCTAGCTTACTAATAGCTAACGGTAAGGTTCATGTTGTAGCAGCTAACCTAGCTAACTTTAGATAACTTCTTTGCCTTTGAGTTTAATGGAAGCCAAAGGTAATCGTTTTAATTATAGGATGAAACAGTAGCTTAACTATTTTAAGGAGGTATGATTAGCAGAGAACATTTTTGAAAAGGTGCTGTAAACGACAGTTTTGCGTGGAACCATTTTTTAAAGAACCTTAGCTCTGCTAGCTAGTTACCTTTTACAGTTCTCTACAGAACAAAAAGTGGTTCTGATAGAATTGCTAAAAATACCAAAAATAACCACCTTTCATTTTGACTTAGTATCTTTATTTTTGAGTACAGTAATTAAAGAACTGTAAAGAGGCTTAGCAGGAATCTCAGCAATTATAAGGAGGCTTTTTTATTATTATTGTTGTTGTTGTTGTTGGTGGTGGTGTTGGAGTTGTTGAACCATCCAAGATGTGTTTTAAGCAGTCATCCATTAAAAGGCTGTTTAAAAAGTGGTTCTTATACAGAATTGCTCAAAATAACCCTTTTTTGTTTCCACTTAGCTCTTTTATTTTTATGAGTACAGTCTGTAAACAACTGTTTCAGCAGAGAACCTTTTTTTGAGTAGTAAGGCAGAATAAAGGTTCTTTGCACAGACCCCCCAAAACCCAAACCCCACTACTGAGTACCCCTGTGGTTTCATCAGAGACTGCAAGCATATATCTATACTTGAGGGACAAAAAACAGTTGATGTAAGAGACATTTTTTTAAATCTGAGAACTTGTGTGCCTGATGTGTCAAACTCCATATGAGACTTCTTGTTATGTGGAAATGCTGCACACTTTGATGTGTGTTTCTCGTGAAGCTGTAGGCAGTGTCTACGCCTTCTAATCGACCTTTAGATCCCGTGTCATTTTACGCGCTAATGCTGTGTGACAGCTTTAGTAAACTCTGCTTATAATCTTTGAATGAACTGCCTACTATTTGTCAGTTGGTTTAAATAAATTACAGATTTTCAGGGTTTTTTGTCTGCTGGAAAGAGTTTCAGTTAGATTATTTGAGTCTGCGGCCAAAACACAGTGACAGATATTCGGCAGTAAGTTCTCGTTGTGGGTTTCGTTACAGTGTGGCTGTCACCAGCTATTGCAGGTGTATGGTCTGTGGTCTGCATCTTTATATGAGGATCACCTAGAGACTCTCCAGAGATGGTATGTCCATTCTTTCTGGTCCAAGTATCAAGACTTTTAGTTGAGTGAGCTTAACTGCTCTGTTCCAATTTTCTGTTTTTATGCCTTGACAGTTCACATTCGTGCTTGTAAACGAGCCATATGTGATTTGTGTGAACAAAAAGCCCAGTAAAGTCTAGCTTGCACATATTTTGTGAAAGAGTTCCAATCTAATCCTTTGTCATTATGGATAGGATATGTATCCCATTGTGAACTACAAAAGAACTTGGCTCAAATGAGGAAAAAAAAAACTGTATTCACCTAAAAATCAATTTTTTGAATGAAATTATTTGTGCCAATTCAACACTGTAGTGTGAAAGTAGCCTTAGGAAAAAACAGATTGTGCCACTTTATTGCAATAATGTGAACATAACTTTTAGGCAAAAAACATTCTGCCACAGCAGTAAATCAGTTTTCATGCTGTTTTAACCCTGTAATGTGAAAAAATTGTATTCATAAACTCAAAAATCTGTTTTATGTCACATTTACAAAATGATTCATGTCAGTTTAATGCTGTAGTCTGAAAGTAGCCTTAGGGACAAAACTGATTTGTGGCACTTCATCACTGTAATGTGAACATAACATTTAGGCAAAAAACATAGATTTCTGCCACAGCAATACCTTTTTTTTGTGCTATTTTAACCTTGAAATGTGAAAATCTTTGTATTCATAACTCAAAAATCAGTTGAATGTTACATTTACCAAACGATTTGTGCCTATTTAATGCTGTAGTGTGAAAGTAGCCTTAGGAAAAAAACATATTTGTGCCAGTTTATCACTATAATGTGAACATAACGTTTAGGCAAAAAAAACATGCCAATCAAATAACTATAAATTAGTTTTTGTGCTAATGTAACCCTGTAATGTGAAAATAACCTTAGGCAATCAAAAAATCTCATTTGTGAAACCCAGGGTTTTTTTTGTTTGTTTTTGTATAGTAAATAAAATAATAAATCAGATTTGTAGCCATTTTGAGTTTGTAATGTGAACATATAATGCCCTAAAGTGAATGCAGGTTTAGGCAAACACTTGCTAATTTGTGCCATTTGTGCTCTTATAATCTTGTAATGTGAACGCAAACAAACTGATTTCAACCTTTAATGTGAACGCAGCCTTCAGGAAAGAAAACGTCATGTGAAAGTAGCCTTTGTGTGACTAATGTGAACATAACCTTTGGCCAAAAAAAGTCACATTTCAGCTGTTTCAAATGTGTTACATAAACACAGCCTTTGGCACATGAAGTCAGATTTGAAAAGATCCTTTTAATATGAACATAGCTGTCAGTGAAACATTGGATTTGTGTCTCTTTAACCCAATAATTTGAACGTAGCCGTAGCCAAAAAATAAAACAAAACAGATTTGCGCCTCTTCCACCTTGTAATGTGAACGCAGCCCTGGATGCTGTGAGTGTTACAGAATGACTTGGACTCCTTTTGTTGTGTGCATTGCTGTGGTTGCAGTTTCGCCGCCCTCTCACCGTGGCTGAGCTGTCAAACAGTCAGCATTTACATGCAGAGGAAACTGTGGTGGAGAGCTGGCAGCGCTTGGCCTCCTTTTCGGCCTTCACTTCTCTCTCCCTTCACTCTCTCTTTCTCCACTTCTCTCTTTCCCTCGTTCCCCTTTCTGTTCGATCCTCCATGCCAGCTCTCGCCCCACACCCTCCAATTATCTGACGACGATGACACGCAGAAAACAAGAAAATATGAGTCATTAATCATTCCTGCTTGGCTGAATGGTGCAGAACGCACGATGGCAAATGAAGCACACATGCTGGCTGAATTCTCCACGGGCTCTTTAAGATAACTTGCCGGTGTACTTTGTGCAGCTATTATGGTAAATATCGCCAATTAAAGCATGCCTGAGTGCAGCTTTATCTCATTGTTATCTTTGACTGCAGGCCCGAATGAGGAGCGAGGTGGAGAGAGAGGGAAGAGAAGGAGCTGAGTGATGCACAGAGGAGAGAGATGAATGAAGTATGGAGAAATAAAGCGAGGGGAGGCAAAAAAGAGTTGCAAGGAGAAATATGAAGGTATGACAGGGAAAAGACGCAGAGGGTGAAGCACTAAACATAAATACAGGCCGATTTTAAGTTGATTTTTAAAGGGGAAGTTCAGACAGAAATGCAGAGTTTTCCCCATTATCCCAAACACATCAATCACTCAAAACATGTTTGGCGTTGGAAGTCTGCTTCCTTAGTTTTGCATCGGAGTCATGAGGCTCATGTAGCTAATAAGTAATGATTGTTAGCTTTGTGCAAACTGCATGCCTAAATCATCACACTATAGTTTTTCTTTTTTTTTCCAGTATTTAAACACAAGCTGCCCTTTTTCTTCCTTTTTTTCTTATTTTTATCCTACAACAGTGACATTATAGGGGTTTTGACGCTGTATGACATTCTAGTATCTATAAATATGGACAAAAATATGTGGCATACATAAACCAGTTGCCACATTGAAGCATGAATTTCCATACTTTTGTCTGTTTTTATAGACGTGATTATTTAGGCATGCAGTTTGCAGTGTTAAAGGGCCACATCATACATTTATTTTTCGTTGAGGCCCACATGTGACAAGTTTCTTGTTTTATATGCTAAAAACATCAATCCTTTTTTTTACAACTATTTTCCAACCTTTCTTTCCTATCCCTGGTTTTATTACTGGGCTTTTAACATTGATGCATGTACATTAACTCTCTTCTGATTGGCAGCTCTGTATTGTGTCTCATTCTAAAAGCACTGTGCGCTGAAACACTCCTTATAACTTCAGTGTAAAGGGGCGGAGCTAAACAGCTGTAGACTGAATGTGCAGATGCATGCAAGAGGTTTTCATGACATCATGAACACTGTTTACATACAACATTGAACTCTTATTTTAAAGAACAGTGGGGAAAGTTTGGTTTTCCATGATGTAATTAGTGTATATAAGCTTTCATTACTTGTGAGCCACATTAGCCTTGTAGCACCATTAGCCTCGTATCTGCGAAACTAAAGAAGCAAACTTCAGACGCCAAACATGTCTTGGGTGATCAACTAAATGTGTGCGTTCATTTTTTGTCTAACTATTGTTTAAAGTGATTTTGCAGGTGCACTTGTTTTGTTATATGCACCACATGCCACAAACTTTAAAAGTCTTGAGCTTCAGACCGGCTTCTGGTTTTAAGCTGTGTTGTGTGGTTATCCTGGGATTATGTCCACTCTTTCATGTCTACTCTTCATTACTCTTCTCCGTATGAGGATGACTGTTTAGTCTTTTTTATTTAATTTCTCCAAACTGGAGTTTTTCCTCTTTTTTCCCCCATAAACTGCATCATTTGTCCTCTCTGGTATAAAAAGCCTTTTACATATTTGTGTATAAATACCTTCCATCCGTCAGACTGTAAATACATCCCCTCCATCTTTTTTTCCTGCATGCATAGTAAAGTTTTTTAGTGGATTCAAAGCGCTTCGTCTGGGCGCTCATCACTAGTTCCAGATCCTCCCAGCTTGCTGAATGCAGGAGTTAATGGAACATGCGCATGCATGACATGGTGCTTTTAACTTCTGCGGTTCATGCTTGCCCTGCTTTACCATTTTTTTATTATTACTCTCCTTGCAAGAGTGAATCACTAGCTGGATATTGCTGAGCTGAGTTGTGTGGACAGGGTCCAGCATTTCTGTGTCCTGCTACGTTCCGGTTTCTTCCATACTAGGAGACCCTTTGGCCCAGCTGGCTTGTACGGGCTGGGGCCTGGCTGGGTGCAACGTGTCCCTGGCTGGAAAAGAGCGTTTGTCTTCTTACTCCTTATCTCCTCATCCTGCTGTCCGCTGAGGCATTAATCACTGCAGGGCAGCAGCGTTTACGAGCCCTGCTCCTTTTTATTAATCTCTCCCAGCTGCCTGCAACGCAATGCTCCACTCACTCACACAAAACACCTTCAGGGGCAACCAGCGTCTCCGACATGTGGGCCGGAAACAGCCCTTTTAATCCACCAAACCACAAATAAACCCCATTAAGGAGAGGAAGGGATTCTGTTGTGTTTTTTCCCCCACTCTTAACAGATAGATTTACATAGACCACTTTTTTTCTTTCTTTCTTTCTTTCTTTTTTTAAAGAATTGTTGTGTTTACTGGGCCCGTTTTGGGGGCTTTTATAGTGAAACAGAATCCCTTGTCTTAGATGAGACTGAGACAGTAAAGACCACTAACTAGCCCCTAATGATCGCTCAGAACAGTTGGATGCCCTGTGGACTGAAATAACTCATTTTTCAGGAGTGTTTAAGCACCGTTTTGTTTGAAGAGTGTCAGGCTCTTGTCGTGAGGGTTAAATCCACAGCGGCTGGGTTTCATTCCTTTGTCCTGCTCCAGCTAAGCATAGGCATGCTTGTTTTACAGAGGAACAGAGATTCTTCTCATTCTCTCCTTCGCTGTTTCCCTTTCTTTTTTATGTTTTGCTTCACATGCATCCACATCCACATGTACACCTCATAGCTCCTTCCTTCCAGCTCTGCTTTCATCAGATGGCGGGCGTCCCACACTCACAAGGCTTTTTTTTTCCCCCCACTTGTTTTACTGGGCTTTCTCCAAACTCCCCCTCCCCTCTTTCTCTTTCTCTCTTCGCCCCCTCTCTCTCTCTCCTTCCCTCGCTTCCTTCCTTTCCCAGAAATGACACTGTCAAGTTTTGAAACATCTCTTTCTCCGTTGGCACTGGCCCTGGCTTTTCCTATCCGTCTATCTGTTTCTCTTTCTGCGAGGACCACACAGACGGATGACATGCGTGAGGCTTCGTCCGAGCTGGGTGGCCCGCATGCTGGGGAAGAAGTGGCGGGTGACAGCAGCGGCAGCCGTCAGCCGGCGCACGGAGTAATGCATGTGGACAGTGTAAAAACCCGTCTCCTGGAGACTTTCAGGAGAGGAGAAAGAAAAGCCTTTGGCACTCATAGAACCCAATGGCAGCCACGCTTTGGCACTGTCCAGATCGAGCGTCCGTCCATGCTAGATCTTCCCCGAATGCAGTCTTGCACGTACCCGCCAAGCAGGCATTAGCGAAGCAGGCTAACGTCCTTTTTATCTGCCACTTCAGCCCAAAGAGAGTTTGAAGTGTCACACCAGTGGCTGCCTCAATCTTATCTCAAGGGAGAGAGGAGACCATTCTCATTAAAATGAAGGACTTGTCATCACTATAAAGGCCTCTTCAGCGTATTGGCTGATATCCCTTCACTTCACTTCATTTGCTTTCCCCATCAACTATTCTTCAGAGGTGTTACTGCTTATGCTGAATCCACCCAGCTGCAGGATCTGGCCGAATCAAAGAAACCACCGTCCTACATGCAGAGTGGCTTTGACACGTGGTTGAGTTTGGACGTGATGTTCCTCGAACGACCAGCCATCAAAAATAAATTCATTCGCATGGTTGTTTTGAATACGTATATTTTTTCCCCATATCGCAGCGTTTTGTTCTCATCTCCATTGAAGCATGAGCAACCACAAATCAGTAAATGTTGATGTTTCTTTGTAAAATGTTCTCAGGATAGATTTTCAGCGTCACGTCCTGTGAAACAAAAAGCATATGAATAAATCAGACTAAATTAGACTTGTCATTCTCGGGGGATCATACTATGAATTTTATTTCCCGAGCAGTAAACAGTTGCGTGATTTATAACGAAGCAATGTTTGGAGAAGAAACAACCGAGTGTCGGCTCCCCTCTTTCTTCCAGAGATATGGCTGCTCTGTGTCCAACATGTTTAATCTGGAGTTGTAAGCCTGGTTTTGTTGGCTGAAGTGTATGTTAGCTAAATCTTCTCAAAGGGCCCGTATAATGGAAAACTGTATTATCCTGACCCTTTTTAAAATAAGAGCTTGATATAAACGTTGTTGAAACTGCAAAGCATACCATTCACTCACAGTCCCTATATGTAACCTACGCTGCAAATCAGCCCATTTTAAAGTCATTGTCACAAAAACCAACACATTTGCATAAACCACCTATTCAGCCTTCAGCAGCTCAGCCCCTCCCATTCATGCCAAAATTATATGAAATGTTTCAGCCCAGACTGCTTTTTGAATGAGGCACAATACAGGACAACCGATCAGGACAGAGTTCATTTACATAGGGGAACACAGGGGTGGTCGTCACACTTCACTCTTGCACTCTTTTCTCTCTTGAGCTCTCAGAAAGCAAATAATTGACATGAGAAACCAAGATGTAATTAAAGCTCAGGATATCCCGCATAAAATAACCTTATGTAGTTACTTCATTGGTGTGATGAGATACTGGGTTTTAAGTTCATGCTGTGCATTTGTGAGAACCAACCCCACTAAGCATTGTATCTTGAGTTAAATCTATAGTGAATGACTGTATATGACTCACTGTAAATGTATGGATGAAATAGAAACTGAGATCTAATTTGTCAATTAATTTGATTTTTTTCAAGATCATTAAACCGAATTCATGTTTTTTCAGGCCAAATTCAAGAAATCAGACAGTCCACAGAAATCCATAAAGTTTTTAAGAGCAGTTAAAACAATCTTAAAACTGCCCTGAGTTGAGTCCAGTGTCACATGTGACAACCATCCTCATTCTGAATGTGACAGTAAACTCTGTTGCTTATATTAAAGGACATGCTAATGACCTTCATATACAAGCAAAGGGAACAAACAAAACACTGGTACTACACTCCTCTTTACCCTCTTTTTAGCGACTAGGTTGATTTTAAGGTGTGTTCAGGTGTGCTCACGTCCCTCTCATTAATAAAACATCTCCACAATTTTACTTTGTGATCTAAACAGCAGAAAAAACCCATCACAGTTGAAATCTCTTGCAGTTAGAGGCAAGGTAAAGAGGGATGTGACCTCTGTCCCGAAAGCTTAACATTTCTCCCTAAGCATTTCCATACACTCCGGTCTGGTGTACCAGTACATAGCACTGGGACATCCAACCCGTGTGACAGCCAGCTCCCCCAAATCAGTCCTAAAGACACAGGAACAAACACAGCCTATTTAAATCTAACGGATAAAGAAAAGGAGGAAATGGTCATGTTAAAACAAATGACACACAAACCTATTCGCTGGGGGAAAATGCTAGAAAAATGTAGGACATGGGTCCTTGTAAGCCTTAGGTGTCACTTCTGAAGTTCAAGGAGGATAAGCAAATCAACAGCAAGTGTGTTTTCTTGTTCAGAGGAGTAGTATCACCCCCCTATTGCTTATCACCTCGTAGCATTTAGCACATAGTTCACAAAACAAATGGCCTACAGTGGCCAGTGCGTGTGAGAGGGCGTGTGCTTACACTGAAGTAACCCTAAGTGTGAGTGTTCAGTAGTACAGCATTTCTCTGGCTGAGTATGAGTCTTTGAACGAGGAGAAAGATCAGAGGTGTCATCCCTCAAATTGAAAGGCCACTCTAGCTCTCACCACACTGACCATCAACCCCCTAACATTTGTTTTTCTTCTCTATCTCCACGCTTTGCCCCTTTCTTCAAATGAAGACCCCCCCCCATCGTAAACTTAGCTTTTGCCCTCGTCCATTTTCATCACTTGTCAGAGATGGGAAATTAAGGGTAATGTTATTTTGGGGATGAAAGAATGAAAAACACTGTCAAATCCAATTTCCTCCATTTTTTTTTATTGTTTCACAGCTGTAACGTTCAGCGAAGCACTGCGGAGAGCACAGCTGTGAATTATAAGCACTGAAAACATAAACTGTTTAGTAATAAAAATCTACATGCCTTTTGCCAGTGGATTCATGTGAAATCAGCTTGATTCAATTCCAAAGTATAATTTGTTGTAGGATGAGAGGGTTTATCTATCTTTTTTCTTTGCTTTGTGAGTGTGATGGACATGTGTTTTGCGGTCTTGATGGATAACAGAAGGTTTACATCCTGCAGAGACTTCTTCAAGCTGTCCGAACTGAGAGAGCAGGAAGAATTGGTAAAAGAATGGAATTCAGTTCAGTCTGACAAACACAAAACTTATGGTTAAGATTTTGTTGGATTCCACTTCTGTTCACCCAGCTGTCTAATAGACATGTTTAATTGGATGTAGTGCAGTATGTGAAATGAAATAAGAAATAAAGTATTTTGAAAAAAATTATGATTTTTTTTTTATCTATTCCCACTTACCAAACTTCAGGAAAGTTAAATAAAAGAGTTACTGTATATCATAATGGTTCAGTTTCTTTTGGACCATTTCTATTGATCCATTAATCATGAAATGTTCAAGGCAGCTGCTGTGTTTAAATGATGTGTGCTAAAAGTTGCAGAAAATGCTATATTTAAGTCGGTTCAATTTAGAGGAGCATGCAATTTGAGCAGGGGGTTTCAAACTTAGGCCTGTATATGTTTGGCCTATCCCCAAGTGTTTTGCATATAAATATACAGCATATTGTTGCTGCCATTTCAAAACCACGGAACTCCATTTCTTTTTTAAAGTTTAAGAAAGTTTTTACCTTTTCCTGTAAAGTTACCAATTTGTATATACATGTTTTTTTTTTAGGGTAATGACGTATGTATGTTTTGTTGTACCATCGGTAGCTGTGTACTGTGTTTATTTGTGATTTTAATATGTGTTTTATATTGTCCTTTTACTTAAAAGTAGCCATTTCACTGAAACAAATCTCGCACATGTAAGTGTAGTCGGCCAGTAAAGTAATTCTGATTCTGATTCTTATGAGAATGGACAACTGCGCAGCTCATAGACCAGAAAAGGAAGTGTCCAGTTTTTCCCATCTATGTTGGTGTTACTCACTTACAAACAGATTGCGAGATCTACACTGAAAACTGTCCGTCTAAATTGGGACAAAAAATCATTAATAGATCATGAAAATTACAAATTACAGATATTTTTGGAACAAGTTACCTGATGCAATCTTTCTCCCCCACCAGCTCCTGACTGTGCTGCCAAAATTGTTATCTTTTTCTACTACAGTTTCATCAGGAGAACCCACCATATCACCAATCAGTGACAAGATCTGAGGCCTTTGCCAAGAATGAGCTCAGCTGTGCAAGCTGAACATGTAAGGTAAGATCCCTATGATCAAGAACGCCAAGAGAATGCACTCTATAGCTGCTTTCAGTCCACTAAAATGTGGCACACTCTACACATACAGTGCAGGATGTGTTGTACTAGTTCATGAGTATGCATTCAGTTGTAGAGAAGACTTCTTGTAAGTACTGATAATCAAGCCACCACAATATAGCACACGTTTTAATCATAATCATCATCATCATCATCATCATCATCATAAAATTCATGAACAAATGTGTAATACACCCAGATGTGCTTTCTGTGTGTGCCATCACATAATGACTGAGTATGTTTTCAATTGAATGTGGACCCAAAGGCAAAATCCTTTATGTGCTTCTTTTGTGACACAGGGTGGGGATTATAAAAACACCCATTACGACTCCAGTTGCTGTCATAGGGGGATTAAAGACACAATTAGTGGGTTTTTCAGGCAGCTGAGCGTGTGAGCGAGCTCCGGTGGGAGGTCAGGTGGCCCACGGAGCTCCAAACACACACGCCATGTTCTCCTTCTCGTGACTGCGGGCTGAGTCACGGGGGCTGTCAGGACGCAATCTCAAGGAGACGCACACAGGAAATGAGCCGATGCTTTCATGCATTCTGAAAGCTTATTACCATAGCTTTCCATTTAGCATCTGTTCAAAGACCGGAAACGCACGGCAGAGCACAGCCGCTGCCCCACAGCCGTCCGCTGGCTGTCCTGCTAAAGGAGGTTTTAAAGGAGCGCTTGCTTCTGGTGTTTACCTTAACCTTAACCTTTTACAGGGCCCATCTCCTACATTTTTTATTGACATTATTTCATTTTCCATTGATGTTTTTTGGCTTTATGTTGCAAAAAACAATCATAATTCATTTTTATATGATCATTTTCCAGCTTCTCTTTATCCATTAGAATTAAACAGGCTGTTTTTGGTACTCTGCCCAACAATGAAAGCAGCATGGAGCTTCTGTAATATAGTAATAGAAAACAAAGTAGCATTGTTTCCTTTAACAGTAAGCTAAATGAACCACACACTTGCATAACCTGCATATTAGTTACCAAATAATCCATAATATTTACTTAAGCTTAAGAGTAATAACCGAATAATAAGTCTGGAATTCAAGGGGTTAAAGGATAAAAGCTTGCTTCTGCTGTCTCGTTCCCTTTAATGTGGTTCCATTTACTGTAGTTAATCACCCAGCTGAAATGGTAAAACATCACAGGTGTAAGCCTGAGTAACTCACTGTGGTTTCTGCAGGCCATAGCGGAGTCTGACAGGTGGAAGGCCCTGCTGGTAGCCCTCCAAAGCTCTGGTGCTTATGTTCAATTATCACAACTTAATTTAATTGGCCCAATAAAACAATCCAGCTGCATAAACATGTAAGCGAGGGCGTGAGATCTGGAGCAGGGAGCCCTCGGTCGCCGGGGATACGGCTGTCTGCTAACGCGAATGAATCATTTCACACTGCGACGCGGTGATTTAAGGGCGGCCAAATCAGCGCAGAGCTCGCCGGCACCTTGCTGGGACAATGTGTCGCTTTCTTATGCATCCATCACGCTGAACGATCCTCTTCCCAAATGGCTCTGCCACAGAGAGCTGGAGCAGCCCCATTTGGGGTGCTCTCGGGGGGCGGGGGTGGCTCTCGTAACCCGGCCTGTGTGAGAGGAGAGGGGCTTAGCGCTGGGGTGAGACGAGGTAGGGTAGTGCTGGAATGAACTGGCTTTCAGTGAAGCACTTGGGGTAACACTCTCTATCACCTGTGTACTACACTGAGAGAGCTTAGATGATGTTTTGCTATACATTCGATGTTACAGAATTACATAATTGACTATGTAGGTAACCTTAAGACTTCTTGTCCAGTAACTGCTATGAATTATTTGGTAACTACTATCGGGTTAATATGCAAGTTATAAGAATGAGGAACTGTGTTCCCACATGCAGGCCCTAGGGATGATAAGGTTTAATGATATGCTTAGTTATGTAATGAATTACACTTATTTAATTCACGGGTTCGAGTCTGCACTTAATCTTTTTTTCACTTGTTTCAATATATCAGGAAATCACAAAAATGGCAAAACTACATAGCAAAACAAGACTATGCAGAACAAGAACCTTTTGTGAAATTCAAATAAATAATAAAATAATAATAATAAAATATCTCCTCTTTTGTATCATATCAGTAAAGACAGATACTTGCTTAAAAACAGTGAGAATCGGACAGATATTGGACAGACCGATATTTCAAACCGATGTTTCATTACGTACGTACTGTAATCGAGAACATCAGAACATTTAGGCGACACTGGGCTACTGTGCTAAAGTGTCTGCATTTTTAAGTCTGTAGAAATAAATGTTATATTTCTTTGTAATGCTAATCCAGATTGATGTAGTACCATTTTGTACATTTTATAAACGTGTGAGCATCAGCATCGGCATCAGCTGATATGGACATTAATAATATGTCATGTCGGCATTGGCTCACAGTTAAAAGAAAGAAATAATTAAACAAAATATAAGAATATATGTGTTTATTTTAATGGGCATCCTAGTAGGGTTGCTTTCAAACAAACAGATTTAGATTTAATTAAATAAAACTTGCTGAGTACTTAGAGTACTGTCAGGGTACTTACCCATTTAAGCGCTCTGCAGATCTTCTGAAATAACAAAGAGTGTGTTTACATGCACTTAATAATCCTGTAACTGCAGAAAATAAGTTTTTTTTTCATTAATTTATTCAGTGTGTTTACTTGCACTTGGGTAAACAGATAGTGGGATAACTCTGGGTCTGAATGAGTCATGCAGTTATTGGATTTCTGCATTGGAGCCCACCAGTAGACTCACAGAAGGAGGACATGACAAAATTCAAACTTCATGCTGCAGCTTCTTTTTATGTAGATTCATTTTTACCAGCAAATATGAATATACATTATCTAGAAGATGAAGAGCATTCAGATTATTCATTTCGGCAAGGATGTAGGTGATTTCAACATCTCACCAAAATTGTTTTGCACTGCCGTTTCTCAGGTGTTGTTAAATACTACTTGCTGTTTCCAGCACAGCTCCACCCTTTGTTTACGCGCATGTGCAGACTAAAAAAAATGAAAGAAATCAGAGTAATCAGGGTATACATGCACTGAAAAACCTGATCACTGAGCTAAAATCCGGGTCTCTTTATCAGCTTTCTTAAAATCCGATAAAGGCCTTAATGAGATCTAAGAAATGGGAGTATTCTTTTAACATGACCACTTGCATAATCTGATAACTGCCAAAATCGGTGATGATCATGTGATCATATTATTACTCTGTGTTCCTTCATCTTTCATTCAGTCTAAAATCAGCAGTGTTCACTGCAGTGCTGTCAGAGCTGTCTCATTACCAGATGGGACCTGAACGCCAGCGTTGCTCTCATGAAGCGTCTTCATGTTCCTCACCGTGACACACTCTGGAATTCCCCTGTGTCCTTTGTAAAGCCTGTATTCATTTGTGCGGTCCAGCTCTGCTCAGTGTCCATCCTCAGTCTGTTGTGAGCATGGATCCCTGACACGTGCAGTGGCTCCTCGACAGCCGCCTAGTCGCAGCTGATTACCGCTGACATTACCCAGCATGCCCCTCACCTGACAGGAAGCAGGACGCAGGCCTTTCCCAGCTGAACTCATCTCCCTCGGTGAACGTATAATCACCATAATTAAAAAACACAGCAATGATATCCTCCCAGGAATGGATGCCACGTACATAGGCACACATGGAGCTTTCCTCGCTGGAATAAACACATTCAGATGAAACTATGATCTTTCCATGTGGTGGGGAATTGATATAGAACAGCGGACCCAGCGCTGGTCCTGGAGTGCCCCTGTCCTGGAATTTTTTTGTGCACTGAAAAAAAAAAGTGCATTGAATTTACTTGATTCAAACACGTACATAATTTTCACATTAATAATATATATTACAACAATATAATTTTGTCTTTTGGTTAATTTTCTTTTGGCAATGATTGATGTGATATATTTTATTCATCTGGAAATTATGTATATGTATGAATGAAGTAAAATCAGTGTAGCATTTTTTTGCTGTATTTTCCCCACACTGAAACAAATGGTGCTCTGAATTTACATGATTCAAATGTGTCAGTCGCTTGCATATGAATAAAATATCATACATCAATACAGTTCTTGCCAAAAGAAGTAAACTGAAAGCCAGCAATTGTGTTGATGTAATATATTTTAGTCATGTGCAGCCCATTGACACATTTGAATCATGCAAATTCAATGCATTACTGTTTTTCAGTGTGTTTTTCACAGCTCAACTCAAGAAGGCAATGATTTGATCAGCTAAAACAGCTGTATGAACAAATATTGTGGAGGTGACAATGATCTTTTCTGTTGTTTTAGTCTTTAGTACAGCTAAATATGCTGAGTTCATTTGTTATAGGCAAAAATGACTAAGCTAGGTGGTTACTGTCTGAGCCATGGGTTACTGAGTAAGGCCATGCCCAAGACTTACTACAGAAACTCTTTTTAAGTGATTAGCTCATATTTGCTCGTTGTACATTTAAGCGTATTTCATAATGTTAGTCATCGTCAGTGAGGCTTTTCCTTCCTTTCTGACAAATGTGGAAAGTGTCCACATGCACTGAAATTTTAACCAGTGGAAATTTTCCGCCGTAAATAGTCAAAAATGGCTCTTTTGGCTTAAAAAAGGCAAATGGAAAGTTTTGACCAAAAAGAGCAAAGACAAAATGCCAAAATCGAGCACTTTACTAATAGTTTCATTGGTAGTGAAAATAAGAAATATTGTTTGCTTCCTTTGTTTTCCTGCGTCGCTCTGCGTAGACATGTTCAAACAGTCTGAATGGCAGCAGATCAGCTGTTGGCTGTGAGGACGTGAGGAACAGTTTCACATTTTCTGCAGGGAACTTTAGACAGGCGATTTGTAATCACTGTTTATGCTAACTATGTAGAGAGGGTACAATAGCCAAGGACTTCTCTATTACAAGTTTAATACCAATTGAAAACAAGACTTTCCTCTCAATACCCAGTCCATGCTGATAAATGACAGTGCCACAATGCAAATTATTACTGAACAATATTGGATTTCATTGTCTTGGCTGCCCAATGATTGGTTGTTGGGTACTATGTGTTTCATGGCACTGTTTTTTATTTATTGTCAACTGAGTTTTGTTACCTTGCTAGTTTTAACTCCTTAAAATTCCAGACTTATTACATACTAAGGGTTATTACTCAGTAACTAAAGGGACTTCAGTGCAAACGCATAGATTCTTAGATTATAGAAGTGAATAATAAAACTTTGGGTCTGCCGGAGGGCCCTGGCCACTTAAGGGGTAAATAATAAAGACATTTATTTTTAGCACAAACTTATCACCCGGTCCTAATCTCAGTCATGTCAGTGGGTTTTTTTTATTTATTTATTTTTACCTCCTACCTGCGAAGGAAACATCATACAAGGACATGGACGTCATCCTGTAGGCTGCATGTAAGAGCATGAGGACAAGTGGGAAAAATAAAAAACGTAATGATTTGTTTTGCTTGACAGACGTTTCAAGACCCTCAAGAAAAGACCCTCGGCCCAGCAAGTTTATACAACAAGGCAAGCCGGTCGAGCTCGATTCACTTTGAAATCGTTTTTGTCATTGAAAGGGGAAAGAAAAAGAGTTATGGCACCAGCGGTGATGCAGAAATAGGTTCAAGCCCTTTTCCATCTGTGTGCAATCCTGGCCTAATGCTATCATCACCTGTTTCCCTGGGCCTCTTGCACATCTGGACTGCATTAAAAAAATCACACAAGGTGCTGCTTTTTTTCTCTCCCTCGTTTGTCCATATGTATGTGCGCCGTGTAGCGTTTGGCTCGTGTTTCTGAAATAGTCTAAAACAACAAATTAACATCTGAGAGCTTGGAGAAAAGCACTGATTTCAAACGGCAATTTGCTTAAATTTTTCAAAACCAGACTCCCTGGGGGTTTCGCTAAACTAGACACCAGCGTTTGAGTTTGTGTGACCCAGAGCCCAAATCGCTCGCATCATTTGCCGATGAACAGGCCTGCCTTTGCTGCTGCTGAATTCGTCCAGCTTGTGAGCCTATGGCTAGTTTGTTGGGATTGTTTACAAACAGAGGCATCGATAATCAGATGCAACTAGCAGGCTGTATTTCGGTAGTTAGCTGGAAGCATATGGTGGCTGTTTAAAGAAATGAAAGGATTTGGATTGACTAATGTAAGCCTTTTGTGTTATTACACTCATCTTCGTCATTACAGTTGAGCTCCAGCTGTGGGTAATTCAGTTCCACGGACGCCCCCAACAAAGAGACTTTGGGTCATCAGATGAATCTCCAGACATCTATTTCCTCAATAACTTTAATGACATCAGAAGCACAACAGGTGCTCATATGTGACAAAGCACCATCATTCTGAAAACATGCCAGCAGGATGACTCCGTGTTCAGGACAGCGAGATACCCCGCGTTTGGGAAAGTCTTGCTTTCGGAAATGTTTTCCCTTCTTTCGGTAACAGCCCGGGATGTGTGAGTCCACTGCTGTTTCTGTTTCTCTCATGCAGGGCAGCTGTGCAGCTGCTCTGAGCTGGGAACGCCGCGGAGCGTCTGTGCTGGACAGGGATTTCACGTCCAGTTCTCCCTTGTGCATGTAAGAAAGCCCTAATGGCATGCAGTTGGGGCCGTGTTATTGTTCCTCAGCCAGTGATGTCAGAGGAAAGAGGAAACTAGCTAACTCCCAACCAGGGGGGCAGAGGTCGAGGAGGAGTTGGCCGTGGCCCAGTCCGCTTCAAGTGTTTTCTTTTTCATTTCGCCTCAGAAATTCGTCACGCCCCGAGGAGAAGACACAAGCGTCCTCGGATATGAGCCGATTATTAGTGATGATTTACGGTTCGCAATGGCAATTGTGGCTGAGATAACAGATCGGAACCTTTGCAACCGTTAGTGGTCGAGCGCCTGATGTGCTGACAGCTTCATGAGCTGTTTAGAACGCTCTCTTTAACAGGGAATTCTCTGATTTCATGATTGGGAGATAAATAATAGCTACTGTAGATTAGGAGATAAAGAGCTAAAGAAACTGTATTTTCATATCTCTCATGTAAAAAAGCCCACAAGGATAAACTGCTTTAGTTTTTCATATCATTGTTTTTTTTTACTTTTTACACCACCTGTAAGCACTACAAGCACTTTACAATGTGTTTACACTTCATGGCACACGGACTTGGACCAATACAAATTTTGAAAAGTGAACCTATTGGCTGTAATTTGTTTCTTTAAAAGAGTTACGACCCTTTTACCTTGTCCTGTAAAGTTGCCATTTTGGAGAGGCAGGGTTTCTTATGACAGCAGTGATGTGCAACATTAGAGTTCTTAGTTTAACATTGATGTTTAACTGTCTTGTACAGTGTGTTGAATGGTAGTTATTGAATGGGGTGGTTGGTTGTATAAGTGTATCTGATGGATGTTAATTGAAGGATGCTTTCTCTTTAACAGAAAGATCGCATTTTTCATTATTTAGAGATAAGTAATAGCTACTGTAGGTCAGGAGATAAGAGAGAAAAAAAAACCCAAAAAAATTCCATTGAAATCTAGTCAAAATATCTAATATTTCTCATTTTGAAATTTCTGTAAAAGTAATTAATGATTAATGAACTTATTTGTAGACATTAAGTAATTTTATCTAGCGAAAGTGTCTGTTTCAAGCATTATTTTTGAAAAAAGCAAAATTATCAGAATTATTTCTTGAAATAAGTATATTTCAAAAATGTCATTTTTTTCCTTTCTTATTTTCCATTTCAGGACAAATGGACAATCTGAACTCAACTAACCTTTCAAGAGTAATGTCTTAAATTAACAGATTTAACATTTTCATTTAATATAAAAAACATTTTTAGAGATCTTGTAGTATTTCTTAAGAACAGCAACTATGTGTGCCGTTAGAGTTCATAAATTAACTGTTTGGCTGTTTCTGTGCTGTGTCTGGAGCTGCTGGATGGGGTGGTTAGTGGTCTAAGTGTTTGATGGATGTTAGAACATTCTGCTGAACAGAGAATTCACAGATGTTAAGTAAGTGTTTTCCTTCATCTGTAAACTTACCCTTTCAGAAATACACAAAACTGTTCTTTCGGGATCCAGTTAAACGCTGTTGTTTAGCTCGTTCTGCAGTGTATGTGGAGTATAGGCTGTTGGATTGGGTGGTTGGGGGTGTAAGTGTCTCCCTCTGGAGGGGGACGGTGTAAAGGTGCTGCCGCTGGGGGCCTGGAGGCCTCCTGTCACTCCGCACTGGGCCTGCCTGAGTTATCTCAGCCCGCTGCTTATCTTGATGAAGACAAACGAGCTCGTTCAAGGCTCTAATGTCGCAATCTCATTTAGAACCCCGCCGTTTAAACGAGTCTCACATTAGTTTCGAGAACTATTTGGCAAAGCGCAGAAAATCCATACATCATTAGAAGTGATTCATTTCTGCGGAAATGTGTGTCCATGAGCGAACTGAGAAGATTTTACTGAGGGGCTTAATACTTCCTCCTATTCAATAGATGGTAAGGTTATGCAGATCTTTCATTATAAATCTTCTCCAAGAGCATAGGGTAATGATCGGTGAATGATACTTATCAGACACCGTAAGTGCTATGTCCAATAAATGTATTACGTGGGGCAAAAATATTACGATTCAAATCCTGATGGATGTTTTATCGCCACTTAACCTTGGACCGAATCCAAGATGGCTGAATTGGGTGGGGACATGGGACATCCTGCAGGCAAGGAGAGTGATTGTTTTCTCAATGAAATATGTATTCTCTTGAAGCTTAATTTGGTAACTCTACGTGAACAGCGTTGCCTAAGTGCACTGTGACACACTCTGAAGGTTTTAATGATTCAACACTTTCTGAGATGATGCACGGACGTTGTTAGGGTGTGTACGCTGGCCTTCAGGCTGACTTTGCCACTGTCCACCACCCAATCATTGCCTTAGAGTTGGATTAATAAAGTTTCTATCACTTACATTCTCTTCAGGTGTCTTGTGAGACACCATTCTCTTCAGAGAAATCTGTGGGGATGTTTTTCCACACAAATCTGCAAGTTTAGATTTGAACAACAGAGAATTTAAGTCCTGGTTTGAGACTTCCTCAGGGTTGTAAAGAGAACAGCATTTTAATTGGCAGATTATCTGTCTGAAGGGTGAATAAAATGTTTGAAATGAAATGTAATGTCTCATTTTTAGACTATTTATATGTTAGTTGTGCTCCAACATGTCCAGCTGATGCCCAAACTCCCAATACCCATGTATGTAACTTTATTTTGAACAAAGTATCTATTAGGACCTTTCAAGGTTTTAAAGATGTCAAATCATATCAAATCAAATCACGTTTATTGTCACATCACATTTACACACGTGCGAAGGTGAGTGAAAATCTTAGGTGCGTAGCCCCTTTGTAGAATTTAAATACAAAAAAAAAATTATATATATATATATAAGAAAAAAAATATATATACACAATATACACTAGTATTGCACTGTTTCCAATGTACAGTTGTACAGTAATAAGTTATGAAATAAAGCTATGATATGCACTGTTGTACACATTTCCATATGTGCAGTTATTGAGTCTGAGGTAGATAAATAAATGAGATGCAGGTACACAGGGGGTAGAATATTGATATAGAAATCTTCCAGATTAAACAAGATTATACAAGATATGGATAGATACTGTCTTGTACTTAAGGTGGGATGCTGTCAGATATGTGTACTGAAATACATCCAGCTTAAATAGCTTCAAAAATATGTAATTGTAGTGTGTTTGTAAGCTGTTATTTATTATATACAGTGGCAAAACATGGCTGTTAGCGTTAGGCCTTCAGGTCCATATGGGATTCTAGTAGTATGTTTTGGCTGTTCTGGATTTAACATGAATATTTCCATGTTTTATTTGAGGCTTGTAACACACATTGTCATATATCATGAATGAAGTTGTATGAAGTAGTTAGACATGTCATGTTAGACCTTCAGTTCAGCTCTTGATGTTCTAGCCAATGGTAGTGCTCGCTTGGCTGTATCTGATTAGATACCACAGGGGAAAATCCTGACAGTTTTCCTTGGATGTTTCAAGAATTTAACCCTTTTGTTTTCAATTAAAATGTAAAAATGAAATAAGAGCATTACTACAACACTTGCAAGTTTAAACACGGCAGGCGTGATGGTTCTGTTAAATAAAAATGAACAACAAATTACACATATGTACTTTTTATTTTATAGAAATCATTAGGACTCCTCTGATGACCTAGAAGGCCCTGAGGGATCTGCACCAACTTTGTATAATGTTGATTTTCCACCAGCTATTTTATTGCATAGGTTGTTCTTTGAAATGTTTCCATAAGATTGACTAGTTAGTTAGTTGTTTATTTGCTTGAGTGCCTGCACATTAAAGAAATAACATAAAAAGGGTTAAATTTAATAAAGCCTATTAATAGACAACACGATGTAAGTGCACTTGCGTTGACAAGCCCATAAATGTTGCAATACAACTCCTTAAAACCAAGAGCAACATGATATACAGGGAATAGTTTATTGTCAAACAACATTCTTCTGTATATTTCATCAAATCACCAAAGGATTGAATGAAAACACACGTCCTTCGGCTATAATTGCATTAAAGCACCTCTGAGTTACACTTTGGGCAGCAACTCTATTGAAATGATCTCCTGAAAGGAATTTTTATTGATTTATCATGTTTTCATTACCAAAAAGGCATGTGAGCAACGCTTTTATACCCTTCTAATTTTGAAATATCTGTGTGAATGTGGCGCGTTATGCTTGCATAGGGCTCGTGAGATTAATAAATATCATTTCAGGGACTTTTCAGGAAGGAAGGGTCAAAGACACTATTGCAAAACTCTAGCCAAAGGAATTAAACAATGGCAGTAAAGCCCTCAGCTGCTCGTACACTGCAGTGTGTTGTAGAGCTGTAACATGCTGAGATTGCACTGACGCTCCTACATCTGTTATCTCAGCTTGGAAATGGTTAAATTGCAGTCATAGTGTGCATTTTTTAGTGTTGTATTAATATACACTACTGCTCAACAGTTTGGAATCACTGTTCAACTGTTTGGAATCAGTGTTTTCAATAACATAAAACCAATGTGGTTGCAGATACATGTATAAAATGATTTTAAAATATTAAACCTGTGCAACTTCACTAGTTTCAGTTACTTAGTAGGAGACAGCTGTAGGAGAAATCTGCAAATAAAAATGATTATTTTTTAATGTGTTCAGAATGACAAACAAAGTTGTGGATAATTCCTAGATGTCTGAGAAGGCTGTATAGAATTGAGTTATAATAAAATAAATAATGATAATATCCAGAATTCATCATATTTCAAAGTCGTTATCAGATCTCATTTACATTTATATCATTTATCGTTAAATATTTTTTTAATTTCTTTATCCATTAATTTCATCAAAACATCTACACTACCTTTTAGTGAATAGTTTATATGATTTAATTCCACAATGTTATTATTGTATAATAAAAATATGCTAATATTGCAGGTGATTCCACATTTTGAACAGTAGTGCATGTGTGCATTATTTTATTCTCATTTCCATTTGTTGTCTTTTCTGGCCCTCTATAATCTCTACACAAGTATATAAAATAAAAATAACATGAAAGATAATTAAAAAGTGGTTCAGCTAGGCAGTAAACATTTATTTGTTCAGAAAATCACTAATATTAGGATAAATAAGAAACAAATTATATTATAGAATAAGTTGTGGTTTTATGTATGTCAATGTGGTCATTTAACCATTTCCAAACCTCTCCTTGAGGGAGCCCACTTTTATTTGTAGTTATCATCCAATATCTTTTAATCAATCTTTCATTATGTTAAATCAGGCTGGTGATGGAAATTAACACATTAATGTAACAGCTGGGGGCATCCTTGAGAAATCTGCAGCCACAGTATGTTCTTCAAACTAGCTCACAAGATATCAGCGACTTTTTACCAGTTACTTTTTCCTATATTTATGTTTATTTGTATTTATTGTAATGATGTGGTGTTTATACTGGCAAAAACACAATCATTGCCAGGATAAATGTTTTTTTACAGTGTGCTTAGGTGCCTAAGACTCTTGCACAGTACTGTATATTATATTCTACTTACGTTTTGGAATATATTGACAGCTTAATGCAACATATTTTATTTCTCTGGTCAGTGTGTTCACTGTGTGGTTGGTCAGCTCTTTCTTTCTTTCTCTCATCCTGTCTCCCACCCTTAGTCTGTCTCACCATAATGAAAGTAATTCTTTTTATCAGGCATTGTACCTAAAGCTGTCCACTGGCAGGAGGCTGATGACAAACTCAACTATGACTACAGCTGGGGAATTTTCTAAGGGGGTTCTGATGGATTCTGATGAAGGTTTGGGTTTACTCCTTTTTCTTACTAAATTCCTTATCTATATCATATACTCATGGTCATTTCAGCTTCAAGGGTGTGTGTTGACAAAAAAGATTGCTAAATATTCCCCCACCCTCATTCACAAAACATCTCTCTTATGGAAAAAGTGAATGTTGCAAAATGCCACTTAAGGCCTGTCACGCTTTAAAGGAGGAAGTGCTATTGCTCTGGAACAGTGTGTGTGTTTAGAGCAGAGTAAAAATCCCCTTGTTATCTAAATGTGACAGCTTATGTCAGCATGATGTGCTTGGATCTTTGACCATTTCAAGCAGCCACACAATATCTAAGGAAAGGTGTATGTCAGAACAAAACTCTTAAAGGCAAATTCCATGTGTTTCATACATTTTCAACATTTTTCAGCATAATCATTAAGATCATTAATAATCATCAAATAAGCATCAAATCAGAAATATGTTACCCAAGTCATTCTAGAGAAACTTAGTCATAATTGCTCAGGAACAGAAGGAACTGGATATCTGAGACATTGTTTATGATAGTTTTGAGAAGATTTTGGCTGAAAATGTATTAAACACAGAGGTACATACAGTACCTTAAATTAAGATAACTTATTTTTTTATCTCTGTTTTACTATTATTAACATTCCACATAAACTCAGAGGATACATGTAGGTTCACTGGTCATTTTTGATAGTAAATAAAACGACTATATTTGTGTTGTAGACCTTGCAATCCCTGGTTCCTATCAGCACCGCTGTAAAGAAATCCGAGTCAGAGATTTCACATCAAACCACTCAGAATGACTTTGTTTACGTCTCGACACTTGAATTCTGAAGAAATTTTGAAAAATCTATGGAATTCCCATAGTAGGTTTCAGTGGACACATTCCTTTTTACTTTTATGATAAAATAAAACACTGATGCAGTTTTCAAAATGAAAATGTTTTAATGAAGAAAAAACAAACTATAGTCATTTTTATATTTTACCTTCTATGTTCAGTACATAATTGTTTAAGAATGAAAATAAATGGACACCAATGAGTAATCATTTGTGTAAAATGCCTTTCTCATATTAACATGATTTTTTTTTCTGAGGTAAACCATTTCTGTTTACATTGGTCAACACATCGACATACAGAGTTATAGAATACGCCATAAAAACAAAACAGCAAAAACACAGAACAATTAAACAATTACATTTTTAGAATTAATATTTAATAAAAGATCACATCCAACTTTTTCTTTTTTTTTTCTGAGACAGATAGCTTCAGTGGTCTTAGTACAAACTGAAACACAGCTGACGAGTTTTACACAGTGAAACTGTAGTGAATTAAAGTTATGTATGAGGTTTGAAAGTGACACCTCCCCCTCCCCCTTCCCCTCCCCTCTCGAAGCCAAAAGGCCACCTTTTGCACCACATGGAACATGCTTCTGGCTGGGTGGAGCCAGAGGGAGATGCTGGTCAGTTAGTGGATGCTGGGCGTTGAGTGGTCTATACAGTGAGCCTCCCTCACCCTCTCCGAGTGCTTTAGTATGGTTAATGGAGCCGGTGAAAGGAGGCCACTACTGGGAGTTAATGTGGACATAAAGACTGCTAGTGGACGCTGAACACTGGTGTTATGGAGGTGGCCGGCCAGTGGTGCCGCTGGATGGAGATGGCTGGTGGTGTTAGCTTTAGTGGAGAATATGGTGCGGGACCACTAGAGACGGCCACAGGAGAATGACCAGTGATAACGCCAGAGGAAGTCTTTCTTCCGTTGGGAGAACGTTTGTACACTTTACAAGTTCATCACTGGCATCTTCACTGTGATGGTCTTCACCTCTGTGTACTCCCTCAAGCCATACTCGCCCCTGTAAAACAAAATATCTGTCAATAAGGTGTCTCACCAATTTAAATGGATAGACTTTTTTCATCATGTTGCAGAAGTAGGTGAACGCAGCATTAGGAGTCTTGCCTAAGGACTCATTGATATAGAATGGAAGAAACTGAACCTCAGTCTGCCGTGCGGTCCTTTAAACCCGTGGTCACCAACTCTCCTCCTGGAGATCTACCTTCCTGCAGGTTTCATGTCCAACCCTAATCTAACACAATTCCTTCAGCTAATCAAGCACTTCTGAACGCAATACTCAAATTTATCAGGTGAGGTCGGTTAGAGTTGCAGCTCAAGTCTGCAGGAAGGTAAATAAGCAGGAGCAGGACTGTTGACCACTGCTTCAAACTATACACTACAAGACGGTTCTTCAAGGGTTCTTTAGTAAAGACAACACCAAAAGAGTTCTGTTATTGTAACAAGCTTGACATCATAACAATAGAAGCACCCTTTTTGAAGCTAGATAGAACCCCTTTTAAAAAGGTTCTGAACAACGATTTCACCATTAAAAGAACCCTGTAAGCAGGCAAATGGGTCTTTGTGTTAAGGGCTCTATAAAGAACCATTGTCTTTACTAAAGAAACTTTGAAGAACCATCTTTTTTTAATAGTGTAGCTGCCCCACAATAAAGGTGCGTTTTTACTGGGGGTTGGCATAGTTCCAAAAGTAGTTATTAAATGGCATTACTCCCTTTCCAGCTTGTGATGCCATTTAAGAACCACTTTTGGATCCTTGAAGGACCTTTCGGTTTTTGGCTATTTAAAGAACCTTTCAATGAGATTTGTGAGTGGAAAGAACCTAATTAAAGTTATAGATCCTCCACAAAATTTAAAGGTTCTGTATCAGTTAAAGGTTTTAGCTACAACTGTACCTCCAAGCTAAGAACCATATTTATTTTTAAGAGTGTAGATATAAACTTTATTATTCTTATAGGAAATTGCAGACCGACACAAGCAGCCTAGAAACTACAAATCGCATAAATACTGTATGTTAAATTAAGCTATAAAAAATTTCAGCAATTTTTACAAAATGCTGATCAAGGGGTGGGCAATATGACAGTATTTACCACTATCATGATAAATTACATTAGATTACTTCACCATATGCTTTTCTAAGCATGCCGTGGATATTGTCAGTACTTAAAGAACATTGAACAACTGCAGGTTTGATTACAAAGAGAGCTAAAGTAGGCCTGTTTAAATGGATTCAGTGCAGTAAGTGAAACGCTGAACAAAATGATTGTATTAGTAGTTAGTAATCTTTTTAAATGTGGCACAACTGGTGCTTTTTGTCTGTTCCTACTTATAAAACCTCTGAAAAACAAAATATTGTGTATATTACCCACCCATTTGCACATACTTCTCAAAAGTTATTAACTATATTAACCAGCTTATGTGGTTCAAAATACTCCATATGCAAAGACACAGGCAGATATATATATATATTAAATTATAGTGGACAACAATCACAAGGGGAATTTTATGTAAAAAGAATTCTGCATGTTCTAAACTTTGCTGTGAGAGATGTTTGGAAGAAAGGAAGTATTGCTGCTGACTGACGCCCAAACTTTAGTACTGAATGTCTAAAGATAGACTGCAGAAAGATGTGCAAGTCTGTTCCATACACAGTGCCTGAACGTCTGCATAAGACTGTAGATCATTATACTTAGCAGACTTGATTCAACTCATCTGGATATTGTCAAACCCTTTTTAATTGAATTTAAAGAGTATAGTCAGAGTATAGTGCGTTAGAGCAGGGAAAACACTAAAATATGCACTTACAGTTCACGGCCGTTGCCTGACATTTTGAACCCTCCAAAAGGACACTGGCAGCTCAGGGCATTAAAGCAGTTTATCCTGAAGATTAAACAAAGCAAACACTTCAGTTTAGTGCTTTTCATCCTTCACTCATCTGGCAAATCTTTGGTTATGCATATAACTTTTCTGAGATCTGTAGACCATTCAGCATTTTCTAATATTTGTTTACTTATTAGAAAGTCTTGATAAAGTTTAATCATTTTAAAATTAGAAATGACAGCATACGGGACAGTCAGTGTCTGGCTGTGCCGTCGTTTTTTGAAAACGTGTCGTCTGTGTTTGAGCACCAAAACTGCAAAATGACACTTGGAATCTTATCTAAGCAACATAAGAGCTCATTATAACTGTTATTGTACAAATTATACGGTTGATATGAATGCTTTGTAAATAGAACATACCAAACAGTGCCAGCTTGCACAGCTGTGGAGATGGCCATGGCTTTGCTGATGTCGTTGGTGAAGACGGCGGCAGTCAGGCCGTATTCCGTGTTGTTGGCTCTCTCGATGACTTCCTCAATTGTCTTAAACTTCATAATCTGCTGAACCGGCCCGAAGATCTATCACAGAGGGAGAAGAGTCACATCAGCAAATGAGCTTCTGACACACAGCTGGAACTGCTGATTACAAGGATGGATTGTGTGTGTTCGGTAATGAGGAACAGTCAGAAAGACTGAAAACACGTTGGTTTTCTTTAGTGTTGCTATCCCAATCCCAGATGCAAAACATGACAGCTTTCCATATCCACAGCCTCAGCAACCACAGCGAGACACCAAACGGCTGATTTTCCAGATGCACATGCAACTGAACACTCCGTTTAGGGAAAAGCAGCTCAAAGCGTTAGACTCTGAGAGCCAGTAGGAAGTCTCTGCGGTTGTCTTGGGCAGCCTTACCTCCTCTTTGGCGATGCGCATGTGGTCCTGCACGTTGGAGAAGACCGTGGGCTGGATGTAGTAGCCTTTGGAAAAGGGAGCTTTCCCTCCACACTCCAGCTTTGCTCCCTCTTTGATCCCGCTCTCAATGAACTCCAGCACACGCCTCTGCTGTTCCAGACTGATCTGAGAGAGGAGAGGGGGGTAGGAAATGATGAGAGATGTTCTACAGTGCAGACGTAGATATGCTCTTTATAATAAAGGTTCTTAAACAGTTCTTGGCTTGGACGTACAGTTCTAGGAATGGTAATTGGTATTTATTCGGTGTTGTGGAGGATCTCTAAACTTTACCATACTTGTGCTTCTCATTCACAGAAGAAGAACAAAGGTTGTTAAGTGAATTAAAATGTATGACATTCCTCCAAAGCACCTTATTTTAAGAGTATAGGCCAACACTAAGTGTTGTATAAGCACTAAATCGTGTCCCTGCTTCCTCAAGGGGCGCATATATTACTTGAATTCAAGCCTAAAGCAATGACGACTAAATAGAGTTCCTATATCAAATGAATACAAGCCAGAACCAACAATGCCTTTGGTGGAAATTCTTATAGAAATTTCAGAATCAAATTTCTGTACCTGAGGTCCTTGCTCAGTGGTAGGATCAAAGGGGCTGCCCACTATCCTCCGCTTTGCTCTCTCCACACTCCTGCGCACAAACTCCTCATAGATGGGCTCTTCCACAAAGATACGAGAACCTGCCGTGCAGCACTGGCCGCTGTTGAAGAAAACGCCCTGATGGGCTTGCTCTACTGCCAGATCCACTGAGAGAGAGAGAAAGTAAGTATTCAAAGGGAGTTTGTAAATGGCGAACACATTTTTCAAACCATGTTTTACCTGGAAAGTGCTGTAATTTAAACGATTACGAATGAGACCTGTGATTTTAATCCAGTATGATCTGCAATGTCCATAGTTTTTACAAAGCTTCTGTAATTCGCTGAACCCAGAGCACCTGCAGTAATAGCAGTCTTATTTGAATGGACCTCTCATGGTAATGTAATAACAAAGTCTGCTAATAGACAACAGTACCTTTCTTTTCAGTGACCTGAAGACTAAATGCTGACCACTGAAGTTACATTCCACTTGGAAGCTGGCACAGTTCCTTTATCCTCAAATTTAAAACAGGACTACTGTAATCTACAGTATTTTTGATGATGGCCTAATTAGAAGAAGGAAAACGAAATATCCTGAAAGTATATCTTGCATATGCAGTTTCTGTCTTGTTGGGCAGCCGGTTGACTGAACCCACTTTAGAGCCTAATGCTATTTTATCTGGCATTACCTAGAAGTTTTTGATGTTTGAACCCATTCAGTTTTAATCTCAACACTGACGTTAATGTCCAGGCTATGACGTTTTGATCCAGGCTGCCTGAAGTAGTTCGGAGAATTTACACAGATACTTTATGCAGTATGAATCAGCTAGTCAAATCCCTTACAAATTACATTAGCAAACCTCCTCTGGTAAAACTAATCCTGCTCAAACAGGGTTTAAGATTATAAAACGTTTGGAATTTCATCAAGAATTTTCCATCCAATAAAACAGACATCAGAACTAAAGCAATGCGGTGTATAAATCCCAGTTACGACCTCACATTACTCACAACTACTTTTATGTTTTCACAAGAGTTACCATCAGTCCATATAAGTTCATAGCTGCGCATAAAACACTCTTATTAACACTGTGCTATAATGGACCGTCCTCCACGCTGATGGTGCATGTTATGTGATATCTGATGCCTAAGGAGGAGCGGCCCGGCTGGCATGCGAGGGGTTAATGGAACAGGGGGATTTATGGCTGTGTTGGGATGCGTCCGGCCGGGGCAGGGTCCATTCTGCTGATTTACGGGCCGGAGGCAGCCCCACTCACGCCTGCTGAAAGCATTTAAAAGCCCCAGCCGACACCTTGATTTGGAGAGCCACTTAGAGCCACCGGTGTGTGTTCACAAAGAGTCAAGAGCAGGATCTGGGATCAGATTCTTTGAGGATTTATGGCCTGTTTACACAATCCTTATCACAACAAACTGATCCAGGAACAGCCTATCTGTTCTAGAATGCTTCACGGGCCACCATTCACCTAGCAAAGTTCAACGTCCTCAGAAACCTGACACTTTTGAAGAACTTTTTTTATTTTCTCTTACTTTTGAGGATCTCTTGTTTAACCTACTCAAATATGTGGGGTATTAAGCCCTTAAACCCTAAAGGGCCTGAGCTTCAGTTTGTCACTCATAATTACATAACAGACATGTTCGTTTTTACAGTAATTGTCAAATAATTCATAGTACTGAATAATTAAGATGAATTACTGAATAATAAGCCTAGGTTCCACAGGTTAAGCTATCATCTTGTCCTGGTCTTGTAAGTGTCTTCAGTAGTACAGATGTGTGAATAAGCCCAGAAGAGACTGGTCTTTGATGTTATCAACAAGTGGCAAACAAGGCTGTTGGGGGTGGGGGGTGGGAGGGGTGGCACCTGTGCACATACTGTCGTAGGAGGACACCAGGAGGGCGCCCATAAAACAGTGTCTGTATACTTACAATCAGCGTCTGCAAAAATGATGTTGGGATTCTTGCCCCCAAGCTCCAGCGTGACTCTCTTCAGATTGCTCTTTCCAGCTGCTTCTTGGATCAGCTTGCCGACCTGTGGGGGGAGCAGAGAGCCGCTTTAGTCCAGGACCTCCGTCGTGGAACCCCACTAAATCTCCACATCAGTGGGACGCTGTCATTAATAAATCCTGCAGCCCAAACAACCCCTCCGTTCCAGGCCCGCTGAAACAGGAGAGCGGCTTCAGCTCACAGCCGAAATATCTATCACCGGCCCCGGAGGCTGCGGGGAAAAGGAAGGAACGCTGTGTTTCCAACGTAGAGGGGTATCTGCTGTTTAATCGAGAACAGGAAACACTGACCACAAATTTGCGTAGGACGATCTGCACTATTTGAAATGAAGAGCCTTAGAAAGGCAGAGGTATGAAAAAAAAGACCTGTGTAGTCTTTGGCTAGGCTAATACTATAACCCTTAAACACATACCACCATTTTTTTCCAAATCAAATAGGTGACAAATAATCAAAATATAACAAAATGTGTATTTTTTTAATATTTTATCAGTAACATGTTCTGAGCAGTAACAGTTTTACACAACCAAAGCGTTTTCAAGACCAATTTGTGCCGGATATAAGTGCCAAGTTGCTAACGACCTGAGGTATGTTCAAAATTTGAGGCATTTAATGGCTCAGTGAAAGTATGTGAAATCTTCAGCATCTATACTGAGGCATTTATTGGTCAACGTTTTCGCACTGTCGTCACCAGAATCGTTTTAATACCAGACCACTGCTTCATCATTTTGTATCATTTATAGGAAATAGCCTGACATACTTCACATCAGATTGGAATTTCCCAACTCTCCCCAGAGAGGGCTCCTCATTAGGGATGGCCAGGAGAACGCATGATAATCTTACTCTCTGTTCCTGGCCTTTATGGAGGTTCCTGCAGACGCTGGGCCAGCTGTAGGCCGGCTGCTACATTGCCTCACTGCTCATCCTGAGCTTTCCCAACACTGTGTGAGAGCTGCTCTCCAAACGCTAGGCAACCCTCTTCCGCAAGCACTACTCCTGACCATAAACAAACATTTGGACATTTTCCACCCTCGTCCACTCAACACTGCGCGCAGAGACTGAATATTTTCTCTTTCTGTTTTCCATCAGATAGAACGGAGAGAAGCAGAAAAGGGAGATGAGCGAGGCGGGTGATGGAAAGAGAGATGGTGTTTATATCAGTCTTCAGTAACGAAAATGGCCTAATTCCAGAATACACACCATGAGTTGTGGAGCTGAAGTCAGGCTGTGGCTTTTCAAGCACTCTGACTGAATTAAGGTTTCTGTTGATGGCTAAGAGCACTCTGAGTCCTGTTTCTGGAGTAGCCCTGTCTTGCATATTTTGGTGTTGTCCCTGCTCTAACACACCTGATCCAACAAATCAGCTCATTAACCCTTAGAAGTCGCTGTTACTGCTGACAAACAAGAGCATGTTAACCCCTGCTACATAACATTGGCATAACCATGCCATATACATGTTGTAGCAGATCTCATACGCTGTCATAAGGTGTCTGATTGATTATGTTCAGTAATATAACTGAGCATAATATAAATAGTGTCATGTTACTATTACTGTTAATTGCCATGACATACATCTTAATGTTTGATGTCATGGTGGATCTCGAGTATACCAGCATGTGACATAAGCTGTCATGAACTCAAACATTATGGGATCATAATGGGATATACATTTATATTTTCTCTGTCTCGACTTACTGAGTCAAGAAACGGGTGTGTCATTGTGTCATTTGTGTAAGTAGAAGAGGAAATACGTTTTTAATTTGTAGTAATTGTTGCGTGTACAGTCATCCTTTATATTTCTTAAAAGTTTTTGTCATTCGCTTTTGTCTTCTTTTTTGCATTTAAATAGCACAGCAAAAGCACTGTAATACCTCTCAAGTTCTAAGCGTTAACAGGCGTAGATTCATGTTGTGGAGGACACTTAACACGAAGCCCTTTGTTCAGCAACTTATGTTCATGAGTGTGTGAGTGTGTTGGTGACCACACCAGTGGACATGTCCACTTTTGCCCAACCTAAAACCATCAGATCAACCACTCCTCCCACGAGACACTTCTTCAGCCCCAACGTCGGCCTACACAAACACACACACACGCACCTACACACGTGGATGAGGTGAGTCAGAGTCTGTGCATGTACACACTCTCTCAGCACGAGCTCACTCTGCCCATAATCAGGTCCAGATCAGAGGAGAAACCCCAGACACATCAGAGAGAGACTAAAAGAGAGGGAGAGAGGCACTAAAAGATAGAGAGGGACAGAGAAATGTAAAGATGGTGAGACTAAAAGAGAAAGGCAAGATAGAGTCGAAAAGAGAGAGAGATTACATGAAATGCAAAGGACTAAACAAGAGAGGGAAGGAGAGACACTTAAAAATAGTGAGGGGGAGAGAGAGAGACTTACAGATGGAAAGAAGGAGAGCCTAAAAGGGATTATAAGCAAGGCAGACTAAAGATAGACTCTTATAAGAGACAGAGGGGGAGACACAAAGAAAGAGTGAGGGAGAGAGAGATGACAACACAACAATAAATAAATGTGATCACGTGAAGGAATTAATTCAAACTCATATCATGCAACGCAATTTAAAAGTTAAACATATACAACATCATTTTATGCTTCCTCTGTTCGATTTTTGCCAACTTTTGCAGTTGACATGAACTCACTAACCAGTCTTTATTGTTGCTGGTGTTGGCATGGCAGCAACCAAGCTGACAGATTGTCCAAGCAAGTAGAACTTTTTGACAAACAACATACGGATTAGTTTCGCCTCTGCTTTGTTATGGATGGCGTTAGCACCTCTATTAGCAGCTCAAAACTGGGTTACAGACATCACAGTTACGTGTGGAAGCACTCAGAAATGTTCAGCTCTGAATGAAGTGATGAAGCTCAATAAACTTTTAGTGTAACAGCAAATGTCTTGAACATTAATTAAATGTCCAAGACGTGCAGTGTAAAAGTGTTAGAAATGTGGTGTTGGACTAAATGCCAACACCAGTGGAGTTTCACTACTGAAAAGTATTACTCTGTCTAGGCCCAGGCTTAATCTGGGTCTTGGAAACTGGCTATAAATGTTAGTTCTTCTTATTACAGCGACGCTTTGGCAACACTGAAGCTAAATATGGTGATGCCAGTAAAGCTGAATCGAGAGAGAGAGAGAGAGAGAGAGAGAGAGAAGTCTTTAGAGGAAGCGCTGGGTGGCCTCTTCCAGCAGGATGAAGTGGGTGGTGGAGCACTGAGGGCTTCCACTGACAGGCAGTGAACGGTGGTGGTTAGGAGTGCTGTTTGAGTGATGGCATATTTACACACTGATTACTGGCCTTTACACACTTACGTCACTCGTGTCACCCTCTGCGTGCTTGTCGGAAGGATGACATTTTGATTTGAGAAAACGGAGTGGTCATCGGGTTCAAGAGCTGATAAGTGGGAAATATTCTGACTGTAATTTCCCACAGAAAGCTAAACTTTCACAGTATTTCCAAACACTCAGCCCACAGCGCTACGTTCTGTGAATTCTTGGGCGGTTCGCTTTGGCCACGGCATCTATTGGTGCAGGAAATATTGTGCATCTACATTCAGCATCTGATTCCTGTTTCTGGCTTTGTAGAACTTCTGAGTTACGCACAAACTGTGTAACTCCTCCATGCGTACTTAACAATAAGAATAAACACTTTTTCAAGGCAAGCCGAAAGGACCATAAACTTTAGCTCTTTTCTAAACACCATCAAATCCGGCTCAATTTATAACAAATACATGTGAAATATATTTAGGAGCAAATCAAAACATACTCTAAGAAAAGTAGATTTATGAGATGCTGTAATTGAGTAAAAGAACATAAAGGACACTTAGAAAGAATGCAGCGCACGTTCTGAGCTAGAAATTATGCCTGTTTACAAGGAGATGTCAGTGCTGACATTGTGTTGTCATTTGGCAAGATTCACTAGATCAAACTGTCTAAGGAAGTCCATTCCTGTGTTTTTTTTTCCTGGCTTTCCATGCCTAACATGGCGAACTCTTAGGAAGAACTGGTTTTATATTTACTACCTTTCTCTTCTAGTTTTTTTCTTTTTTTCTCCAGGGCTGACAGTCTAACTGCCTAATGTCTGCCTGAATAGGTACGGTTTAGTACATGAAATGACTTGTCTGTATGTGACCAGACTTTGCTGACCCATGAGTGGATAGTCAAATTGGGAGCCAGGCCTGTGCACTTTGGAGGTAAAGTGTTGTGTCAAGAGTTTTTCCCACAGCAGCCAAACATTTTAACATTACTGCCCTAACATGGGTTTGAACAACACTCTCTAGCATAAAAGGCTGTAACATTACCTATGTATTTACAAAAACTAGGAAGTTATAACTCTAATTATTGTTTTATATAATAATAAAAGCATTGTTTAGTACATTATTAGCACCCCTTACTACCATTTGTGTGGTTATTGTTCATAATAAACACATTAAAGAGATTATTAGTGGGATTTCCAGTGCTTTGGTGATGCATGTGTCTGTAGAATATCCACATGACCTCAGTACTGCATTAAGGTGCATTAAGAGGGGGGGGCACCCAAGAATGATGAAGCTGGTGGACCCAACCTGGTGAACAAGCTCCGTTCCCCAAGGCAAGGCTGAATCTCGCCTCCCTCACACTGGTATTTAAGAATGGCCATACAATTAACATACATATTATTATACATGCCAACCAAGAGGGCACTATACTGTGAGGGCCAAATAGCTCACGCCCCACCTAGGGCCTATTTGTGCATGTGCTTACTGACATCCCATTCTCTGCAGGATGGAAAGACTGAGGAACGCTGCCTGAATATTAGCTCTTAACGATTATGCTAGTGATTTTGACCTCATTTAAGGGTCAATTTAGTGTATACTTGGCAGCATTATCCCACTCTGCTGCTATTTTCCCTGTATCTTATTATGGTTCTGGAGTCTGCTTTCCAATTCCAGTGGTTTAATTCTAGAAATGATTTCTGAAAAGGCCATTTGTATGTGTGTGCATCTGATTGCCTGACTGTTTTGCATTGTGTGAGGTCTGTGTGGATGTATTTCCCATAGAAACCTCCTCAATTTCCATTCAAACCCAAGCGCACAACACCACCAACGCCGGGCTCGCCCAGAGCAGAGCCTCTTCCCCTGTCCGTCACTGTGTCACTCCAGAGGAAAGGAGGATTGGGACGGTGTGATTCTGATAGGAAAATTACCTCCGTGGATCCAGTGAAAGCCACTTTGTCTATGCCCATGTGCGAGGCAATGCTGGCTCCTGCGGTTGGCCCGAAGCCTGGCAAAATATTGACCACTCCTGGTGGAAACCCGGCCTGTGTAAACACAACGAGAGGAAACAATCTTCAGAGGAGAAAGAGAACGAGAGAGAAAGCGGCCCGAGCCAAGAACACCACAGGCTGTGGAGGGGGAATCCGGACCCATCCCAGTCTCCCTCCAGGCCCGGAGAAAGAGAGGATGGACAGAACATCAAAAGGAAGAAGAAAGGGCAAGGGTTACAGTCCCACAGAAAGGGAGAGGCGGAGAAATAACAACGGTTCAGGAGAAGAGGAGTGAGGAAGACAGTGTTTTCTTGTGGGATGCACATCTTTTGGCCATGGTTGAAAAAAGGTCCCAACTGTTGCCCAATGCCATTTAGGGCATTAGGCGAACTGTGCATGTATCTCAATACTGTCCTTCAAGAAAATGGTCCAGCTAATTCTAATGTAAAAGTCAGAGCTTTGTGTAGGTGTGGAAAAGTGATGAAAATCACTAGTTAAGTAAGGTAATTTAAACTAAGTACAATACAAATTCCAATGTAGGACATCACTTAAGTATGAATAAGTTGTTAGATGTGAAACATCTCATTTAACTTGCTTACTCATTCACTCATGTTTCGTCTGCAAAAAATTTATTAGCAGTCAGATAGTTTCTGTGCTTCATAAGAGCAGTGCTTCATGCATCAGTGGCACTGTGTGTCCTCGGTTGTTTGGAAAACTACTTAAGTGATTACTAATATTACTATTTTAAGTTAATTTTTCCAGTATTTGAACGTCCAAGACTTAGGGGTTCACTACATAAACCAATCCGTTAGTTTACCCTTAGTGTAACTTACATTAGCTAGCTAATAGGCATTCACAATAGGATATTTTGTGATTTAGTATATATTTTGTGTTTAGTAAAGAACTGATACTTATTTTTCAAAAATGATGAAAAAAAGAAAATAATAAAACAGCACAGTACTTATTTGGCTACAGTTAGAAACCTAGATAATTGATTCCTCTGGTTGGGAGTTCTGAAAGTGGAGTTTTGTAAAAAAAAATTAAAATGGCTAAATTTAGTACTTCATTAGAAATAAACTCAAATAAAAGTAACATTTCAATGATTTATACTCGAAAATAGCCTAAAGAGAATAGTAGTAATTTGTTACTTTCCACCTCTGCGTTTGAGTGTGGATAGACCTCGTCAGTGTGTTTGACTGTGGCACTGTTATGGGCATTGTAACATTTCTTTTGATTTAGGCCCTCATTGCTGATATGTCACACTGTGTTGGACTTCTTTGATCAGAACTTTGTGTGGTCACTGGCTTTGCTGTGTTATTGTGGATATGTTGTAGCGTCATAGCGTTGGACCTCTTTGATCAAAAGCCGTGCTATTGTGAGTGTATTCTGGCACGCGTAGGCTGTACCTCTTTGATCAGCGCACCCATGTACAGGCAGGTGAGGGGCGTCTGCTCGGCTGGCTTCAGGACCACCGTGTTCCCACAGCAGAGTGCTGGTCCCAGCTTCCACGCCATCATCATCAGAGGGAAGTTCCACTGTACATATACACACATGCATATTTGTTTTTATACCTTGTCAGGACAAAGGGTCATACATATGTCTCTATATATTCTATATATAAGGGCCATATATATATATATATATATATATATATATGATATATATATATATATATATATGTGTATATATATATATAGCTGCTTTTGACGTTTTCAGTTTTTGACATCATGTAGAAATACCTACTGTCCTGTATATTGTGTGTAAATTTCAAGATGAATGGACCAAAAGAAATGGCCCAAAATTACTTTGGGGGAAAAAAGTCTGGTTCTATTGACTTACGTTAAAAGTAAAGTATGTTTTTTCCTTCTTCTGTAAAGTTACCATTTTGGAGATACAAGGTTTTGGTCCAACAGCAGATTAGTCCTGTTTTTCTCTGTTTTTTTTCTACAAAGTCAGGACATTTTGTGTCCTTGAAATGTATGAAAACAAACATGGCCACACACACAGGACAGGAACTCAGTCTGGGCCAACTGTCGAATACTTTCATTATCTTTGTTGCCATGACTGTCACTCTCTCACTCAGAACTTCAGACTCCTACTCACTTGCTCACACAAGCCATAAACCAGCAATCGCTGAGTCACTCTGAGCTTTCACCCACTCATCTACTGTAAAAAGCCAGCCAGTCTCTGAAGCTATAACCTGGAAATGTCCAATTATTCCTCTTTACTGAAGCAGGATTAAGATAAATGTCACATGACTGACATTCTTCCTCTTAAGCAGATGCTTTAAGGGCTAATTTTAGGATTTGGGAGACAGCTTCTCTTTAGACAAGAAACATCTTTTCCTCTTTCCCTCCCTAAACACCACTTTTAGTTCTCATTTCGTCTCTTTTTCATTCTCAATCACTTTTGGTTTCACTCTTTCTCACCTATTTCTCTCTCCTACCTCCCCCTCCTACTCTGAACCACTCTGTGTCCTGCTTATCAGTTGTCCTGACAAATAAACGTCAGAGACTTCCAGTAACCTGCTTAAAGTCTTTCAACAAAAGCTGTCCTTCCCCCCGTCGCACACCAGCCAAGTCGCTAGCCCACATTTCCTCAGAACCTCGGCCCAGAAAGATGGACAGTCTCTTTTCTCTAGGCCTGACCAACATTGCCTAAAAGGCTGTGTTTACCCCAGCGGTTCCCACTCTGATCCTGGAGTGCTCCATGTACGTCAACTCATAAAGGCCTTATTTACCTTGTAAAGTGCAGGCTTATCATTCAGTTATTAATCTTAAGACTTATTATTCAATAACTATTATGAATTACTTAGTGATTGGTCTAACCAATATGTAAGGCATGTAATAAGGCAAGTCAGGACCTGTCAGTGGGTATTTAGAGTAAGGAATTAATCAGCTTATAAGCAGGGAAAACTCCAAAAGTAGACACCACAGGGGAACTCCAGGACCACCACCAGGAGCCGCTGACTTACAGAGCGCATCATAAGCTGGTACTCACCGGGATAATCTGTCCGCACACTCCGATGGGCTCGTGTCTGGTGAATGATAAATACCCTCCATCTGTGAGAAAGAAGGAAACAAGGCATCTTAAAAATGGCCTATCTGACACAGGTCACGGAGCTTTAACCCCTTTAACCCCAGGCTTATTATTCAGTTATTAACAAAGGTGGGAAGTAGCTAGTTACATTTACTCAGTTGCATGCACAAGTAAAATCTCGAAAGAACTGTACTTTCCTGTATTTTCAAATACTCAGGAAAGTACAACTCTTTCGAGATTTTGCTTGTGCATGCAACTGAGTGGACAAATAATGACAATGCAGAACAAGCAACCCTGGCAAAGAGCTGTTCTCAGACAGAGCCTGGGGAGAGGAATGTGCGCAGTGGTCAGGAATGGTGCTCCTTTTTATTATATCTGAGTTGTACAAAACAGGAGTAAATTATATTTTTACTAATACTTAATATTTACATTTTTTTTGTGTTTAATTTCATTCTGTTGTGGTGGTAGCAGCCTGGACTACTTGACAAGTGGTCACATCTGTCATTTTGGAGCTTCAGCAGATTATTTTAGACCAAAATGATCCAAAAGTAGAAGAATAGCTCCTAAGCTTTGGTTCCTGTGCTGATAGATGCAGTATGTACTGCTGAAGTTCTGCTGCAGCTGTATGTCACTCAGTGTTGTAGGTGTTTTTTAAGCTGCTACTTTTTTACTTCCAATCAGCTTTTTGTACAATTTATTTATTTGTTTTTTTGGAAATGCACTTTTGCTTTTAGTTCAGTCATAATTAAACTGAAGCACCGATACTTTTACTTGAGTATGCATTTAGGTTACTATACCCACCTCTGGTCATTAATCTTACACTCTTAAAAAAGATGGTTATCAAGAGTTCTTTAGTAAAATACTAAGTATTTAGAACCATTTCATGCTTAAATGGGTCTTTGCATGGTGAAATGAGATTGATGCAGAATGTGCTGTATATGGTTCTATAAAGCACCAAAAAGGGTTCGTCTGTTGTTACACGCTTGTTATCGTAACAATAGAATTACTTCCTTTGGCTCTATTTAGAACCATATACAACACATTCTCTGTCTGGTTCTATATATATAACTCACGGTTCTTAATAGAATTATTCCTTCTACAATCTTCGTAAGAAGTGTTTATATTGTGCTTAAATGCTATTTTTATTGTGGCAGTTGTACACAATTTTTGATATAAAGAAGGCTGCAGTTGTGTCCGTTTTATCTTGGCATGGCCGTCTTTGTGGAGAGGTGGGAATGTTTTCACAGCTTTCACCCCTTGTTGCTCACTAGCAGCTCAACACCGCGTCACAATATTTCACTCACAGAAAGCCAAAAGTATCTTGTTCATCTGATAACAGAGTTACAGGGAAAAAAAATATTTTTTTAATTATAATGAATAAAAAATATCTAAGTACTTTTCAGAATTGCCACTAGGGGGCTTGCAGAAAGAGACTACGTACTTAATTACAGAACATTATTTGGCAGCCTTCAGTTAATGATGATGAAAACTGCATGCTTTTGCAGCGCTCATGAGTGGACAAATAATGACAATGCAAAACAAGCAACCCTGGCAAAGAGCTGTTCTCAGATAGAGCCTGGAGGAGAGGAATGTGCGCAGTGGTCAGGAATGGTGCTCCTTTTTCATATTTGAGTTGTACAAAACAGGAGTAAATCATGACACTGTGTATTTATCTGACTCCAGTCTGTCGTTCAGCGAGGCCTACGTTACACGGCCCTGGTTGAAGCAATCTGCTGGCGTGAAGCATCTGGACTCGAGACAAGCCAATGATTCATCTCCCCTGGTGGCCAGATAAGAGCGGGCCAAAGACACACATGCTGTTTGTTTGTGCTGTAATTCTATTACGGATTAGATTGGAGATGAAATAAAGCGAAACGCAGCGAGTTCCCGCTAGGCAAGTTTGGTTTAGCAACACAACAAAGGCCCAGCAGTGCGCTCACTCGCTGACGGAGGGATTTGCTGTTCCTCTCCCTTCCACTCCTCTGTTTTATTCCTTCATGCGCTGAAAATGAAAATCAGATTGTAACGAGGCACACCAGCGTTGGGTCAGGAAGTGACGGAGTGAGAGAGAGAGCGAGAGACTGTGAAAGGGATTCAGTCTGTTTGACTGTAATACTGAGACAGCTTGAGGGACGGAGAGTGAGATTGAGACAGTCCTCCTGAAAATAGTTATCTGGGATCTTTTATTCAAGCAAACCCAGCGAGTTTAAACAGTTGTTCTGCCATCCAGTAAAGACAAAGTGGTACAGAAGAGACGTACTTGCAATGAGAAAGTGCGAGCGGGGTGGGGATTGGGGGTTTGGGGGTAGAGAGACTTTGAACAGTTGTTTTGCTGATTGCTGATCGCCAATTCACTCTTCCCTTCAGGGCAAAGCAGTACAGAAGAGACGTATTCAGAATGAGAATGTGTAGGCAGTGGATGGGGAGTTACGGGGAAAGTTGTTCCGCCTCTTCTCTTACAGGCGCAAACACTTACCCCACAGCGAGGTAGAAGCCAATGACATGGCAGAAATTTTGGGGTGGCATCTGGGGTGAAATCAGATTTCAAGGAGGGTCCTGGCCACACCAGCCACCCTTTTAAAACCACGTCATGCATGAGAACCTGCTTCACATGTAATAACTGCCGTTCGTCATTGTCTGAGTGTTGGTAACCAACCAAAGAAAACTAAATATGGTCATTTCAGGTCCAGGACTCTTAAATTGGCATAGAACCTTTAAATTATGTGAATATTTCTTTACACTCACAAATCTCTTTTCCAAACTTGAACAGTCTTTAGGGCAGCGGTACTCAGGGACCCCCAGACGGTCAATTTTTTTGCTCCAACTCAACTCGCAAAGGATAGGGACAGAGTAAAAATGGATCATCTGCGGGCCCCTTACAGCGGGTTTGAGAACCACTGTTTTAGGGAACCAAAAGTGGTTATTCTGTGGCGTTGCTCAAAGATGAAGAACGCTCAATTGCACTTTTGATGATGTATGGGATTCTGCAGTCGATCCACGTTTCAGAAGAACTGTGTGAAAACAAACCTGCGTTAATGAGCCCCTCCCCTAAACGGGATAGGAACTAAACTAAACTATTCGAGATGAGGATAAAAATGCCCTAAATCATTGTCCGTGGTAACCAGTTGTACACTATAGATGTGGCTGATAGAGATTATGTTAAAAAACACTGGAACAGACTTTTACGGTTTCACCATGTTTAAACTAAAGAATTCTGTATCTGTCTTTAAAATTTACAACCATATTGATCTGATTCATTCATTTCATCAGGCTTCAGGTACAACAGGCCTTCCTTTCTAACAGACAAACACAGCACATCGCCTGAACAGCTCTCGTTATTTCACACCACATACTTATCATACTGAAAGTACAGCCTCTGTTCCCATTCTCCATGCACTGTCACTGTCCCTAGGGTAAGTCCAGCTGGAGAAATCTTTAAATAACTGGACACTCTGAAATCTGTTCACAGCTTTAAGAGGTTCAGACATGTGTTTGCTGGTCAGGCACTTGTTGTTGTGTGTGTCCTGTTCTTGACATGTGTTTTATGGCTGTTTTCTGCACACAGGCTGCCCTTGTAAAAGAGATAATCATCATGTTGTTATATTGTGATTAATATATCACTCTGATTACAGAAAGGAAGTAAACAAATATTCTAATCACTGGGGTTGAATTGGCTCCATGGGCTTTGTTTAAAGCCAGTTTGGCTCCCTATGTTAGAATTCAACTTGGAGATCCTATGAAAAAAAAACGTGTAAATGTGCATCAAGTTGCATCAGTCTGAAGTTGGCTATTGAATGGATCGATTTTCAAACAAACTCAAGTATATAAAAAATAATCATTTTGCAAATAAATTACTTTTTTTTTTGTTATACATCATGTGAGGGTGTGTGGTGCAGAGAATAATTAGTAGTATTACGCATCACAGATAAATTAGCTAACTCTAAAAAGTGATATGTTAAATAACAGCATGCTAACTTATGTTACCCATTTTACCTCAAAATGTGTCGTCTCCAAATGAACACACTGAAGTGTCTAGTTAAAAACAGAATGTGTTGGTTTTTAACACATTGGGCAGTTTAATTTTACACTGATATGAATTTGGTTGGATGTTTTAATAAAAAAACAGTAAATACAAATACACGGAACTCAAGTTCCTGGTAAGACAAAAAGAGAAGACTCTTGTTTCTCTTTTACGTTTCTAACAGATACTGTTAAGGTTTAAATGAAAATTTTAAAAAAATGAATGTAAAAAAAGAATGTTAATTTTTAGTAATACTCAAGTTAAATAAGAATCTCTCAAAATAATACTTTATAGTAAAGTATAGTTACTTAAGTACTGAAGTACAGAATCGTGGCTATTGAAGTCCTTCAGTTGAGGACAAAAGAAAAAATCACCTGTACAACAGTGCTAATTTCTTCTAGCACCTCTTCGGGATTCTAGTGCTATGTTAGTGCTAAGTGAAATGTATTTGGCCCGGCTAGATTAAACATGTACATTTGAAGCTTGTACAAGACGTTCCATGTTTTATGTATTTTACACAAGGAGAAGTTTTATAGTGACTCAGTAAACAATCCTGACATAGAGCTGCTGCTGTTTTCCATTCCTAACAACTGACTGAACCCAGGGTAGACTACAGCTCATACTGACGTATCTAGAACTCCCAGAAAGTTCCCCAGTGATTTTAACCTGTGTGTAAATAGTTCCTCTTGTCATAGTAATATTTTCAGTGTATTTTTGTAAATGATTCTGAATTATTGAACTTATAATATGAATAATTTCCTAAAGATGCGCAATCAAATGTCTGTGATGCCAGTGTTTTACAGCTTTATTTAAAACTGGTGGCATTGCTCTGAAGCGAGTGAGTCTACAAGAGAGAGAAAGAGAAAGAGAGAGCCAGAGCCACAGTTAGTGGACAGAGAGTGATGGCGACAGACAGTGTTGGAATGCACAGCAATTACCCAGACGCCCAACAGTGGACACCTAATGTCCTCTCCTTTCCTCTCTTTAACCCGTGTGGCCCTCATATGGGGCCCCTGAGAGACGGCTCCACTGTCAACCCCAATTCACTCTCACACTCACACATACACACATATACACACACAAACTAATGGCTGTACTCTGATATCAGCGCTACGAGTCCGCCGCTGTCCTGTAGTCTCCAGGCCCCCCATTGCGTTTCTTTCAAACAGCTAAATTAGCCAGAACAGCTCCCCAGTACCCCCTCATGCCCCCCTGTGCCCCCCCAACCCCAGAGCTGTCACCCTGCTCCACCGGTGGCGGCACTCGGCAGGAGGGCGGCCATTAGCGTGCAGATTTATAACTGCTGAGGGAGTCCGGTCTGTTTACCCTCCGAACACCTCCATAACCCCACAACATCTCTAGCAGGCCTCTGAGAAAACCCCCAGCGCCAAAACACCGGCCACTCTCTCTACTACACTCTACTACAGTCCAGACTCGCCCACCATCAAAACTCCACTGCACTGAAGCTGGACATGAACATCTTTTGTCCGCAACATACCACTTTTCAGTCAGATTATAGGGTACTTGAGCCATATTTAAAGGGGTATATAAGGCTGGGAACCACACTGCCATCTGCACGCCTCCCATTCCCCCACCAAGGCCCACACGAAACAGGCCTGCCCCGGCTTTGGATTATTTATTACATCCCAACTGTTTTTGTCTTACGTACCCCTACACCTCTTTAAATATAGCTCAGGTACCCCACAGTCAAACCAATCCTAAATCTGGTCATTTCAAGTCCAGCAGAAAATGGCAACCTGAGACCGACGCTCTTAGATGCCAGAAATGTTATTTGATGAAAAGCCATACAAGAACCACTTTTAATTTCCTAAAAATCTTTTAATGGACGATTCTTTAGAAAATCATTTTTGTAGTTGCGCTCGGGGAGTGTTATGAACCTTTTTTTCAAAGTTTAAAGAACCTCCACTTAATGTAATGGTGCTAGAAGAAACTCTTGAATTGCCATAGAACCTTTAAATTATGTTTCTCTTTTCCAAACTTGAACATACTTTAGGGCAGCAGTACTCAGGGACCCCCGGAGGGTCTATTGTTTTGCTCCAACTCAACTCGCGAAGCATAAGAACGAAGTAAAAATGGATCAGCTTATTCAGTTGTTCAGTGGCATTGCTCAAAGATGAAGAACCCTCAGTGGCACCTTGGATGTTCCAGTGATATTATAAACTAGATATTATTAAACATGTATTAGTATTATTAAACTGGATATTGACTTTATTTTATCGATTTGCCTCCAACCAAAATACAGTTACTGAGAGAGTGAAATTCAGCTTCTTTTAATGAGACGCCTAAGCCTGAAACTGGTGGTATTTGTGGTTTGTGTCCTTGTACAGTTGTTTTGTCCACTTGGAATTATAACCTCTTATCCTTTAGTTAGCTTTACTTGTTGATGGTTTTCCCGCTTGAGCACAGATTTTTACTACTGACGCAGGCCGGTGGGAAACTAGATGTTGAAACTATAGTGATACAATTGATAGACATCAATATCGCACCAATTTTTATACTTATATATATTATTTTGTTTATTATTTTCATCTTAACCAGAATTGACTTTTTGATTCTTTTTTAAAAATCTGGTAGTAACTTTTATTTTGTAAATAAAACTTATTACACAGTATTTCACAGTATCTTTCCTCATACCACCTCGTAAATTTTCACACACCACTTGGGGTATGAAAATGTGTCCTTTGTGGATTTGTGCTGTATGGCAGTGGGGGGTTTTTGACTCAGGACGAGTGTCACCTTACCGGTTGGAATGGACGTGCCGTGGATCTTGTCGGCCCATCCGGCGAAATATCGCAGCGTCTTAATTGTTCCCTGAAGGTCCACAAAGAAGGAGGAGAGGAAAGGTTTCCCGCTGTTTAGCGACTCCAGGGTCTGAGGGGAGGAAGGACAGATGAGGAGAGAAAGCAAGGGAGTAAAGGGTGGGATGAAAAATCACACACGGGGATAAAATCTGACTCCCCCAATACTGCATTTAGGATTTATCCGTGCTAAAGTGCACACTTTATACCTGCACCTAGGGGGAAATGTGATACTTATATAGCCAGCATTTCAGAGCAGGCTTTGTTATCTCTGTGTCAAGAAGCCATGATTTCTTATCAGAGTGGGATTAGCTTGATATAAAGCACAATCGTAGACGTAACATTTCTCCTCCGGAGTGATTCACTCTGACACTTGTTCACATTCGAAGAGGAAAAAAAATCCCATTTAAGGCAAAGATTCAGGCACAGTGCGAGAGAGATTTATTCAAAATGGCTGCAGTGTTCTCGGGAGAGCGTTATACAAAGAAAGCCGCGGCACTTTTGTTTTTAAATCTTTTTTGCGAACACGTTTATCCGAGCTGGAAGCCAAAGCAGATGTCTCCTGTGGAAGACAGACGTGGCGAAAAGAATCAGCCGTGGCACAATGCCCCTCTTTTTAAAATTTCACTTTGAGTTCGAGGTTGTATGATCGTTATCACCCAAAGGTCACCCGTCCCACCCCGGCCGGTGCCGCCGACAAGGGGTTTGGGACATTTGCAGGACAAATCAAAGTTGTTTCGGAAAACAACAAAGCTCTGAAGCTCCTGCCATGACCAGACGGGCTCTCATTAGACACTTGCTTATTGTTGTGAGTGTCTTTGTCTCCTTTAGGCCTTGGTCTGCTGAATCTGTCTGCTGCTAACTTCTAACTGCTAACCACTGCTGCCCAGAGTGAGAGTAAATCAGCACGAAAGCTCTTGTGATTTCTTCAGTTATGGCATTCAGGTGAGGGATGAATGGCTGTAGAAGATGAATGGCTGTAGAAGAATGGCGTGTATGACCTGTCCTTCCAATCAATAGCTTCCCTAGTTCATTCTGCTACCAGTATGTCCACTGGAATGATTCAGCAGTGCTTGATCGAAGCACAAGTTTTTGCTGCTTCCGTATGTTTCCAAGCGTGCATGTTGTCACTGTCGTAAACAGTGAACTTCAGACATCCATTTTTTTTTACACCACAATTAATGGACCAATAGAAATGGTCCAAAAATTGCTTGGAGTAAAATTTTATTACAGTAGCCTCTGAACGTTTACTGATTTTCATTTCTCACTCCTGTAACTTAATCCCATGGATCCTTATTATTATAATTATTATTATTATTATTCTGTTTTCAATCTTCATTATTCAGTGACTACACTCTCAGAAATAAAGGTATGAAACTGTCACTGGGGCAGTACCCCTCTTGTCACTGGGGTGGGACCCTCAAGGATACCTTTAGTCAGGGAACATAATTGTATCATAATCCATTGAAATTATGTTGTCTAAGTTCTTTTGCACTCCGTCTCGTCTCCAGGCTTTTATTTTCTTGTTCTGTTTTAAAACATTCGGTTATGAAAAGGTACAAAATACATACTTTTCACCTGGAAAAACTTATATATGATACACAATGGGACCTTAAACCACTGTTGTACCTTTGAGGGAGCATTTACATTTGTTTGTACCTTGATAAATAAAAAATGTACCTACACAGAACCTTTATTTCTAACAGTGTACTATGTAATCAATATGTAGTTGTAAGAGTAAGCGATTGGACCCATAAGATATAATAATAATGCAGATATGTTGTCATAGTTTCCATGTAGTTATGGAATAATAAGCCATAAGATGTGGATTTTTTTTTCTGTGTAAAGTAACTGCTTTGCAGATCTGAGGTTTTCTTACGACACTTACAGCGAGGTAGAGCCGGTCTCGCTCCACCAGGTCTGCCAGCTTAGAGAGAAGCCTCCCCCTCTCAGAGGAGTCCATCCTCCTCCACTCCGAGCCCAGAGAGAAGGCCGAGCGAGCGGCCTGCACTGCCTTATCCACATCAGCCTGGGAGAGGGAGAGAGGGAGAGGGAGAATAGCAGAGAAATAGACAGAGAAGGTCAATTCAAGTAGTCTTTATGATCATTCCTCAGTATAACTTTTATACATTGGAATGAAATGTCATTCTCTCGGGGGAGAGAGAGGGCAGAGAGAGAGGTTTTAACACTGAGGTATAGCATTCTCCTGTAAACAGGTGTTTGTGCACCTCTGGGACACATGAAATCCAGCCTTTCCGGACGAGTCTCGATAGCTCTAACAGTCTCACGTCCAGCAGCCTTCCTTCACTGCTTCCTTCATCTGTGATGTTTTTACATATACCCAGCTAGGTGTCGGCGATCGGATATGTTACCATTATCATAAATTACACCATGATACTGGCATCACTTCTAGAACACTGGCCGATTGAATGCTTAAATATCAGAAATTTAGACCAGTTGTAGCATCTTTTTCACCACTGTACTTGTTCACAGCACCATTAAAATGATTTGTAACATATTATATTTTTGCGTATTTGATTCCTCGTTAAAATAAAATTTTCCTCACGGGAGCCGTCAAAATGTCCCTACAATGCAATTTTGGGAATATTCAGTCCTCCAAAGTAAAGTAAACCTACCTTATCTGCCTCCTGGACGTCACAGATTTTCTCCCCTGTGGCGGGATTGTACGTGGAGAAGGTTTTTCCGCTCACTGAGTCGTGCCATTCGTTATTAATGAAAATCTGCAGAAGGGGAGGAAAAAAAAGAGACACCAGGTTCAGTTTTTACAGTGGTGGGGCCTCACAGACAAGACAGATTCCTCCTCAGGCTCTTCATCCAGCTCCAAAACGAACGGGAAAAAGCCAGAACTGAGTCAGAGCTTACAGGCACCAGACACACACAAATCACCAGTTAATGCACGAACGATCTGAACTGACTGAAACAGACAATGTAATTTGACTGATGTGTGGTTGAGGATCAGTTATAAAGCTCTCTGGAGGTCAATCTGTATGTGTCACAGCTCTAAAGCTGCAGAAAGTGAAGTTATCATGATGAACACTGTCAAGCACCAGGGTCAGCACTATCACAACAAGTTTGAACACTTCATGGTAGCTTTGTAGGGATGATTACACAGAAAAAAGTGATGTACTGATTATAAAAAGGCAACGAGACTGAAGGAACTGTTTGTCTTGAGCTCTTCAACTCTGAATTTTGAATCCAGTCCAGGATTTTGTATAAAATACATCCTTATAAACAGTGTCCTCCAAGGGATCTTTAGTAAAGGCAGCGGTAATATATAGTCACATACATAATTACAAAAAATCTGAATTCTTAAATGGTTCACTTTCATTCGTCTCCATAATGGATAACCTGCTGTGCATGGTTCTTTTTATATTTACACTATGTAAGTTTTGGGAATTTGGAGACCTCTCTGGTGGAAATGTGTAATTGCATGCAACATTTTGTAACATGCTTCGGTCTCCTTCCCTGAGCGGGTGAATCTGATGATTGCGAGCACATTAAAAGAGTATTCAAAGAGAACTCAGTCAAAACTTGGTGAAGGATGTGTTTTCGGAGGATCTAAGTGAATTGTCTACTGTCATCATATCTTCAACAGTATAATGTTCATAATAATGCTAATAATTTTGTACTTGAGACCGAAACATAGAAAGATTCTTTTTAATACAGAAAGACGCATGACGTCCAAAAGATCTGACAACTCTGACATTTAAATTAGTATTTCTGGCTTAACAGGGTGACATGCAGCAGCACACACATCATATTTTAGCCTGTTTTATTCCCTTGACTCTACTTCTACTTCTGTCAGTTTTAACAAAAAAAAAAAAAACCATGCACAGTGCAGCCTTAAACATTCAGTCACATCAAAAGTTCATTACCAATCATTACAAAATCCAGAATTGGAAACTGGATTGGGATTCATAGTCCTGGTTTGAAGACGTCTGGTTTAGATAGTATTGGAACATAAACAGCGAAGATAAACCTTTTTTCTTTTTTAACAATCGAAAACAGCCAGAGAATTTTTTATTTTGGCTGAAATTTGTTCAATATTATAATAATCAATGCAGTTGAATCACCACCAGACTGAAGCATAATGCTGCATCAAAGCATTTTTACACTACTAGCTTACGCTGCCAGTGTTTGAAGGCTGAGAGAGCAGTGTGTGTGTGTGTGTGTGTGTGTGTGTCTGTGTGTGTGTGGTGTGTGTGTGTGTGTGTGAGGAGGAATCTGTGGGAATGTGCAGTGTGTTTCAGGGCCGTGGTGGATCTGTCTCTGGGGAGTGATCCAGCCACCAGACAAAGAGCAGCAGGAGAGACGAGAGGAGATAAATCCCTATCACACACACACACACACACACACACACACACACACACACACACACACTGTCTCAAAAACAAATGTCTGCATAAGTGCACACACACACGTACACCCTTCATTCGTTTAATTTTAAGTTTTCTATTTTTCAGGAGGTGTTTCTGAGGAGATTAGATGTGAGATAATCCACTTGTATAAGGAAGGAGAAAGTCAGGAGGTCAAAAAAACAGGGCTTTCCAAAACTCACAAAAATGAGTAAAAGCTACAGAGAAAATGAGACTCCTGACAACCACCTGAAAGACCTGGTAAGACACCAAAACTGCCCCCATTAGATAAACAGCACTTAAAGCTTTCATCTTTGAGAGAGAGGAGAAAATCAAGCTGCTTCAGATCTGAAAACATCCACAGGTGTTTCTGTCCATCCTTCCACTATTAGAAGACGAATCAGAGCTGTGGATCTGAAAGGATGTGTAGCTGTCAAGAAGAACCTCACTGAGAAAAGGAGACGGACACACCAAACAAAGAAGCTGAACAATGGACTGACCACCCCAGAGTCCAGACCTCAGCATTACTGAAGAAGAAGCAGAAAGTGCAACCAACTTCTAAGACTGAACTTTGGAGGTGTGGCTGCAGATTTGATTGAGAAACTGAAAGTGAGTCTCCTGAAAAGATTGGAAGCTGTAATAAAGGTAACAAGTGGACACATTAAATACTGCAGATAAGTATTTCTTAAATATATATATATATATATATATATATATATATATATATATTTTCAGCTTTTTTCCTGATGCTGAAAAATGTACGACTAGCATGTTAAGGCCATTTCAGCTGTAAATTGTGTAAATGAAGGGTTGTCTCTGATTTTGCACAGTACTGTACTGCACAGTACATCTGTACACTCGGGCCTCCTCACACACACACACACACACACACACACACACACACACACACACCCGTGCAGAGGTTTCACAACATCGCTGCTCGTTTACGAGATAATAAAACACGTGTGGCTCTGCGCTGGCTCTGCGCTGCGTTAAAGGAAGCGGCCCGTTAAACAACCACCTCACACTCAAATCCTGCATTTTTCAGGCTCGATAAAAGGAGAAGAGAAAATACATCGCTGTACAGCAGACTGGAGAATTGGATCATGCTGCTAAAAATCCACACAGGTCTTGTTTTGCAACGAGCGAAACCACACAAAGCTCCTTTTCCAAGTCCTCAGATCTCTGGAAAGTAAGAATATCTCAAATTAGAGTCACTTTATTGGTCAGGTACACTTACATGTACAAGGAGTTTGTCTTGGTGGAACTGGTGCATAAATAGACAATACAGCATAGTAAACACATGAGAGTAAACAGAGTGTAAGTGTTTTTTTTCACTTTTCATTTAAACATTTCACTGAAAAATAATTACACAGCTCTGTTAGGGTAAGGAGAAAACTCAGTGGCAAAATTCATTTAAGAATTTTGTATTTATTTTTATTTTTTTTCACAGTGAGTACTCAGGTCTAAAGAAAAAGTAAAGAGTAAAAAGTACACTGTAATTACTGCTGCTATTTAATTAAAAGAAATATAAAATATAAAAAATTGAATGTATGAGAAAAATTAAAAGAAAAATATAAATTAAAGTTATAATGTTGAGTAAAAGCATATAATAGTAATATAATAATAGTACAATGCAAATATTCTAAAATAATACTAATAAGTACTACTAACGAAGTACAAATACTTTGTTATCTGTTATTTTTTAAATAACACCGCGGCAATATATGCCTGACTGTTCGGTGTATTTCTATACATTTTTATCTACATAAAGTGATCTTATTAAGTGAAATGATCTTTCCGAGCTGTTGGATAAAGTTAACATTAATATATGTATATACATAGACATAGATTATATATATAGACATGCCTTAGACATAGACTTCAACTTTTAAGCAATAATCTTACTGAAATTATTCTCATTTCAGCTGATAAAATAATTTGAAATAAGTAAAAATGTCTACAAACAGATTAAATAACCTTAAAATATTCTTACAACCAGTAGTGGGCTATATAGTGGGCTCCATCTGAACTGGTCCGTTTTGTTTTCGAGGCAGCAGACATGAAGGACAATGAAGCTGAAGTTCTTATTCAGATTTCCCATTCCACCTTAAAGGGCGCTGCAGTTACATTCAGGTGCCTGTATGGAAGTGGTGCTCCATTTAAGGTGGAACTTAAATGGAAATTCAAGCTGGTGATATACCAGAAATACAAAAAGCTGGTGAATAAGCACCATGTTTGCGGGCCTGCTGGGCTAGTGTTAGAAAGTAATAGGTTTATTTATATCGCTGCTGTTGGAACAAAACCTCATATCTCAAAAAATGAGAACTTTACAGGAGATGGAAAAACCATACTCTACTTTTAATGTAAGTCAGTGGAACCAGACTTTTTTCCTAGTTATTTTGGGTTTCTTTGGGTCCGTTCATCATGAAATTTACACACACTGTAAAGGACAATGGGTACTTTCAAATTATATCAAAATCTGAAAACATACAAAAATGGAGATACAAGGTTTTGTTCCGACAGCAGGGATATATTGTTTACTGCACAATAAAAATATTTCAGATTTACTTTGTTTGTTAAAATGGTTCTCATTAAAAAGTGAAGGGACATCCCAGAACGATAAGCCTCTGTTAGCCTCCAAAAGTGAGCTTACTTAAGGGTCTAAAATGGTTTGATTTGATTTATTTGATAGTTTTAATTATAAATTGATAAAAATTTTGGGCTGTATAACCCACTACTGCTCACAGCCTCCTCATATAGAGAAATATGAGCTGTGTTTCCTTACACTTGAGATGCTTTCATTGGCCAAGATATCTTTTTTCTGCAGCGCAGGTGTGATAGCAAAGCCAAAGCGATGCCAAATATTTAATCCGAGCCTGCGGTGTGTGTAAACGGATGACGCTGTTGCTCCACCGGCCAATGGGCATGTTTGTGTCTCGACGCTGATTGGTTGGAAATTGTTTTCAGTCTCTGGCAGGCGCTCTGACGGATGAGGTGTTATTAAAACACACACTGGCTCCAACTCGCAAACATATACATTTACTCACGCTCTGCCTTCAGTCAGGCCGAGGGAATATCTTCGTTTCAAACAAAAGCCCGAGGCACGGTTAAGGAGTCCCGCGGCCTCAGGGCCTCCAGCGTGTTTACCAGCGTAAACTCTCAGGGCTTAAGTACAATTTAATTGGCTGTAAACTGTAAGGAGTGTTTACGTTCGAGTGGGTATAAAATGATAGTTCATTTGGGAGAGTTTCAAGGCTCTGGGCCTTCAGGGGGCAACTCCCTTCTCTCTTTTCCTTCGTCTTCATTTCTTTCGCTCTCTCCCCCCCTCTAAACTTGGCCTGCTTTCAGGTCAGAAACCTTGGACATGAGAATCTGGCTGATGGAGGCTGAAGGTGTTCAGTATCAGTCTGTACCACTCGGCACTCTGCGCTTCAATTCATCTGCGTTACACTCCCTCTACACTGACAACACGAAGATACAATCTCTCTCTCTCTCTCTCTCTCTCTCTCTCTCTCTCTCTCTCTTTCTCTCTCTCTCTCTCTCTCTCTCTCTTTCTCTCTCTCAGTATCAGTGTCTCTCTACCTCTCATATGTGTATGTAGTGGGAACAAAACCCCCATTTCTACACCTGTTTCGGTTCACATAGTGTGAACATTTCATGACAAATGCACCAACAGAAACGCTCCAGAGTGACATGGAATAAACCCTTGTTGCATTAGCACATCACCACTGTCAGAACAAAACCTCGGATCTCCAAAATGGTAACTTTACAGGAGAAGGAAAAAACATACTTCACTTTTAATGTAAGTCAATGGAACCAGACTTTTTTCCAAGTAATTTTGGGCCGTTTCTTTTGGTCAATTCATCATGGAATTTGCACACAACATAAAAGGCAACAGGTATTTTCAAATTATATCAAAAACGGAAAAACGGCTAAAATTGTGATGATGTGATGTTGTATATAAACACTGTTAAAGTTTCAAAAACATATATGGAAGCTAAGCGGAAAAAAACAGCCCAATCTGAATTTGTTGTTCTTGTGATGTCACAAATTCTCCTTGAAAACTCCTTGATGTCTATTCAGACTACAGCAGTTTAGCTCCACCCATTCACCCACCTCTTTATCACTGAAATGCTAACTTTATAGAAGAAGAGAGAAAACTTTAAACTTTTTTAAAGAGAGGGAGAAAAGAGTGAGAGAGAAAAGAATGAGAAAAGAGAGTTAGATAGAGGCAGTTGAAAAAGACAAGGAGAGAGGGAGAAAAGAGAGTGAGAGAGAAAAGAAGGAGAAAAAAGAGTGAGATAGAGGCAGACAGATGAGACAAGGAGAGGGAGAAAACAGAGTGAGAGGGAGAAAAGGAGAAAAGAGAGTGAGATAGAGGCAGACAGAGGACAGAGAGGAAGAGAAGAGACTGAGAGAAAGAGAAGGAGAAAAGAGAGTGAGATAGAGGCAGACAGAAAAGACAGAGGGAGAGAAGAGTGAGAGAAAGAGAAAAGAGAGAATGTGATAGAGGCGGGGAGAAAAGAGAATGAGTGAGGAAGAGAAGGAGACAGAAACAGAGAGCTGTTGTTATTGTTTCCTGTTATTTGTGTATATAGTGTGTGTGCAAGTGTTTCAGTGACACCCCCCGATTTGTACATGTTGCTTGTTGCATACCTCTCTCTCTCTCTCTCTCTCTCTCTCTCTCTCTCTCTCTCTCTCTCTCTCTCTCCCCCCCCCTTATATCTGTGAAGGGGCACAGTAGCACATTTAATTCTACCCTCATTAAGAGCACTTCATAAAAGTGCCAGTGTCCTTATTTTCTATTACAAAAAACAGAGAGTCCTATAGAGCAGAGAATTAGTTTTTAAATTTATAGGGGTCGCTTTTGTGGGACGTCCTAAATCAGGCGGAGGCCACCGCCAGGCCAGAACGGCACCACCGAAAAACCAGAGAGCGCCGGCCGCCACCTAAATCACCTACAGAAAAGCTACGAGCATCGCAGGCCTTTTGGCCCAGACTTCCCTGAGCGCAGGGGGCGCTAACACTTTTGTCTCGTCCTATTGAGAGAGTTGATTAAGGGCGACAGGGCGGCGCAGTAAATCAACTCTCGAGGTTTGGGTAAATCGCACTTTTATCAGAGAAAAAAGAAAAGGATAAGAGCACGAGTGCAAAGGTGCAGGATTTCAGATCGATCACTGCTTCGCTTTTCTTTAGAGGCTTTTCTTCTGGACACTCAATGGGCCGACAGGGAGATCAAACAGCTTTTCTCCAGGCTGAGAAGACTGAAGACATTGGCTGTCTAAGAATCTGCAAATGTTAAACGGGTTGAGAAGAAAAAAAATCATCGTTCAACAGAAAAGAAGGAAAAAAAGCGTATCAGACTGGCTGAAGTAGCTACATTTTTATACACAGCAGCAAAAGCCAAGCATGGTCATCAGTTTGTTGACCAGTTCAATGACGAGAATCTCAAGAAGCAAAGTTCTTAATTGGTTCTTGGTTTAGACGTAAAGTTCTAAGAAAAAACTTACTCATACATAGTTAAAGAACCATCAATTGAAAGTTAACTTACAGTGCAAAAAAATTGGTAAGTGAAATTATCTTTTTAGTTCATGTATAATAATTCTCATTATGTTGATATTTTCACATATATATATATATATGAAAATATCAACATGTGGAAACGAGATCATGCCTTACTAGGTCGTGGCACGCATTAGGATCTTGTTACCATGCAGTATTTTTATTTATATAGGATGCCACCAGCTGGGCTCCATTATATATATATATGTGTGTATAAAAAATGTACCTTTTTTCTGAGAGTGTACAGCTTTGTCGCCCCCTCTGGCGCAAATGAAAACTGTCCTAGTGTACTGGATACTTGGAGTTTTAAATCAAATTGTAAAATGTTTTTGTCTCACTTTATTGATTTCCCTAAATTGCTTATTGCTCCAGTCCTAATAAAGTTATCTAGAAATAAATTCAATAATCTATTATTACTTTCCTAACAACTCCACAATAAGAAGCATTAAATATAGTCCCATACAAAAGTTTGAACACCCGTACGTGTTTTGTTGATTTTCTAAGTGAAAGTAAATTACTCTACAGAGAAGACAACTAAATATGACATTTTTCTGTAAATTTTAGTCCCTATTTCTAATTATTTGCTGAGTTTTAAGAAAATGTAAGAAAATGAACACAACATGTCCCGGGGCGCAACTTTTGCATATGATTTCATTTTCCAAACATTTTTTGCACTGTAAGGAACCAAAAATGGTTCTTTTGTGGCAAAAGAAAACCTTTTTCGACACTTTCATTTTCAAGAGTAATTCAAAAGATAGATTTCTCATTGTTTAGTAAGCATGGTCAGTCAGATGGGCGCACTGTAACTGGCCCTACTGTAACTCAGCTAGTCGGGGCTGATGGGAAAAGTGGACAGTGCGGATGTTTCAGTCAGAGGACAGCTGCTAGCGTTTAGGAAGCGAGCGTTTCTGTTCAGGCTGTCAGTCTGAGGGTCCTGATGGTGCCTGTTTGCTGGGCTAATAAGGTGATGAGAAGTAACCTATTATAAACAGATTTCTGGAGTCACTCAGCTCAGCACGTGACGTGCGCAACACTCTGCTTCTACTTAACTCAGCTGAGATTTTTATCAAGGCCCGCGACTTCACACGGGAAAAAGCAGGGTTATCGGCCGGGATTGCAGGGGCCCGAGCTGCGGCCCTGTGGGAAAACTCTGGAGCGGGCCGGGGAAGGAGAAACGCGCGAGAGAGGCGAGAGAAACGACTTCAGCTGCTCTCTGGAGGCTCGACGCAACAGCGGGAGGAAGCAGTTGGGTCGAGCCAGAGGATGCCAAAGCTTGCGCCACGGCCGGCCAGCGCAACATCTGTTTGGCCCCCAGCACCTTCTCATGGCCCACGCAGATGAGGAGTATTTAATAGCACTCATTGCTGAGGCTTTTCTCAGTCAGAAAAAAAGAAATAAATAAAAAATGAAATCTATATTCCGTATGTGTGTTTATACTCGACAGGCCAAGATTCCAGCAGCAGCAGCCGGATCCTAGCAGGGCACCTGCAGAGTCTGCACAGGAAGTTTCATATCCTTCCCCGTCCAGTCACTGCTGCGTTACTGGACACCATTCAGGACACTGATAACTGTCAACATCACAGTAAAGAGACGGCGCGAGAAATTAGGAGTCAGACAGCGTCAGGTTTTCGTCTCTCTCTCACTTTGGCTGTCTCTCTCTCTCTCTATCATTCTCTCTCTCGTCTCTCTCACTCTCTCTCTCTGTCCTTTTCTCTCCTCTCTCTCTGTCCTTCTCTTCACTCTCTGTCCCTTTCTCACCTCTCTCTGTAATTCTCTCTCTCCTCTCTCTCTCTGTCCTTCTCTTCACTCTCTGTCCCTTTCTCACCTCTCTCTGTAATTCTCTCTCTCATCTCTCTCTCTCTCTGTCCTTTTCTCTCACCCCTCATCTCTGTCTTGCTCTTTCTTCTCTCTTTGTTCTTTTCTCTCCCCCTCCTCTCTGTCCTCCTCTCTCTCTCTCACTTTCTCTCCCTCTCTCTGTCCTTTTCTTTCCTCCCTCTCTCTGCCCTTTTCTCTATCCCCCTCTCTGTCCTCCCCCCGTCACCCTCTCTCTCTCTGTGTTTCTGCTGTATAATGATTTATCTAAAGTTGGTGATTCAACTGTATCGATTTTGAAATGTTAGGATCAATTATAATCAGTTCTGACAGCATTCAGTTCAGCACGTGTCCCCTCTCAGTCTGTTTCCCAGTGTAATAACACTGAAATCCTGCTGTATGATGTGTTCGCCTGCTTTCTGAAGCTCCTCCAGTCACACTGGTGTAATCAGAGTCTATTGTCTGAAGACATTTGTCTGATAGAGTTCAGTGTAATTGTGAACTCTAATGCATCAAACTGTTTCCTAAACAATCATAAGTGAGTCATAATGAGGTCAGCGATTTACACCCCTATCTGCTGACCTGCTCTCCAACAAGTGGCAGTGCTGAGGAGGCCAGCCGAAGCACATATGGACGAGACAAATGAAAAGGCCGTGCCTCGATTAATCCTTCCCGTGCTGAAAAACAATACGCACTCCAGTGGCCCTTTAAGGATTGATTAGCTAGTTTGGCTAAATCTCTGGAGTCTAAATTTCTTTTCTTAAGAAAAAAACAAGGGGAGAAGGAGGGAGAGCGAATATAAGAGTGCCGGATGATGACAAATAGATCTTTCCAGAACATGTTTATCCACGGAGAGAGCGGGAAATAAAGGAAAGGCCAAAGACAATAAAAGGGAGAGGTAAGAAGAGAGAGAGACTTAGCGAGTGAGAGAGATGAGAGGAGTGGAGAGATGGATAGAGAGAGTCCTCACTGTGCTGCTTATAATAAATCACCCCCTTGCAGTGTACCCTCTAGCTTGGGTGCTGTTTGATGTGGATCTCGGGGAGCGATGGCGCGTTTTGAAGTGAAAAACTCCAGAAGTGGGGGTCAGGCTCTCACCAGCCAAGGCCGCTGACCCTCACAGTCAGACGCGGCCATATATTACACCCCGCTGGACAGCACCCAAAGTAGGGGCGCCCCGAAAGCCCCCAGCTGCACTAGCTCACCTTCTGACGGATTGATGGAGCCTCGCTTGTTCACGCAAGCTGTCCCCCAGATTAGCTTACAAAATCTCCACTCCAGCCCACACCCGGCCGCCCGGCTGGACACTTAAACGCTTAAACGCTGACGCTAGATGGCCGAAAAATTCAAGCATGAACAGTGCACGGCACTGTGGCTTTAACCCTTAGAAGGCAACAGTTATTATTGTTGATGAAGTTGATTAGCATAGTAATAGATACGTAATTACATACTAACATAATGAATTAGTTTTAAATTCAATTTATGTTCTGTATCAAAAGTTGATGAATATGAACCTGCTTATTTTTGTTTGTTTCAGTGACAAAATCAAGACAAAGCTGCAAATTATGCTTGTTCTTTCCATACGACTGCATAACTATAATTATAATAAATATAAAAAATATGAAGAATTTGTTTAAACTTTAAACGTCTGAAGACATCAGTGGCAAATCTTTAAGAGCTGAGCCTTCAGCTTTGATGAAAAGTTATGTGTACAGTCCTGCTTTGTGGAAAGAAAAAACATGCTTTTCATATTTTTGCCATGTTTTTGCCTCTTTGACATCGACATCATATAGAGAATTAGACGAAAACACAATGAATTCTGCCCATTTCTGGTCTGTAATGGTCCGAAAATGAGTGAGTGAGCACCCATCCCCCCTTCAGAAGTCCAAGATTTACTCTCTTTAGGTCTGCTTCACTAACAGAAAAACACGAGCACATAATGATCATGGTGGGAGGTGAAATTAGAGCGAGGGGATTCCTCCCGGTCTCTCTCCCATAGAAAGGTCCCGGAGCCTCAATCAATTACTCCTAAACATGCAAACGCACGTATGTACCTCTCCTAACGTCTCTTTCCCTCCCTCGCTGCCATCCGAGAGGCGCAAAAAGAGAAAACATCAATAACTCCCCATCAGAGGAGGCTAATTTACGGCTTCCTCTGTGCTGCTCTCTGCCCAGCGGGACAGTGGTCAGACAGAGACCACCTTTAGCAGAACTGACCGGCCTGCCAGGCTCTGAAAAGGGCAGTAAGATAGGGGTGTAAAAGTGCATGGATCTGAAGGTGTTGGTTCAAATGAATATCATGATAAAAAGTGCCATGAGAGGCTGTGCATTATAGTTATGGGTAAAATCAATCAGTAAAATCAATCAGTCAATAAGTTATTATTATTAATAATCAAGTTTTCCACCAAAAAGTCTCGCATGGCCAGATGGGATCTTATAATGAGAACGTCTGGAGACAATCATGAGACATTTTGGGCTAAATGTGGGAATGTAGATATACTAGAGTGGGAGCAAACTAAATGTGAAATTTCTGAAGGCTTCATGAATACGGAGCTCAAAGTAGGGGGTGCTGGTGCGCTCGTCAACATTGTCTGATGGACAGTAAGCCTGTCGTTAGCAAATGTATGTAATGTAAGTTAGCTTTGCTGTGAAGCCCCCCAATTAGGCGTGTGGATGTACACATAGAACACATTACATGCAATATCCAAGAAAAACAGTTCTGTTTGCGAATGATAGCTTCTTAATAGCTCGCTTGTTTTGTTTGTGTCATGGATTATACTCCAGATGTTAAAAGATCATGAACTAGAGGAATCTGGGTGTGGGTTTTAGGGTGCGCAGACCCTTGTTAGTGCCAAAAGTTTAACTAAGACATGTATTCCTGTTATGAGATCACCTCTGGCCCCACAAGACTAGTTAACCATAGACTGTTGCCAAGCAACATGAGCAAACATTATAAAATAAAATAAACAGTCTTTTTAAGAATATGCAGTTGATGCGTGCCATCATATGTGTGCATATTGATCATTTTACAGCAGCTTTGAATGTGGCTCAGCCAATCAGCTTTAAGAACCATTTATAACCATTTTCTAATCAGTTATCATTGGTTTTCATATGTAAAAAATCCCAAAAAATCTTAATGTGTTGTAGTTATTATCTCTATTCCTCTACTTTAAAGGTGCAGTGTGTAGAATTTAGAGGAATCTATTAGCAGAAATGGAATGTAATATACAAATCATTGTATGAATTGTTGTGTTTTCGTTAGCTTAGAATGAGCCCTTCATTTCTACATAGGGAACGGGTCATCCTCCAACATAGGTGGCCGTGTTGCACCACCATGTTTCTATAGTAGCCCAGAACGGACAAACCAAACACTGGCTCTAGAAAGCGCCTTTCGCGTTTATATGTTGAAGCAACAGCTTGAATTTGGTGGCGCTGTAGCACCTGTAGGAAGACCTAGAAAGAAAAAGAATCAGTGCTGCCGGTGCTGGCTAACCATTTTGTTTTATGAGAACTTTGAGAACTCAAATGTTGACAAATAGAAGATGAAACTTATCATTTAGAAAAAGAAAAAGCAAGGGAAGGTGAATCCTCAACGTCAAAGATACAAAAACATGACAAAACAAAACAAAATTGGGGCAGGCGACTGCAGAAAACCTGACTGCCACTGTAGGTTCTACTACCTGCTTGGAAAAGGAGGGGTGAGGGAGGGGGATTCAGTTGGTTGCAATCTGCTACCTCACCAATAGATGCAACTAAATCTTACACACTGCACTTTTAAGTAGTTACGTTGGTGTATTCAGTGTTCAGTTCTTATCAAAAAGATCAAATCGTGGTGAAATTTGAAATTTCATGATGCCCTGAATCTAAAATTTTAAGTCCTAAAGAATCGTATTTGTAATCAAATCACTGTGAGGTCAGGCGTTTACAACAACACTACAGCAAGCACAGAGCAGTGCAGAGTGGCAGGATATTACAGCAGTGCAGGACTTTGACATGTGTCAGAGAGTGAGCGAGAGGCCGAGGCTCAGTTTAAAAGGGCAATCACAGGGCAGCAGGAAGATGAATAAAATCCTCATATCTAATCTCACATGTACACACACACACACGGTGGTGTACACAGAGTAGAAACACTGACAGTCAACACAAGTGTGTATTACCATACGTATATGAGTGTGTGTGTGTGTGTGTGAGTGTGTGTGTGTGTCGGCATGGGTGAAAAGGTCACAGGGAAGTGCTGAGGGGATATCTGGAATAATAACACCATAATAAGTGCAATCATAAACTTGTCGAGACAACTAGACAACAGCATCGTAACTTAAATGAGGTAATCTGATATTGCAGGAAGAAATCAGAGATTATTAAGGGGAACGAATCGGACTCTCTCTGCATGCATATCTGGAATGGCCATCCCCTTAAACCGAGTCATACATGGCTGTGAGGTGAAGAGGAGTTAGATACCTCAGTAACACTACCGTAGGACAGCATTAATAAGGCTACATGACACCTATATAAGTGCTTAATGACATCTGACATAAACCTACATAAACCTTTATAAAGGCTTATTCCAACAGTTGTCATAACAGTTGTCATAACGCTTTCTGAGGTAAACTGACTAAAGCTGCATTTATGATAACCAATGCTTGCTGCAAAAACCCTTTATAAAAGCCCTACAGTGAAGTGTTACTGGTAACTCTTTATACACCTGTCGTCTCATGCTTCCTACATTATTATTTATCTACTAGAGATTTTTTAATAATTATTCATCGAACATTAAAAGTAACTAGCTAAAAACCTATTTCTTTGCTTTTTTAAATAAAACAGTTTGATGTAAAGATTGTTAAGCTTGCAGTCCATACAGCTTTTTCTGAATCCATCATGGCTTAGATGTCACAGCCATGAAAACCCATACATACTCCCATTCAGCCTACACCGGTGCTATATGTCACTGGTGAAGGGGTCGGGTAATCACAACGGAGGACATTTACATGCATCAGTCCCAAAATTGGACATCAAGGGAAAATATGTAGGACACAGACCCTTTAAATACACTTTTAGGCTTCTTCCCTGAGATCTACACTTAAAAACCGCCTCGTGCTGCTGAAACACAATTTACAAGACATTTACATTATAGCTGTAATTAGACTGTGCCAAGTTTCTGACTGGAGGACAAGCATCTCTATCAAATCTAAGCTAAGCACAGACTCTGCTACCTCAATGTAAAATGCAGTTCATTTTAGGTGTGTGAGTCAAACCTGTGCACACTAAAGGAGGTGTACAGACTTCACCCACACTGGCAGAGCTGATAGGAGAGTGATATACTACATTTGGCAACAAAGTAAAGACCCATCCAGACCCAGTATAGCAGGAATGGAAAATGGGGAGTGCTGTGGGATTTAAAAAAAAAAAAAAACTTTTGGACCAAGACCAAAACTCAAACAAATGTAAAGCCCCTCGTCTCCGCTCTTGGTACAAACTTCATTCTGGTACAAACTGCACTTTCTAAACATGTTCCATCAGATTAAGCCTCCTATCCTGAACTCCACACAACACAAAACGCCCCGACTTACACTCGTCTGATTGTCTCTCACTTTTTGAGAGAAGCAGAGAAATTCTGTCAAAAGGGATTGTAAACTTTCAGTCCACACCACAGATCTGTGTGTCAAGTAGACAGTGAGATATTTTCATTTATCTGATGACTGTTTTGTGGAAAGAAAACATAATTTATCAAAACAAAAAAAAAGTGCGAACTTGAACCAATCAATACAGAATGTAGATCAAATGTAAATGTAAGTATCAATATGGATAAATAAATTATATATAATTAATTTATAATTAGGTCATGTTAAATAGTCTAGTTAAATAATGAGTCTGCACCTCTTCATCACAATAAGCAGAGAAAAAGTGCGTAAGAGGAGAAAGAATATGAGTGAGAGACAGAGAGAGAGAAGGTAACAAGATAAGGTAAAGAGAGCGGTAGAACAAAGATGGATGAAGAGAGCATAAAGCAAGAGATCAGGGAGAAAGGATAGAAAAGGAGGTGAGAAACTGAGGGAGAACAGACAAAAAAGAAAGAATGAAAGAAAGAAAGAAAATGTGAGTAGAGAACGAACAGAGACAGTGAGAGACAAAGGGAGAGCAAAGAAAGACAAAAAGAGAAACAGTAGGGAAAGTGGCAGAAATGGAGAGGGGGATGAGCAAAGAAAGACAAAGAGGGAGACAGAAAGAAAGTGGGAGAACAGAGAGACTGAAAAAGCAAGATAAAGAGAAGAAAGAGTGAGAGAGAAGAACAGGAGAGAAAAGAGAGAGGGGGTGGAAGAGCGAAGAAAGAGAGAAAGAAAGTGGGAGAAGAGAGAGATTGAAAAAGCGAGATAGAGAGAAACGAGAGAACAGTGGAAAGAGTGGAAGTCAGTCAGTAACAGGCTGTAAGTGATGCTCCTTTAAGTAAAGGTCATAAATCAGAAGCAGTCTCTCTCTCTCTCTCTCTCTCTCTCTGTCTCTCTCTCTCTCTGTCTCTCTCTCTCTCCCACACTCATACTGGATAACTAAAATTCCTGAGGGTTAATACAGCAGGTCCTGCTCCACTGCCTCAGCCCTCACCCGGCACCATTCCTCAGGAGAGGCAGTGAGAGAGTACAGGTGGAGCTATGTGGAGGAGAGACGGTGTATATATCACATATTATTAGAAGTGGGCCTCTATCTGCTAACGCTGCCCTTTGCCCCCACTGTACAGTCAGTCCAGTCACCGCGCAGCACTCTTCACGCAACGGCCCGACTATCACTGCAATAAAGTTGTTCACTCTAAAACAGCAGCAGTCAGACTGAGCTGGTCAAACAGACAGATCCAGGACCTTCCTCCTCAGCTCGATTACGAATGCACCGCACCCTTGATTTTGGCCTCAAATGTATTTTAAAAAGCCGTTCATGTAGGCAAAATAGTGCCTAAAGAAAACTTACTATTTACACTGTTTTACCATCATCAGCATTACATATAAAAAAGACATGTAGGTTCGCTGGTGGTTTTGGATCATACATAAAGTGGCTATATTTGTGCTGTAGACATGGTGACGTCTGGTTCCTATCACCACCACTGTAAAGACATCGGAGTCTGTAAGTTTCTCTACAATGAAGCATTTCACATCAAACCACTCTGAATGACTGTCATATGAAGAAACAGCCCGTTTTATATTTAATGTTTTTATAATGTCATGAAAATCAGAGCATTTACATATATCCATGTATTCATCCTACCACACTTTAGCCCCGCCCAATCACCCTGAGGTTATAAGGAGTGTTTCACTGCAAAAAATGGTATCTTGTCAAGTAAAATTATCTTAAATCTAGTTGATACATCCATTATTTCTCCTGTTGAGACTGCTGTAAGCTTATTTTAAGATTATTTAACCTATTTCCAAATATTTTTACTTGCTTTGTTTCATTAAGTACAATTATCTCACTATATTGGCAGATCATTTTTCTTGTTTTAAGAAATGTGCTTGAAACAAGCTAAATTACCTGTCAGTATACACTTTCAGAAAAAAAGGTATGAAACTGTCACTGGGGCAGTGCCCCTCTTGTCGCTGGGGTGGTACCCTCAAGGGTACATCTCAGTACCTTTAGTCAGGGAACATAATTGAACCAAAATCCATTAAAATGACATTTTTTAAGTGGCATTGACTCCACACACTCCGTCTCGTCTCCAGGCTGTTTATTTTATTGTTCTGTTTTAAAACATTCAGTTATGAAAAGGTGCAAATACATACTTTTCACCAGGAAAAACTTATTCAAGGTTCACAATTAGACCTTAAAACCACTGCTGTACCTTTGAGGGAACATTTACACTGTTTGTACCTTGATGAATGAAAAATGTACCGGCACAGAACCTTTATTTCTAACAGTGTAGTGAGATAATTTTACCTAATAAAATTACTTAAAACAGGTAAAAAAAATGTCTAGAAACAAGCTAAATAGTCTTGTAAGGCACCATACTAGGTAGCCAATCAGAACAGATCTCATTTACATGGAAGTCTTAAAGGCACAGTAACAAAAACAGCCTGTTTCTGTTCCATTTTGAAAATGAGGTTGAAAATGGTTATGAATTATGACAAATGTCATTAAAGGACCCCAGGGAAAAAAATAAATGCAAGACAAATGTAGGATATGGGCCCTAAAAGAAACAGACAGTGAAATATGGACAACTTTGAAGCTGTTTGTCAGTCTTTGGCTTCGTAGGCCAGAGTTTTAATAGCAAGCCTTAAACGATGAAAAAATATGATGATTTTCGAAATTTTAGCATACTTGTAGCTCAGTATTTCCCAACCCCAGTCCTCAGGGACCCAACAATCCAGATTTCTGCTCTGTCCCACCTAAACCCAGCGGTCAGGAACTGAATAACTGCTACAGTTGTGCTGGGAGCTGATAATCAGTAAAAATGCGGCCTGTTTGAATTGAGAAACACTGTTGTTGTTGATACTGTGGGTTGCATCACGTGATCCAAAGGTCACACGCCTGCATGTATCTGAAAGCCTAATAACCACATTCCAATATACTTCTGCTTGTTGTAATTGTGATGTGTATTGAAATATATTAAATACATCGAACCCTTAATGTGACGTGTTTAAAGGGGAATTCCACTGATTTCTCAAATATTTCTGCATGATGAACTGGATAAGATGTGAACAGTCATTCAAAGTGGTTTGGTGTGAAATGCTCTGCCCTAGAGAAACTTACCGAGTCACAGTGGCGGTGATAGGAACCAGACGTCTGAAGAGTTTAATGTCTACCTCTCAGAAAGTTGTGACACAAAAGACATTGCTTTACGATTGTTTTTGGTCTTCAGTGTAATGTAAATGCATTAGATCCAGCGCTGACTGTTACTTCTGTTACTCCATTTACTCGGTTTCATGTACGTAAGTGCAGTTTTGATGGATTTGTACTTTTGAGAATTTTAAATCAAGAATTACTTCTACTTGAACAGTGGGCACCTTGTTTTACTCTGGTTTAGCCCTTCATGTTGATATACTAATTCTCAAGACTTAAAAGAACTTAAAACACTTTAACCCAAGACTTTAGAACTAGACCTCTCTACCGAACACTTTAAAACACTTCGACTCAGCACTTCAGAACACTTTAACCCAACACTTTAAACACCTTTACGGCTTTAAAACAATTTAACTCAACATTTTAAAATACTTTAACCCAACACTTTAAAAACCTTTACAGCTTTAAAACAATTTAACATTTAACATTTTAAAATACTTTAACCCAACACTTTAAACACCTTAAACCCAACACTGTAAACACCTTGCTAAATTTCCTTCAGGATCAATAAAGTATCTATCTATCTACTTTAACCTAACACTTCAGAACACTCTACTGAACACTTTAGAACACTTTAACCCAACACTTTAAACATCTTTATGGCTTAAAAACAGTTTAACTCAACATTTTAAAATACTTTAACCCAACACTTTAAAAACCTTTATGGCTTTAAAACAATTTAACATTTAACATTTTGAAATACTTTAACCCAACACTTGAGAACACTCTACGCAACACTCCAGAACACTTTAACTCAACACTTTAAAACATTTTAACTCAACATTTTAAAGTACTTTAACCCAACACTTTAGAACACCCTACTGAACACTAGAACACATTAACTCAACATTAGAACTCTCTACTTAACACTTTAAAACACTTTAACACAAAACTTTAGAACACTTTAACTCAACACTTTAAAGAACCTAAACCCTAACACTTTAAGTCAACACTTTAGAACACTCTATTTTAGAACACTTTGTCAACATTTTAGAACACTCTACTTAAGACTTCAGAACACTTTGTCAACACTTTAGAACACTCAAGACTTTAGAATACTCAACACTATAAAGCGCTTTAACTCAATACTTTAGAATACCCAATACTTTAAAGGACTTTAACTTAACACCTCAGAACACTAAGCCAACACTTTAGAACACTCTACTTAAAACTTTAAAGCACTTTAACTCAGCACTTTAGAGCGCTCTACGGAACACTTAAGTACAGTTTTAATCCAACATTTTAGAACCCTTAATGCTTTAGAACACTCAACGCTTTAGCTCAACACTTTAGAACACCTTAACACTTTAGAGCATTCTACAGTTTAGAACACTTCAATTCATCACTTTAGAACATTGAGCACTTTAGAACACTCCACTAAACACTTTAGAAGACCTTAACCCAGCACTTTAAAACACTCTAGAACACGTTAACCCAATACTTCAGAACACTCAACACTTTAGAACACTTCAAGCCAACACTTTGGAGCACTCTGCTTAACACAACACTGTATCCCAAGATGTTAGAACACTCTACGTAACACTTTAGAACACTTTAAACAACCCAAGAAGAACAACGCAAGAAGCTGGAGAACTTTAACCCAACACAGATCACTTATATTTATACTTCTGTTTATCTCAACACAGAGAACTTTAACCCGACACGGAACACTTTAATCCAGCACTTCTGCCCAAAACTTTGAAGCACTTCGTAGAACTTCAGCCCAACTCGGAACCCTTTATTTCGTCACCTGAGAGCTCTTTAACACCGGACATGAAGGTTCTACTGACCCGAACACTTCAGAGCACTTAAACCCCACAGAAGGAACTTTAACTCCCTTCAATCAGCGCTGTAACCATCAGCCGAAGCGCGAGCGGTTCTGCACTCACCTTGTTGTGTTTGATCTCCGGGTTGGTCAGCGGACACGGTGTGAGTCTCAGGGAGGCCATGAGCGCTGCGGGCTCGCGCTGCGCTTCACCATCGATTCCAGCAGTTGCGCTCGTAGCCATCGCGCGCGCGCGTGTGTGTCCGAGTGAGTGCGTGAGCGCGTGCGTGTGTCCGTGTGTGCTGCTGCTGCTGCTGCTGCTGCTCTGTGCTGAGGCCGGTTGGATCCCTTCCTGCGCGTGTGAGCAGGTGTGAGCGGCGCTGCGTTTTATTGGGCGGCAGCAGCGCGCGTGCATCTATTTACATACAGGCCCCGCCCACTTCCTCACACCCGTCAACCGTCAGGACAGACTGCGCGTGAAGTCTAAACAGAGCCTGTAGTGGAGTCATTAGAGCTGAGTGTGGTGGAGTAAAGCCATGTGTGCTGCTCTCATTCAGACCTCATCACTCTTCAAAAGATGGTTCTCCAAGGGTTCTTTAGTAAAGAAACTGGTGCTATATAGAACCATGAACACTCAAAGAACCTTCTGCGTGATTAAAAGGTTCTTAGCATCATGGTATGGTTTTTCAGACTGATGGAGAATGTGCTGTAGATGGTTCTATGTAGAACTTTTTGAAAATGGTTCTATGTAGCACAACAGAGGGTTCTTCTATTGTTACGATGTCAAGTTTGCACCAATAGAAGAACCTTTATTGGTGCTGTATAGAACCCTGTACAACACATTCTCCATCAGTCTGAAGGACCGTCTCACCATGCAAAGAACCTTTTAAGCATGTAAATGGTCCTGTATAGAACTCATTGTTCCAAATAGAACCACTCCCTTGAAGAACCATGTTTATTAAGGGTGATAAGGAACTATCAGCCCAGTGCAGCAGCAAAAATGGTTCATCTATTGTTACAAGCTTGACATCGCTAACCACAGAACCCAGTTTTGGTGCTATAGAACCATATACAAGAACCATTTCACTATGCAAAGAAACTTTTAAGCATGAAATGATTCTATGCAGAACTCATGGTTCTAAATAGAACCATTTTCTTTATTAAAGTACTCTTGAAGAACCTTTTTTAAGAGTGTAATACATTATATGCACCCTTAAGAAGTGCTTCTTTAGTAAAGGCAGTGCTTATATACACAAAAGTGGAACACTTGTAGAACCTTTGGAACACATACGTGGCTTTTTGGAATGGTTAAATGGTTCAAAGGTGGAAAGCCTGTATAATTCTTTAAAGAACCTTTTTAGACTGTTTCTATATAGCACTAAAAAGGGTTCTGCTACACTATCGAGAAAAGGGTTCTGTACAGGCACATTTTTGTTCACAAACAATGTAAATGTACTTTTAAAAGTACAGCATGGAGCTTGAGGCCCAACTGTGAACCTTAAATGAGTTTTAAATGTAAACTACATTCACTTCCACAGAGCACAACTTAACTTTTAACTTAAAAGATAAAGTAAAATGCCTGGGGTGTATGAAGTTAAGGCACCTTAAAAATATATAACTGCAATGAAAAACGTTCCCTAACTGAAGGTATTGAAGATCCTTAAAGGAACCACCCCACTGAGACTTTTTTGGTGCTGTAACCTTTGTTGCTAGAAGTGTAGTACATGTAGTTCATTCGGTATATACAGGGCCGTTCCTGCTATCAGAGGTCAGAACGGTCACTTAAGGCCTCCAAGCCTCCAGGGGGCCTGAGTTTGTACCTTAAAAGAAAGTATTCAGCATCAGTATCCAAATTTCTTTTTGTGTTCATAGAAAAGAATATGATAACAGTGAAGGTGTGGGTGGGGTGGGGGTGGGGCTGTCTCCTGCATGGGGTAGGATGCAGCTTAAGGCCCTATATATTTACAGTCGTATACAAAAGTTTGGGCACCCCTGGTCAAATGACATGTCTTGCTGGTTTTCTAAGTGTAAATATGTTAACACATCCCACATCCTCCACAGAGAACACACTGAAATAGGATTATATATATATATGTGAAATACATAGTCACTTCTGTCATTTTTCAGTTTTTGACATAGTTTGAAAATGCCTGTTGCCCTTTACATTGTGTGTAAATTTCATGATGAATGGACCAAAAGAAACGACCCAAAATTACTTGGAATAAACTGTGGTTCCATTGACTCACATTAAAAGTAAAGAAGGTTTTTTCCTTCTCCTGTAAAGTTACCATTTTGGATATACAAGGTTTTCTTCTGACAACAGAGATATACTTAGGTATTCTTAGGTTCTTCAAGATTTATATATTATATATATATATATATATATATATATATATATATATATAGGTTATATATAGAACTTTGCATACATGGTTCTATGGTTAGATGATTCCTCTCTAAGTGAAACCTGTTGTTTATTTTTTTATGGTTCTTGAAAATAATCTTTAGAATGATACTGTACAGAACCCTTTCTGCTAAGAATGTAGTATGTAGTGTATAATGAATATAGCACACACTACACTCATAGCAAAAAGGGTTCCATATACATAAGGGTTTTATATATATATATATATATATATATATATAGTATATATGATAGTATATGTAGATATATATATATATAGAGAGAGAGAGAGAGAGAGAGAGATGCACCTTCACTTTTTTCCTATTTAATGGTTTAATTGTTTTATATTAGATCGCAGCTTCACTGAGCTCAACATTTAAAGCAGTTAATAGGTCAAAACAGTCAATCACTTTTCTTTAGTGCGTCACATGAAGGTGAAAGTTTTTCTTTGTCGAAGTCCGTTTGCCTCTCAGCTCACACGCACGCCCATCATCAGGATGTTCCTCAGCTCTCCACATCCAGCCATCGCACCGTGAATAAACATAGACCGCGTCTGAAGCCCCTCTTAACACCCCGGAGTGTTTGGGGGTGAAGGGGATGAGCTCACACACACATTCACACTCTCACAGTGGATTTACAACCGCGGCATCTTAGCAAAACATGCGGGCTTATCAGCAAAAAACATCTAAATAAATACAGCAAATAATGGACTTCGCACTTCATCTGAGCAGCTGGGCAAGAGTCAGTGAGGCACAGTGAGGCCCGGAGAGCTGAGATCTCCCTCCCAGACTGACGCACGGGTACTGAGGAGCTGCTCGGTCCTGTGCAAAAGTTTGGGCACCCTTGGACAAACCACCTTTTGTTGATTTTCTCAGTGGAAAGAGGTTAAAACGTCCTCTACAGACTGTATGCATCACAAATTCGACCTGCCTCAGACTCGCAGTGCCGAGTATTCATTCATCAGTATTCAGTGTTTTGGAGCCACTGAAGTTTAGTTATAAAGAGTTTTCCCGCCAAAAGTGGTCCAAGTTTAATTGATGGAATGTAACGACGTTCCATTTAGTTCATAGAACGTTGAGACGTCTTTTAAACCCGCTGCTCACAGTATGAAGCCCACAAAACAGCAGCGGAGTTTATTTACGTGACTTTAACGCATCACTGGAATAAAATACTCGGTTACGCTGAAGACAGAGAGCTGAGAGGAGGGGGGTCATCAGTAAATGGGAGCTGATGAGAAGTGAGGACCGGGCTGCTCGGTCGTTGTTATCCTCCGTGATTGGAGCGGTGACGCTGGACGACAATAACACTGTGATCATTTGTAGGCGCCCCACTGGGAGGCTTTTTATCCATCAGCACCCCCCCATACACACCCCACCCCACCCCCACCCATCGAGGAGAGACGTGTCGACAGTGTCTGCTTCACATCAAAGAGACACCCGGAAAAAAGTGACAGTGATTAATTAATGCAGAAGAAGGTGAAGCTCGGAGCCTTTTCACACTCCGCGCCTCAGACTGACAGCGCAGCCGCTCTGCTCGGCCTCACTGCGCTCTGCAGCGCGCCCCCTGCTGGACTGAGCGCTGCTCCTCTTCACTGTGTTCTCCTTTCCTTTCCAAAGAGCGCCCCCTGTCGGGTAAATGGGGTTCACGCCTTTTAAAGAAGCCCGGGAGAGCTGGATAGTTTTAGGTTTTCAAAGAGCGCCCCCTGCTGGACCAGACAGTTAACGCTTTGGTATTTATAGACCTCCATCTGTGGCATCTTTCTGCTTTCAGAGACACAAGTTTTTGTCGGTTTTCTATGGAGCCCCGCTGGTCACATACTGTGTAAATAAACATAACGCGTGACCACGGCTACGTAAGGCATGGGAATGAGGTCCTAATGCGTGACCACGGCTTGGTAAGGCATGGGAATGAGGTCCTAATGCGTGACCACGACTTAGTAAGGCATGGGAATGAGGTCCAAACGCGTGGCAGCGGATTAGTAAGGCATGATCTCGTTCCCACACCTAACTAAGTTGGGGCCACGACTTAATTATCTCATTCCCAACCCCTACTAAGTCGTTGCCACACATTAGGATCTCGTTTCCATGCGTTAATAAGGCGTGGTCACACATTATTTTTATTTATATGGGATGTCACCAGCAGGGCTCCGTCGGTTTTCAGTTCTAAATATTTCTATTTTTCCATCTTTTTCATTTATAAGGATGCCAAATGTGTAGGATGAATCCTGTTCATCTTTAAACAGCGCCCCCTGTTTAATATAACGCTTTTGAAAACTGTATTTATTTGTTTGTTTTTGTGTTCATTTTTCTTAATTCTCAAAGTTAAGAGTTGTCATTTATTTTCTTTCTATTTCTGTGTTCAAAGAGCGCCCTCTACTGGGAAGAACAATTTTTTTAAAACATTTTCAAGGGATCCGTTTGTTGGACAGATCTTTTTTTGTTTTCAAATAGTTTAGTATTTGAAAATAGATTTTTCTTGTCGTTGTTGTTGTTTACAATTATGGACAGATGGTTTTTCCCATTTTATTTTCAAAGGCCTTCTCTTCTTTGGATAAACTTGCTGAAGAAAAAAGCAGAAAAAATGGACACAATATGTTTGTCCAGCAGAGGGAGCTCTTTGAAAATGAAAAAGAAAGTTGAATAAAATGACTGAACTTTGTTAAAATACAAGCTTAAAAACAAGATTCAACCAAACAAGCCAACACTTAAGCGGCAGAAATAGAAACTGTGGCGTAATAAGTGTCTTACCACGAGTAAAGGTTTTGCAGTTTAGAATGTTTTTAGTGGACAATCACTCATCTGTTTTGTTGCTGTTAGCCTGGATTAGCACGTTTGGCCCTCAGTTGTCAAACCACTAAAGAAGAGCTGTTTGTGTCTCAGAACATTCGTGTGCATCTGACTTTAGTTGGGTTTTCTGAAGTAAAGCGTTCTTATATTTGAGACCTCGATCTCTTTCAGGAGCCGAATTACAGAATTTATTCCACAAATAATATTCCCAGCAATGTTGTCCATTCCTGTTTTCGTCTCACTTTCAAAGAGCTCCCTCTGCTGGACGAAATGTAGAACTGCACACTGAACCTCCTCTGTTCTTTCTGTGGCAGTGTAGTTTGGATTTACCAGGTAAGGCAAGTTTGTTACATTTGCATTAGGCTTACAAGTTTTTTTTTCTTTTTTTACAGTTTTTTTTTCCATTTTTATCTTATGCACAATCTATAGCTATGATGGGGCCAGATCCGATCTCAGTGTATTTACTGAATAAATGTGGCCTAATTAATCTGGAATGGATCACTGAGATTCTCCTGGAAACTATTTGGGGTCAGCTGTTCTAATGTTTTGCCACTGAATAATATTTGGATGATATCAATAATAATGAATGAGAAACAGCTGTGCATTTATACTCTTGGGTAATTACCAACAGCACAACTAAGATAAAAATGAGAAATGTTTAAAACACCTGTGCATAACTTCTGTGATGTGATAGTTACCAAAATGCAAAAAGAGAATACCATGATTAAGATTTCAGAAAAAAAATAAAAATTGAATAAAAAGTACTTTTTCGGGATTAAAGGGAACATTAAAGGAATTAAAGCAAACACGATTAAGGGGGTGAATAAAAATAGAAACAAATGATCTCAACACGTAAACATCGAGGCCTCCAACAATTGACGGAGGCCTCAGTTTCATTTTAAAATATGATATTCCAAGTGTGGTACCCTAATTAATAACTCGGTTTCTGAAGAATTCAACGACTAGAAATGATTTGTTGCATAAATTATACATTCTGTAAAAGTTACTGCCCTATGCAAAAGTTTGGGTGCCCAGGTTAAATTGCATGTTTTGTTGATTTTCTAAGTGAAAATGAGTCAAAACGTCCTCTACAGAGACATGCAGCACATTTTAATACACGATTACTAATTATTCAGTTTACAACGCTGCACTCCCCGGTTAAAACAGGACATTTGTTATAGTTGCTGATGTTATTGTGTCCGAGGAGGGTGGATTATGTGTGTGCTTGCCTACTCTCCTCATATATTGCCCCCCCCCAGTGTTTGGTGTTAGGGGTAGTGCTGGGCTGTACATTTCACTGCCTGCTCAGAAATAAAAGAGCATTTGCTCGACGCAACAATGTTTTATGTTTTGTTTGGTTCCAGTATGTCAAACTATTAAAATTTTATTAATTGTGAACTAAAATTTGCAGGAAGATGTTTGAACTTTTGCACATGACTGTAGATGACAAGTTGATGCAAGATTCAAGGGGGGCTTCTTACCCCAGGTAGGGGCGTATGTTGGAATTGCTTTTCTTTTTTGTGCTATCGAACTAAATTGGCTGCTGTTGAAGCTTGAAGTTTAACATGGATATTGTTCCCAATTTACTCTTACTTAGAATAATTCTTCAGCTGAACAAATATTATATTTTGCACAAATTCTGACCTCTAAATCAACTTCTGCCCTGATCCACTTTTTATAGTGTACAGGAATAGAGTGATACACAATAGATCACTATAGATGAATTGTACAGTGCTATAGAAATCAAATAGCTTCTTATAGCACTGTTAGGTCTTTTCTGTAAGGGTCAATGAGGAGTAAACACATACAGCCCTGAATGGACAACTCATACTGGAGGAGTTATAGAAATACAGACGGATAAGCGAGAGATGGTGGTAGGCGTTTTTATTGTTTGTTTATACAAAGAGCTTTTCTTGGTTACACACAAAAATAGCCTTTTTTAAGCCCAGGACTTTTCAGTTGCATTTTCAAACAGCTCCCCTCGTTGGACAAAACGCTCAGTAACTTTGCTTAAATGCTTCTGGGCCTTTTAGTACAGAGCGTTATGATCAATTCACTGAATTGACAACAGATTTAATATTTAAAGTGGCCCACATCATGGCAAAAATCCGAGGTGAAACACTCCTTATAACTTCTTTGTAAATGGGCGGGGCTAAACTGCTGTAGGCTGAATAAGTGGATATATGTAAATGAGTTGTTTTTTCATGACACCACAGAAACAGTGAACTCAAAATGGGCAGCTTGCTTTTTTAAAATAAGAGATGAAGTTTGTAAACGTTCTCCCTTCAGTCCATACAGTTCATATATGATAACTGAGCTGCCCATTTTGAATTCATTGTTTCTATGATGTCATGAAAAAAACTCATTTACATATATCCACTTATTCAGCCTACAGCAGTTTAGCCCCGGCCATTTTGAAGAAGTTATAAGGAGTGTTTCATCTCCGACAGCTTTTTGAACGAGGCGTAATACCGGACTGCCAATTGGAACAGAGCTCATTTACATATATCTGTCTTAAAGGCACAGTGGCAAAAACCTGAACAGCCTGAATGATTCTAAGAGATAATGAGAGGCTGGAGAACTGAATCATGGCTGTTTTTGGTACATAAAACATAAAACCCACACAAAGGTTATAAGTGGACCTCAGGGTCAAAAATAAAATTTACCAAAAATGTAGGATGTGGACCCTTAAAAAAAGAATGAGAGGTATTTTCCATGTACTGTTTTTTCTGTGCAAGAGCAGTTAGGATAAAAACCAGTTACGCCCTTTAGCTCAGTACAGAATCACTAACGAATGTTATAAATCTAGACTGTTTTGGAGTTCCCAACATTCTCAAGCTTTCAGGAAGGACACTCTTTAGTAAAGGCAATGGGTTCTACATAGAGAATGTGCTGCAGATGGTTCTACATAGAACGTTTATGAAAAGGGTTCAATACAGCACCAAAAAAGTTCTTCTATTGTTACAAGCTTGACATCAATAATAGCAGAATACATACATACATATATACACAGATTAGGCATAACATTATGGCCACCTCCTTGTTTCTACGCTCAGTGTCCATTTTATCAGCTCCACTTACTATGTAGGTGCACTTTGTAGGTCTACAGTTACAGACTGTAGTCCACCTGTTTCTCTGCATATTCTGTTAGCCCCCTTTTACCCTGTTCTTCAGTGGTCAGGACCCCTCATGGACCCTCACAGAGCAGGTACTATTTGGGTGGTGGATCATTCTCAGCACTGCAGTAACACTGATGTGGTGGTGGTGTGTTAGTGTGTGTTGCACTGGTCTGAGTGGATCGGACACAGCAGTGGTGCTGGAGTTTTTAAACATATGTGCATATATATATATATATATATATATATATATATATATATATATATATATATTCAAAAAGGTTCTATTTAAAACCATATACATCTCATGATTCATATATAGAGCCATTCCCTCTACTAAGGAACCCTTAAAGGACCATGTTCTTTAAGAATAGTCGGGGTCTGTCTGTCTTAGGCAGTGTTGCATCAACCCAGTGCAGGAGGTGGAATACTACTAACCAATCCTGGATCAGGGGGCGGGGCTTTGCAGGAATACAGGTGGAAATTTATAAATAACGCGGCAGTGGGCGTGGCTTTACCCTGAGCGCTTCCCGGGAGCGCGCAGAGCGCGTTCAGAGCAGCGCTCAGAGCAGAGAGAGATGGAGCTGGAGAGCAGGAGGAACCTGAGGGAGAAATGCGCCCTCAAACAGGACATCCTCAAAGAGTTCCTGGCCGAGATCCTCGGAACCTTCGTGCTGATAGTGAGTACATCTGTCAGGAGGTTGTGTTCTGTGTCTAGGAACAGAGTTAGAGCGCTGGGGTTACACTTAGAGTGTCCATACCTCTCCACCCGCACTTACACGAACAATACAAGCCTCAATCCAGCACTGGATGTTTATGTTACTGTGCACTGCATTAATATTACAGTCAAACCGTCCTGCTGGGATTTTTGCTTTAAAAACACCATTTTTGTGTTTATGATCACAAACAAAAGTACTCATTTCACCACACTGTAAAAACTGACTTGATGTTTCAAGTTTTAAAAAGTGAATAAATCTGTTTTTTAACTGGTTTTCAAATCATTAGTTGACAGAATTTTTTTTGTGTACATGTTTACATTGTTTACACTGATGTTGTTTACATTATTCGCATTGTTCTGTCAGCTTAGTAGTGCAGTGAGCTCAAAATCTAAAGGCAGCCACTTACTGTGTTAACACTTTATTTGGATAGTCCACTTAGATGCTTTGTAGATACTTCATTTGCTTTCAAGTTACATTCAACTAAATATCTACTGAATTGACCATAATTGTCTTTAAATCTGGCTCTAATCCTAACCTTAACCTTAACCTCAACCCAAAACCTAAACCCGACCCTAACCCTGGTCCAAATCCTAACCCTAACCCCACCACTGTTTAGAATCAACAATGTTTCAATGTATAGTTTGTTAGCAATTTGAACATCTGTAGATAATCTATAGGGGACTATAGTGGACTATCCAAATAAAGTGAGACCCCTAGTTTCTGACTTAAAATAAAAGTGGTCAAAGTGGTCAGTAAAAACTGTACAAATTCATGCTAAAAACTTTGAAACAGGCATGTAAACAGAGCAGATAAATAAACAGTAAATATAGTTTATAAGGTCAGTTTTGCAGTGCGATTGTTAAGTCTGAGTTTAAGTTCAAATGCTGTACAACACAGAAGTTTAGTTTTTCAAGTCATGCATTGCGTTTGATTCAAATGTGTACATCATTTCCTCAGGATTATGCTAATTTATGGCTGGGCGATTTGACTGTATTTATCATTATCGTGATAAATTACATGACAATATGCATTTCTGTGCATGTTGTCGATATTTAAAGTACACTGAACAGCTGCATGTTTAAATACAGAGAGTGTAATTAGACCTGTATAATTGTATTTAATGCAGGGAAATGTTGAATAAAAGTTATATTTGTTTTTTTTTATATTTTTTAAAAAATGTTGCACTTCTGGTTCTTTTATGTCTGTTCCGCCTTATCAAACCTCAGAAAAACCAAATATTGTGATGCGTATCATGCATCGTGAAAACGCCTTAAATGAATTATCGTGATGTTTTTGCCACATTGCCCCTCCCTAATGCTAAATTCTGATGAACACATTTGTCTTCATTGCCATATTTATACTCAGTAATAACAGTTAAAACCCCCTGACCAAAGGTACTGCCTCTGGTCACTGCCTTTAATTGGTGTACAGCCTTTAGATTGTGTGGAGGTTCTTTAACCTTTGAAAAGGTTCTTCACACTTGCGCAACTCATTTCTTAAATGGGTTTTTAAAAATCCCATATTCTACATTTTTCAGTATTCCAGTTCTAATGTTTGTGTGGTTTTATGTACCAAAAATAGTTGTAATAAAATTTTACTTGACCATTTTTCAACCCCTCTTTTTCCTTTAGAATTTAACATTTTTGTTACTGTGCCTATAAGACTGACATATGTAAATGAGCTCTGTTCTGATTGGCTGTCCTGTATTGCACCTCATTAAAAAGCAGCCTGGCTGAAACACTCTTTATAACTTCAGTACAAAGGGGTGGAGCTAAACTGCTATAGGATTAGTAGATGGATATACGTACATTGAATTCTAAATGGGCTGTTGTTGCAGCTTAGTTTCCATTTATGGTCTGTACTAGAGATAGTGATATGTCTGAAACTATAATAATGTTTATATACTTTATTAGACTCTTTTATCTCAAAAAAGTGAGAAAAAATTAGGTTTCTTTAATATGGGTCCTTTGGTTCTTTAGTTCTTCATAGGTTCTTTTGTTAAGGGAATGGTTATATATAGAACTATAACAACTATTAGAACCACTTAAATGTTTAAATGGTTCGTCTTTATGATGGAGAAACTGTTGTATATGCTTCTTTAAAGAAGCCTTTTGGTACTATATAGAACCCTTTTTGCTTAGAGTGTGGCATTGCTTCAAAGAGCCCTTTTTGGCACCTTTACTTTTAAGAGTTAGATTATCCATTCTAGACCCATCTTCACTCCTGTGACCCCTCATTTCAGTTTGTTAACCTCTTCTGACCTCATTTGTTGTCTGACCCATCAAAGATTAACGGTTGTCTCACAATTAGCAGCATGAACACAAATATTAGGTGATATATTCTGTTAATGGATTAGTAAATGCAGTGACAAGTTACTTGCATTAGTGTACAAATCAGTTACTTTGTTAACCAAAGTTTTGACGCAGCTTTCAAGCAGTCATCTGAGAATGAAGAGCTATATCACTGCTCTCGGAACCAAATCTCTTTTTTTTTGTTGTTTTTCAAATATTGGCTTAATTTGAAAATGTCTCTTGTTCTTTACATTGTGTGTAACTTTCATGATGAATGGACTAAAAGAAACGGCTCAAAATTACTTAGAAAAAATTCTGGTTCCACTGACTTACATTAAAAGCAAAGCTTGTTTTTCCTTCTTCTGTAAAGTTACCATTTTGGAGATACAAGGTTTTGTTCCGACAGCAGAGATATGCTGTATCTGCATTACTTGGTGTTATTGCTTAGTTATGAGTTTAGACCCATCATAGTAATACTGTAATCCAGTATATCACAATATAGAGTACAATTATATGATAAGTATGCCATAGGTATGGGGGTTGGGTCATCATCTTTGCAAGCTTTTGAGAAAGAACCTGGACTAATTAAATGTCCTTTAACCTTTAGCCACAAAATATTATATTATAATTAAATATGATATGTATGGCATTGACCTAACAGTTATTACTGATACAGTTCATTTTATATCAACAAAGCTACATCAAAATGTTCCTTATATTAAAATCCCATATCATGGCAAAACCTCATTTATAATGTTTATTGTAGTATAAACATTATCGAGATATCAGAGCATGCCGTTCACTCCCCAGTTCGAATAGTCCATATAAGGGGCTGCAAAAACAACCCTTTCTAAATTTTGCCCCCTTTATTTGTGATGTCACAAAAAACCAGACATTGACATAAAGCCACTTATTAAGTTGGCTTAAAAAAGCCAACTTACTGTTCTTTGTAATCTTCTTATTATTCTACGCTCAAATTTTGTTAACTTTTCACCGTTCACAGTTTTTGATGTACAACCACCACATTTTTCACAAATGCCCCTCACATACAGGAATAGTGCGCTTTTGCTTTTTGGACTGATCTGACTTAAGACAAATTTTTTCCCATTGAACATGAATGGCCGAATGTTCAGAACATTTAGTCAAACTGCTTCAAGTGAATGTCACAATCTACGTCTCTGACACAGACAGACATATACAGTACACACAGACTCACACGCTTACAGCCTAACGTACAGCAATATCAGCACAAATAATGTAAGGTGGCACGGCATATACGGTAGCACTGAATTTAAGGTGGCAGTAAATTTAAGGTATCAGTAAATTTAAGGAGGCAGTGAATTTAAGGTGGCGGTGAATTTAAGATATTAGTAAATTTAAGGTGGCAGTGGATTTAAGGTAACAGTTTAAGATGGCAACACATTACCATCCACCATGGATACTGTAGCAACTGCCTAGCAACATCTAAGCAACACTTCAGCAACCATCAACAGTTTTCCACCATATTAACATGTTAAGGTAATTAGCTGGCTTTTTCAAGCCAACTTAAAGTTTGTTCATGAACTTTCCCTTTCTAGTTTCTAGTTTAGCTCTGCACATTCGCATCAAAGTTATAAGGAGTGTTTCATCCTGGACAGTTTTTTGACTGAGGCACAGTACAGGACAGCCAATAGGAACAGAGCTCAGTCTTAAAGGCACAGTGACTAAAGAGAGGTTTTTAAATAGTCATGTAAAAATTGATCATAACTGCACATAAAACAAAACAAATGTCACAAGAGGACCTCAGGGGGAAAAAATGAAAGATATATAAAATGTAGGATATGGATCCTTTAATATTACTACTAATAATGTAGTTCACTTAATATTAACAGTCATATTCATAAGGTTTTTAAGTGTTATTGTTTTGTTGATGTTAACAGATGCAGTAGCAGTTGTGTAGTCTTTTTAACATAGATGTTTTTTATTTGGATAGCCTTAATAATAAGGTTATTAAATTATCAGTGATAAACAGTTTAATGACTGAATCATTACAGGCCCTTTAACGGTCAGTATGTATGGTGAAATGTAACCATGGGCAGAAAGACTACCCTTTTACCTTCATAGTGACCTCAGTGAAGTTAAGCAACTTTAATCAGGGGGGTTGGGTCATCTTGTTTGCAAGCTTTCGAGAAAGACACTGGACTAGCTAAATGTCCTTTAACCCTTAGCCGGGCTCTCCCTGCACCACCAAACTCCCAGTAACAGCACTAGAGCCTCTGCTCAAATCTATTTAGCCCATAGTGTCCTGTTTGGGTTCTATCAGTGTTAATTACAGACTGGAACATTATAGGAGTGGACATCTTTTGTTGCTCCTCTCTGTTGTTCACTCTACAGTTAGCTGCAGCCTTTGATCGTCTAATTAGACCTGAGGTTCTGTGGAACAAGAGAGTTTTTATATAAGCTTCATCATTGGAGAGGAGAGGTGATTACTCCACTGTGTCCTGCCCCTCTGTTTCTGAGAGCTGATTTGTTGTGCCCGTCTCTGCCCCCTTATCTGCCCCCATCTCTGCCCCCGTATCTGCCCCCGTCTCTGCCCTCTGTCCTGTTTCAGCTCTTTGGCTGCGGCTCCGTGGCCCAGACTGTCCTGAGCCGAGGGACTCTGGGGGAACCACTTACCATCCACATCGGCTTCACCACCGGAGTGATGCTGGCCGTCTACATGGCCGGAGGCGTGTCAGGTAACTTTGCACACGCACATCCATTAATGTGCAGTGCTGTGCAAAAGTCAGAGACCAGTCAAAACTGCCATTAAGTACAGGTTATTCATTTTTTAAGCACCATGAGAAAAACAGAAAATATATATTTAACAGAAAATTACATAGAAGTCTCACCAACTACATATAATATAACATTTTTACATTTTTAGTGTCTCAACAGAGCCTTTATTACAGCTTCCATCCTTTTCAGGAGACTCGCTTTCAGTTTTTCAAAGAAATCTGCAGGGATGTTTTTGCATACCTACAAAGTTCAGTCTTAGAAGTTGGTTGTTTATGCTGTTTCTCACAATCCAAGTAAATAAAATCATTCGGTGATGTTGAGGTCTGGATTCTGGGGTGGTCAATCCATTGTTCTGAGAACGCCAATAGCTTTTTTTGTTTAATTCTACTTTATTTGTCTGTTTTCTTTTCTCAGTGAGGCCTTGCAGGTGGTTGTTGGGAGTCCCATTTTCTCTGTAGCTTTAAATTTTTTTTCTTTTTTTTTTCACTTATTTTTGCCCTTCCTTACACAAGTGGATAGTTTTGCATGTAATTTCTTCAATCCTATTCTTATTCTTTTCTTAAATATTCTCAATAAATGAATCATTTGTCCTTAATGGCCATTTTGACTGGAAATTAATTAAATGAAGGGTGGTCTTTGACTTTTGCACAGTACAGGCCCAGTGTCCACACAACAAAATAATTTTGAGACAGTAGTTAACCAACTGACCAAGACCAGTGGACACTTAATTAATATGTAAGTAACCAAATATGTAGAGCTTATTTATACAATACAATGTACTTATATATGGCAGATGACAATAGAGGGGGATGTATCTAATCAGAATGGGGTTTATTAAATACTGAAATAATGAGAAAGATATAACAGTCTAGTCTGCATGGTAAACCTAGTCTAGACTGAAAAACGTGGGAAAGCAAAGGTTGTATTTAGCTGTTTGTCTAAACTGTGAGGTCTTTACTTTGCTGTGATCTTTGGTCAGTCCAGGCTCTGCTCTTTAAATTAAAGCCCATCAAAAACATGCAGCCTTCATCATTGCATAAACATGTATGTAGATACTCAGTAGGTTTCCACACTGTGAGAACTGGAAAGGGAGGATGATTTGAAGTTGATTTGTACGATTACACGTTTGTACGTAAACCGTTATTTTGCTTTCCACCACTTAAATCAAATCATTCCTTTACTTTGAATAAAACCAGATAAAGCAAATACATGTTTAGTTTGTAAGCTAAAATATGAGTGTGTTATGTATGAGTTCTAAATGTTACCAGGGAACTACAGAAAAAGTGTTCATTATTATGATGAATCAAAAATGCATGTCTGTCTCAATGTAAATGTCTATTACTGTCCACTCTACTGTGTGGAGTGGAAAAGGCTTCCTGAGCACTAATAGTAAGCCCCACACAGCTGGACTTAATATGCCCCATACTGGGCACTCCATCCTGACCTTTGTCCGCAGGGAGGGAGTGGTGGACTTGGTTTAGAAAGTAATGAAGACTCCTGCTTCATATGAACTGCAGGATTAGAGAATTGCACAACTGAGTGAAGGGCAGCGTCTTACTGTGTTGGTGCTCTGTGCCCAGTAAGGGTGCCTGATATGACAAAAATATTACGATACGTGAAGACATTTTCACAGTTTACAATATGTGTCATGATATTTAGCTTTACTGGTTTGAGAAGAAAACCAGAAAACAGTAGTGCCATTTTAGAACATGCTATGAATACAGTGATTAAATGTCAACATTTGGAAAAGCAGCTATTTAAGAAGGAACAGGAGAAAAAACTAAGCAAAAAAATCTAAATTCCAGTATATTTCAGGCATTAAGATGTAAACAATACCATTCAGAGTGGTTTGATGTGAAATGGTTTGTTGTAGAAAAACTTACAGACTCAGATTTCATCACGGTGAACCAGGGGTCACCATGTCCAGGCATTTTATTTACTATCCAAAACCACCAGTGGACCTACACGTGTGTCCTGAGTGTTTATATGCATGCTGATAATGGTACAAAGAGTGATACATCTGAAAATGTAATGTTTCTTTGGGCACTATTTTGCCTTACAATCTACCTCTCTGCCATGAATGGGTTGAAAAATACATGTTTTTCACTAAAACCTTCTCAGAACTACCATAAACAATATCTGGGGCATTAGACAGTATACTTATGATCATTTTATGCAATAACTTTCTGTGAAGGAGCTTTTAGTGGTGGACATCTGACTCCTATCACCACCATTTGTGAATATGTCTGAGTTGGTAAGTTTCACTAGAAAAGAGCATTTCACCCCAAACCACTCTGAGAGACCTTGTTTACATCCTAACGATTTAAGTGTGAATAAATTTTGAACATCTGGTGGAATTCCACTTTAATGAAATAAGACGATATCATAATGAACTGATGACATCCAATCAGCTAACTGTTATTTTGCAGTTTATTAAAAAAAAAACATAAGTGGAACCCCCTTTGGTGCTATATAGAACCATTTTTAAAAGGTTCTTTAAAAAATCTTATACAGTTTTTCTGCTATTTTTTAGTGTTATTGAAAAAGAGACGATACCCATGATAGAGAAGCGTACTAGGATGTAATTTATCACAATAACGATAACGTATCAACATAATGCCCTCCTTTTGTGCCACGGGTCATTCAGTGTCCAGCCACACATGAGCCTGAGGTTATAATGTCCAGTGCCAAACGATGGCTAGAGAGGATTAAGCCCCCCAAGCATTGGGCTGTGGAGCAGTGGAACTGCGTTCTCTGGAGTGATGGAGCTCCAGTACCTTTGGAATGAGTTGCAGTGATCCAGACCTCACCATCCAACAACAGTACCTGACCTCACTAATGCTCTTGTGGCTGCAATCAAATCCTCACAGCAATGTTCCAACATCTAATGTAAAGGCTTCCCAGAAGAGTAGAAGTTGTTACTGCAGCAAAGAGGGACAAACTCCCTATTAATACCCTTCATTTCAGAAGAAATGCTGGATCTACTTTTGGACAGTGTAGCTGTCCTTCTGGACTTTGATCCAGATGTTGTCCACTGGCTTGGTTTTCTTCCCCTGAAGGTGTTCAGAGCTACAATACAAACTTATGGAACTTAACCCACATTCCTAAAAATTATGGTTCTTAAGGGGTTCTTTAGTAAAGAAAATGGTTCTATATAGAACCATGACCACTCAAAGAACCCTTTGCATGATCACAGGGTTCGTTGCAACATGAAATGGTTCTTCATATTGATGAAAAATGTGATATATGTAGTTCTATATAGAACCTTTTTGAAGAAGGGTTCTATATAGCACCAAAAAGGGTGCTTCTGTAGTTATGATGTCAATCTTTAATAATAGAAGAACCCTTTTTGGTGCTATATAGGGCCCACACATTATATGCTATAAGTTGAGTGTGTTCTCTGTAGAGGATGTGTGAACTTCACTTAGATAATCAACAAAACGACGTTTGAGTGAGAGTGTTCAAACCTCTGCTTACAGCTTTATATGCATCAGTGACTAAGCAAATATTATGATTATGAAATAAATTTGGTTTGATTTTTTTCCATATTATTTCTATTAAGCAGTGCTTGATTGCTTAAATGGACGAGCCGCCTGATACGCATATATGAGTGCGTGTTTACTTTATTGGGTACATTCTTTATGGATTCCTGTAATCTATAACAATTACAGAGACGACTCAGGAATTTCTTCTAAATGTCACTTCGTTTTATTCCTGTTGGGGAGTTGCTGAATAAGGCAGTGTGTGGGCTAAATCACACAGCAGCATCATTGAAGCGCCATGAACGGTAATTTGAAATTGGACTGGCATTTCACATTATCAGTAAAGCGAAATGAGGCATGAAAAAGAAAACACAGCAGATTTTTTTTGCAGCCAACAGCCAAATCCAGAGGAAAACCACATTACAAAAGCAACATACAGCCACATGATGGAGAGCTGCTACTGTCTAGTCAGTGCTGCATTAAACCAAATGACTGATACTGAATGTAACAACTCATAGAAAACAAATCCTAGAAAATAAACGGTCATATTAAACTCCACAGACCCTTAAAAGTGAATTGTTTTTGCTGGTTTGTTGTGAAATTTTACATTCTAGAGAAACTTACTGAGTCAGAATTGTTCACAGTGGTGGTGATAGGAACCAGACAATATTGTTTTATGATAGTTTTGAAATGGTTTTGGCCTAAAATATGCAATCACCATGCAATTTAATGCAATTACCATTATTAACATTACATATAAAAACTCTTTTTACTGCTAATTTTGGAATTCCCCTTTATTCCCCTTGATAATAACTCCAGGTAATAACTGAGTAATAAGCCTTAGAATGTGGACGTCAGTGAGGTTTAATGAGTTAACCAATTAATATCCTGTTTATTTATTTGTTATTAATCTAAAGACTTAATATTTAGTAAATACTGTCATACTAATATGAAAGATATGCAGTTATGAAAGTTAGAAATTGAACTCTGGGTTTTAAGGGGTTAAGACCACCCATGGGCAGGCTCATAAGCAGGGTCTCCGAAGCGGAAGGCAATTTTCCTTGAGCTTATAGTCAGTGATCAGCTAGGCCACTCTTCACTGTGTCAGTGGTCACTGGTCAGCTAACCGACTTTTCTTGTGGCTAGCAATCACTATCCATAGTGTTGCATTAGCAGCCTGAGTAGGCGAGTTAGTCCAGTAACCCATGTGACCAGGGGAGGCTTACACGCCCAACGCTGACATGTGTGATGATGATCATAGGTATTGAAGTAATGAGCTTTTCTGGGGCGCAGGACCCAAGCAGGGCGGGGCAGGGGGTGTGTGGGGAGGAGGCACGAGGGAGGGAGAGGCCACAGTTTTCCGTTTGTTTTTCCCGAGGTTTAGAGGGGCCGGGAAGAGGAAACGAGGGCAAAAGCAGGACGGTTTTACTCGTTGTGTAGTGGAGTTAAAGCAGGGTCACTCCTACGCCATACAGTGGCCTAAGAAGACTAAGGCAGATTATGTCAGAGCCAATTCCCATAGACTTTTTCAGCCGGTTGTTGTGGACAATGTTTGTGAACAACAGTATGGTTTAGCTAGAAAGGAAGAGAGTTTATCTCTGCTGTCATATCAGAACCTCGGTTTTGCTTTTTGTATGCATAACCATTACATAATAAATAGCTCCAGATCCTTAAGTGCAATTTATTTTCCTTAAACACTGTTATTAACAAAATTCCACTATAACAGGCCTCAAAACTAATTATAACATCAAGCTTTTCGGTGTACACTTTGCTTTTAATGCAGCTTCCATTCACTTCACTTTTCAGGAAATCTACAGGGATATTTTTTCACACCTCCAAAGTTCAGTCTTAGACATTGGTTGTACTTTCTGCTTCTCACACTAATCCCAAGCACAAATGTCTGTCTCCTTTTCTCAGTAAGGCATCTTAACAGCTACACATCCTTTCAGACCCACAGTGCTGAGTCGTCTTCTCACAGTGGAAGGATGGACAGACACACCTGTGGATGTTTTCAGATCTGAAGCAGCTTGATTTTCTCCTCTCTCTCAAAGATGAAAGCTTTAAGTGCTGTTTATCTGAGGGGGCAGTTTTGGTGTCTACCAGGTTTTGCACAGTTATTATGAGTCTCATTTCTTTGACCTCCAGTTTTAATGTGTAGAGAATGTAACAGCTCAAAGCGGTCAGGCCAGTAGAGATGACACTTACATTAGATGTTGGTTGATGGCCTCAAAGGCTTCCATTGATCCTAATAGCTGATAATGCATCTTCCAACCAACACATGTTGGTCATCATTGTGCTTTTAACCACCATGCAATCAATGACCACAAAATATGGATTATTTAAACGTGGTGCACCCAATCTATCAGCAGTTTTGACCCATTAGTAAATCGATAGCTACAGTGGGCAGTGGCTGCTGAGGTTAGGAACATCAACTTATTCTGGTTCTAATATCTAATATACTCTACAGGGACAAAAGTATTGGGACACCTACAGGAGCTTTTATGACTCCCATTCTAAACTGAGGTATTAATATGGATTTGGTCCCCCCCTTTGCAGCTATAACAGCTTCCACTCTTCTGGGAAGCTTTCTCCAAGATGTTGAAGAGTGTCTGTGGGAATTTTGGCCCATTCATCCAGAAGACCATTGGAGGTTAGACGCTGAAGTTGGACGAGAGGGCCTGGCTCACAATCTCTGCTCTAGTTCATCCCAAAGGTGTTGGATGGGGTTGAGGTCAGGGCTCTGTGAGGGCCAGTCAAGTTCTTCCACACCAGACTCACCCAGTCATGACTTTATGGACCTTGCTTTGTGCAGTGGGACTCAGTCATGCAGGAATAGAAAAGGTTCTTCCCCAAACTGTTCCCCCAAAGTTGGAAGCATAGAATTGTCCAAAATGTCTTGGTGCTGAAGCATTAGGATTTCCCTTCACTGGAGCTAAGTGATCTAGGCCAACCCCTAAAAAACAACCCCATATCATTATCCCCCCTCCACCAAACTTTACAGCTGGCACTTTGCAGTCAGGCAGGTAACGTTCTCCTGGCGTTCCCCAAACCCAGATTCATCTAACAGACTCCCAGATAGAGAAACGTGATTCATCACTCCACAGAATATGTTCTGTAACTTTACGTGTTCTGACACTTCATGGATGAGTTGCTGTGGCTCCTGAACACTTCCACTTTTCAATAAAACTACTTACAGTTGATTGTGGAAAATCTAGAAGCTTGCACTGGTGGCATCCTATTCCAGTACCAGGCTTGAATTCAGTGAGCTCTTCAGAACGACCCATTCTGTTACAAATGTTGGTAAAGGCAGACCTGCATGACTAAGTGCTTGATTTTATATACCTTTGGCAATAGGACTAATTGGAAAACCTGAATTCAATGATTAAGAGGTGTGTCCCAATACTTTTGTTCATGTAGTGTATGTTTAGCTGAGACACAATCGAAGTCATTGACTCACACATCAGTTGAACTCCATGTTAAGTCATTAAACACCATTGTGTTGTTCATGGAATAATCTTTGGCTCTTATGTTGCTTGGCAATCATAGCCTATATTTAACAAATCACATTGAATAGAATTAATAATACTAAATTAAAGTATTTATTAAACACTATTTTGTTAACATTTAGAGCAGTAAGCCGCTCAAGACTATACATTACAGTGATTTTAGTCCACTTTGCGTCATGCCTACATTGTAAAAAATTTATGTAAATTTGAAACAGAAACACTGCAGTAATCTATTGTATTTCTAAAACAACCAGTTGCTGTAATGAATTGCACATTCTGGGAAATACAGGTCAAATTTCCTTATAAAGAGGTTAAAGTGTTGGATTTTAATGTAATTAGCTGTTATTTGTGGTGGGTTTGGGGGATGGGGTGTTTAGAGCTTCCCAGCATTTATTGTGATTTTGTCATGTTATGTTAATTAACTTCTATTTTTTTTTCATCTACAGTTCATGCCACAGGAGTTTTTGATCATAATTGATCATTTTTATATTAAAATTGCCATTTGAAAAAGGGCATTTTTTAAAATCACAAGAGCTACAATTTTAATTGCTTTATAATTCAACATTATCATAATTCAGCAACTTAATGTATCGAAAATAATAGCATTTAAATCACAATATTGCTAAGAAAACTCATATTTTCCCCAAATTGTTCGGTCCTAGTGTTTTGTGTTTCAGTTAATAATTCATCTCCTAATGTGATTATTAATAGATATTTGGTTACTGCCATCTGTGTAGTCTTAATCAGTGATGTAAGTGCAGTAACTGCTGTAATGTGATGTTCAGTTCACAGTGTGATTGATTAACAGGATCATGCTGTTGTGAAAAATAGCATGATAGTTCTCTTAACTATGTAACAGCATGCATGAATGTTCAGTGTGCATAAATTCATCGTGCCTGCTAATATTTTTCCATGTTACTCCACACAATGTAACAAAACTGAGGGTCCACAGGCAACCTAGATGCACATTAGAGCTGTACATTAGAAATGCAGGTGTGTAGAAACACCACATTTAGATATTTTACAGTATTGTAATGAGTACTGGTAATGAATGGTAAATTACTGGAGAAATGATTGTACGTAAATTTCTGTAATTGTACATTATTTTATTTTTTTACAATGTAGCAACACCATTTAGCTGTGGTAAAATCACTGTAATGCAAGGCCTCTCATGTCTCATTGCTTTAATGTCTCTCTGTGTTGCAGGAGGGCATGTTAACCCGGCTGTATCACTGGCTATGGTGGTCCTGGGGAAGCTATCGCTGAAGAAATTCCCAGTGTATGTGGCTGCACAGTTTATCGGAGCTTTTGCTGGATCCTGTGCTGTCTTTGGGCTTTACTATGGTGAGTGAACACTTCATAAAACCCACAGATAGCAGGGCAGTAGACTAGCGCTTGAATGTTCACAGAACCATATAAATATCAGCTCAACATCTCAAACTAGGGCATATTGTGTTATACTGTATTTACACACGTATATACAGCAGCAGAAACACACTGAGCTCTTGTTTCTCTACAACATTAGACTTTTTTAAAAGCTGCAAATGATCAGGTTTTTTGTTGGTTTGTAATAATATGTTAAAGAAAACAGCATCACACATAAATATTAGTGAGTGAATAAGTGACAGTGCTAGCTTGGGAATAAAGCCAAAGGATGCGCTTTGTATCTCAATGTGTGATGTCAGCACTCAAACCTTTCAGCTGTTAAAACCAGCCTTTGGGCCAAAAGAGTCTCAGTCTGAGCTTTTAATTTGGAAAAAAAAAACTTTCATGTCATCATTGTTAAAACCTTTTCTTCACACCACTGAAGACACTTTAGTGCTGAAGCTAAATATAACTATAAATATGAGGGATTAGCGCATAGCAGCTTTATGTTAACAAGACTTTCTTACTTAACTAAAAAAGTACATAATTTGATGAAAATGTACATTTCTAAATGTGTCCCCAAACTTTTGACAGCCATTGTGTATACAGCTCGCACTCTTAAAAATGAAAGCGTATTTGTATGATGCCATAGAAGAACCGCTTCTAGTTCCCATAAAAATACTTTTCAGTGGATGATTCCTTGGAAAACCATGTTTGTGTATGAGAGGTGTGAGCACAAAGACCCTCCACGTAATGTAAAGGTTATTGAAAGAACCCCTAAAAATGGTAAAGAACCTTTACTTTATTTGATAAGTCTTTACAGCTTTAAAAGGTTCTTTGAGCTCACATATCCTTTTTAAGAGTGCACAATACTGCATGGCAAAGTCACGTTGTTTAAAATGACCAATACAACATTAACTAATGAGAAAAGCTGATAAAAACAAGCACCTCTAATTTCTACAGATGCCTTGATGGACTACACGAATGGAGCGCTGCTGGTAACAGGTGAAAACGCCACAGCAAATATATTTGCCTCCTATCCAGGAAAACACCTCTCAGTACTAAATGGATTTATTGATCAGGTGAGAAAACATTTTATCCTATAAATAATAACGGGAATTCCTGGGTTTGTACGCAGCATCAGTGTATATGATCACCGGAGTTCAAGTTTATTGTTGATAGTTATGTAATAACTATATTTCCACGTACAGTATGAACAGTAGGTACTGGATCTCCTCCAAAGGCTTCTGTGTGCATTTGAGCATAATGAACAACACGGACATGCATGAACTAACCACAGCTCCATTTGAGTGTGCTGAGTAAAACACGTGTGCTTGGGAAAACCGCTGTTCATTCATCTTTGATGCTTACTGTCCCAGCCTTAAAATGCACAGAGGTAAAAAGCTTAAAATATTCAGAGAGTCGCCTTTAGAGGGTCATAGTGGAGAGAGGGTAATCACTGGCTAATGAGCTGATGTTATGTTCGCTCAGTATCTTTACTTTTACACCACTATTCAGTGTTTCTATTGTTTTAAATTAATATTTCTAAGAGAAAAAAACGCAAGCTGTCTATCAATATGACATGTATGTAAATGTAAAACTGCCTCTCATTTATCGTCTGTAGTGGAAACAACTGGGGATGTTTAAAACTAGACAACTGGGTGCATCTTATCTGAGTCATTCCTGAGATCGGTGCCAAACAGTCACGCTAATTTATATATTTTTTTCAAATCAAGAAATCCGTGTTTTTGTCCTCCATAGTTTCAGTTTATATTACTCTTACCTAAAGACAGTTTTTTCCATTTTTATATTAAATAAGAAATGACAGTGATAACTAGAAAAGGAAAGTTTATGAACAAACTTTAGTTAGCTGGACAAAAGCCAACTTATAACGCTTCAAAAGTTAAAGCAGGTGCTCTGTTGATTGTTTTTGACAACTTGATTGGATTCATATAGTAATTCCAGGCAGCTTCTTTGGTGTTTCTTGAGTATTTTCAGTTTGTTGTTAGGGCGTAGCATGGTGGTTATTTAGGCGGTTGCTAAGGTGTTGCTAGGCCATTGCTGTGGTATCCCTGGTGGTTGTTAAGGTGTTTCTTGGTCATTTCCTATGCAATTCAAGGTGGTTGTTATGGTGTTGCTGGCCTGTTTCTATACTATGCAAGATGGTTGCTAAGGTGTTGCTAGGCCATTGCTGTTGTCTCAGGTGGTTGCTAAAGTGTTGCTGTGGTATCCCAGGTCATTGTTACAGTGTTTCTAGCCTGTTCCTATTGCTAAAGTGTTGCTAGGCCATTTCTATGGTAAGCCAGGTGTTGGCTAAGGTGTTGCTAGGCCATTGCTGTGGTATCTCAGGTAGTTGCTAAGGTGTTGCTGGCCTGTTTCTATACTATGCAAGATGGTTGCTAAGGTGTTGCTAGGTCATAGCTATGGCATTCCAGGTGTTTACTAAGGTGTTGCTAGACCATTGCTGTGGTATCTCAGGTGGTTGCTAAAGTGTTGCTGTGGTATCCTAGGTCGTTGTTACAGCGTTGCTAGGCTGTTGCTGTGGTATCCTTGGTGGTTGTTAAGGTGCTGCTAGCCTTTTCCTATGCTATGCAAGGTGGTCACTAAGGTGTTGCTACACCTTTTATGATGGTATTCCAGGTGGTTGCTAAGGTGTTGCTACACCTTTTATGATGGTATTCCAGGTGGTTGCTAAGGTATTGCTATCATACTTGTATGATGGTGACACATGAAAGGTTTCAAAAACATTTCTCTACAGAGCGTATACTGACTGCGATGGAATCAGAGGTATGAGCATTATATTTTATATAAGTCCAGTGACTTCCAGGATGTTGAGCAACCCTTTATTCATTCATATGGAAAAAAACATGCTTGAACAGTATAGGCTGTACCTGAGCAAACAGTGTACTTGGTCTTACAGTCTCTAGCAGGAGATTGCATAACTGACACAAACAGAAGAAACCCAGGGCAGCGGGATTAAACCTTGTTGCCAAAACTTTGAGTTTTGGGGTCAGGAGAGAGGAGCTGTAGGATCTGACCTTCATCTGCGAGCCTTTTCTTTAGTTTAACCTTTATTAAAGTAAGATATAAAGACTGGGGCAACTTAGTTAAATGTGTATGTCAGGATGAGTGTTTAATTGCTTTTTAACTGGTCATATATTTATAAATGTTATGTTTTAAGAAATTTTTTGCTGAAAATATGTGAATCAGGACAAATCTCTGCAATTCTGTACCAGTTTAGAGGAAATTATCTTCCACCAGGCGTCTTGAGACTCGGCTGTTTCCTAAAGAAGCTACTTTTCCCAACACTATTGTCACTTACGTCACGCTTTACCGATTTAATTCCAAATTTTTCCCAGCTATGTGAGTACATGAATTCTTGTCCTGGAAAAGCTGTTATATTTTGTAAATGTTTGTGCAGCCTTGAGCAGCCTGTTTCTAGAACTTCCCAGTATTCCTTGCAGTTTTGTCAGTTTATGTTAATTACCTTTTATTTCTTCATCTACAGTTTATTTCACAGGAGTTTTTGTTGTAATTTTTGTTTCAATCCCCAAAAATGTTTGATGTTTCATGGTTTCAGTTAACTAGTTTATCCGGTAAAGTTGTAATTAGTATATCTTTGGTTTGCCACCTTTGTAGTCTTAATGGCAGTAATTTTACACTACATTTTTTAATGACCTTTTTAGAGCTATGCAAACTTAAAACAAAATTTCTGAATGGGTTAAGATATTTATAAGTACTATTGTATAAGTCACTATTAATAAAGCCACTCAGGGGTCGGCAACATCTCAGTTCCTGTTGTGGCTCCACAGCAAAATTAGATTTATAGGTAAAAATAAAATAATCCTCCTTTGCAGTAAAATAAAGCTCTGCTGATCATTCAACACAGTTTTAACAATAAATGGTCTTAAATGCTGGAGTTAATGTAGAACTACTAATTCTTCCTTTAACCCTGGTGCACAGACTGCTGGTCACACAGCAACACAGACAACAATCTTGCCTGGCTAGTAGCTAACAAAACTGCAAAGAGAGAGTTTTAAGACGAACATCGATAATTTGGAGACTAATGCAACTGGAGATGAATTATTTGCATTTATAATCACTTCAGCTTCAGTTTCCTGGTACGTTTAATCTGCAACGAGAAACTGTCAAACACTAAAAAGTCACAAAGCTGAAGTCGCTTCTCAATCATCAGCTTCTTGTTTGAATTTTCACTTTCCACCTTAAATAGTGCAACAGTTAGCTACATAGCTAGCTACATTCTGGCACCTCAGGCACCATTTAAGATAGAACAGGAAAATTCAAACAAGTTGCTGGTGAACGAGAAGCTGATTTATGCCTTGTAAAAAGTCGAATGTTAAAAGACATTTTAGAAGAAACTGTTCTACTTTTGAGGAAAAGTTTCCTGCTGGAGATGTGAGAAAAGCAGCTACAGCTGAGCTAAAGCTTAAATTGGAGCAGAGTAGGTCTGTGATTTTGTTTATGTTTTTTAGCCTATTCTAAGACGTTAGCACATACTGAGACATATTTACAGCCAAGATGGTAAAACATTACTTCAATAAAATGGTCATAAAATGTTGTGGCTCCCAAGGTGGTTCGATTTTTGTTGAAACTTGACAAAATAGCTCTTCCTAACATTTGGGTTGCTGAACGCTGGACTAAAGAATAGGTTTAGGCTACTTTCCTTGTTCCTGCCAGTTAGAGATGTCCAATTTAATACACATGGATAATGTGAGTTTGTAGATTTTTAATCAAATGTTTGACCTTTTGATTTAAATCCAAGTGGTCAGTTATCTGATTACAGTTACATATGTTTGAGGTTCTATTTGCTTATTTGCTTATCTGAGCCTATAATACATTTCCCCTTTCCTCAGATCTCATTACTCAGTTTAACGAGTGTACTGTGAAAATGTTTTTAAGTATTGTGATATATTTAAAGTAAAATAATAATGAAAATTGATAGGTCTGGATACATTTTTGAAAGAAATTACTAGCTAGGTGTGAGTGACAAAATGTAAAACTATTGTTAAGACTTTAAGCAACATATTTATATCCATCTCACGTAATAACTGCCTGTGAGGGAGCTTGTAGAGGCATTAAACTCTTCAGACTTCTGGTTCCTATCACCTCCACTGTGAACAATTCTGGCTGGGCAAGTTTCTGAAAAACAGATCATTTCACATCAAACGACCTGAATGACTTTGTTTACATCTTATCCATTGATTCATGCAGAAATTTTAAGAAATTGGTGGAATTCCCCTTTAAGACCATATAAGTAAATGTAAATAGTCACATAATTCATATTAGTTACTGAATAATATGTATTAAGATCAATATAGAACCTTTTAACAATATAACCCTGTGTACATAGACATGTGTATCCAGTAGCGTTTCTCTCACATGATGAGCGTCCAGTTCCACAAACACACAGACAGCGGCAGTGTTTTTCAGTGGTGTAATCATTACTGCTTATTGACACAGGTGATCGGCACAGGGGCGCTGGTGCTGTGCATTCTGGCCATAGTGGACAGGAAGAACATGGGTGCTCCTAAGGGGATGGAACCGCTGATCATTGGTCTGACCATCCTGGCCATCGGAGTGTCCATGGGGCTGAACTGCGGATATCCTATTAACCCTGCACGAGACCTGGGCCCCAGGCTCTTCACAGCCGTGGCGGGCTGGGGGATGGATGTGTTCAGGTACAGCAAACATACCTTGTGACCTCTGACTTATGACCCTGACTTTAACCTGTTCCTTACGTCATGAGCAGTGCACTCAGAGAAAAATTAACTCCCAAGAGAAACACATCACCAAAAAACATGTGTAATCATAGGTAGTGATGGCAACATTGTTGTTAATATGAGAATTATTAACCCTTCCAAAATGCTGTGTGTCCGTTTGCAGTAATTTTGGATATGCAGTTGTATGCAAAAATTTAAACAGGCATTTTTATGCAGTTTTAGTGCACAGTTGCTATTCATTTAGTTTAATGTATTGGGGAAAAAAATAAAAAAAATATGCCATAACTTTTGCACAGACCACATTTTGTGTTTATTTTTTTTTCTCCAATATCTTAGGTCAGGAAATAAACAATAACTGTGCATTAAAATGTGCAGATTTGTGTTCTCTGTAGAGGATGTGTACTTACTTTTTCATGTAATCTGACCAAGGGCACCCAAATTTTATATACCACTGTAAAGAGTTTGAAAAGACAAAAAAAAATTCTGATAAAGGTGGTATTGATCATAATAATTCTGGTATTACATGTGAAGCTCCCTCCCAAAAAGAACACTAATGAAAGTGCCTTTTAATGTGTTTTGGAAATAAACCCTTCAAATCTAAATTAAAATTTCATTAAAACACCTTGTGAAGCCCACATTTGAAGTGCTAGTTTGGAAACTGATTTACACGTTTTTTTGCCAATTTTACCCCAATTTTACCCCAATCAGCCAAGACGTTTGCTTCTTTAGGCTACGAATAGAACCTTAAGTGCACCAACTTCATGCTTAAAACCATGCTAAGTTATAATGTAATCTCAAATAGACTTGCTTATGTGGTTTCTTTCACTTTATGACATACTGTTATCTATAAAAATTGACAAAAACACAAAGTACAGCTAGAAACAGAAGTAGCAGCTATGTTGAAGCATGTTTTTAGCAGACAATAGTAAATCATACAGTATCAGAAACTACGAAAGAAAGTTTATTTAAGATTATTTAATAACTCATGATGGTTTGAAAGAACTGTGTGGGATGTAGGCATGGAGTTTGTATGCTAACCTAGCCATTATAAGCTTCCGTTACTTGTTTGCTACATTAGCCATTAGCTATATAATTACAAAGGAAAGAAGCAAACCTCAGACACCAAACATGTCTTGGTAAATCAAAAACATTTGGCATAAGTTGTGGAGTTGTGGAAAATTGTGGAAAGTTGACTTTTTGCCAAAATAATATTAAAAATTATTGCTAAAGCTAACAGTCTTCCTAATGCTAATGCTTACCCTTTACGTCCTGGGTTAAGGTTTAGGTGGTGTTTAGCAGCAGAGGGTAGGAACTAGCTGGATTTAATCAGTAAAATGTTGAAAGATGTGTAATTTCCTGAGTATTTTCAAATAATTATACTTAATATTTAAGTATATTTGTGTGAAAAGGAAACTACTTTTTACACAGTTGCAAACATTTAGTTGCTAAATGTTATTAGTGTTTAATTTCCTTTTGTTAGTGACAGTGACAGCGTCTGTACTGCTTGTGATTGTTCATAAATCTCACTTTTGAGGTTTATCATTTTATTTTAGACCTAAACAAGCCTTAAAAGAGAAGAATTGTGATAAAAATCTATATTTATTCCACCAGCAACACACACACACACAGATAGACACTTGTTTATGATCCAGATGGTGCAGCTTGTTCCCAATCTGTGTGCTGTGTTGTCACTGTGGCTATAAAGGGGAGGCCAGTATCTCAGTGTGCTAAAGTGCAGTACGTGCTTTAACTTTAGTAGCTTTATTCTGTGCCTCAGGGCCAGCAGAGAGCCCACCCACACACAAGGGAGCGAAACACAGATCCTAGCACAACACCCCTCTCTGCTCTTCTGACAGAGCCAATTAATTTTTCAATGCTCTTCTGTATCTCCTGCATATTGGAAAAGGCTTGAAACGTGTGCGAGGAGACACAGGGGTCGCATTCTCTGCACATAAATATTCCAAACAGCCTAACCGAAGTGGAGCTGTGTTTCATTCACTGTCTATTTCTGCTGAAACAGAACGGTCTCGCTCTATTTGGATGGTCTGCTATAGAGGATCTACAGATACTCACTTTATTAACAAACTATATAGAGGAACTTAGATAATTCTCAGCAACGTTCAGATCCAAGTTTAAGGTAAGTTTTAAGATTAAGTTTAAATAACTTTAGGGGTTCGTATTAGAACCAGGCTCAAGACAAATGTTATGTTCTGGTTCGAGCCTCTTTCTGAAATGGAAATCAATTAGATATTTGTAATGATATGATTAAAAAAATAGTTTTCTCCATAATTCTGTTATCAGGTTACGTAGGACACTGTTGGCTTTCTCTGTAAAATGTGACTCTGCGTTGAGCTGCTAGCGAGCAATGATGGGAGAAAAGGGAGGGGTTAGAAACCCTTCCTGTCAAAACTGTTCATACCTCTCCATAAAGATGGTCGTGCAGAGATAAAACAGAAAACTGCAGCTTCCATGTCCAACTGTCACCATACAATAATAGGATTTATTCACAATAAAAACACTTTTGCTTGCTCACCTGCGAAGATGAAAAGTTCACTTTTCAGTATTGTAAATTTTTGTAAATTCTCATCAAAATATATTCCACGAATGTTACTAAAGATAAAAATGCATAGCTCGACTGAGGGACCCCCAAAATAGATGGAAATTGCAGTCAAAGTGATGTTAATGGATGCTTAATTGAATATAAGGGTGTCATGACTTCAATTCTACTTTGAAAAACTTACAAAAAAATATTATAATAGTTTTTGCCTCTCATTTACCATATTTCATGAATATCAGTCAATGATCAAAACTAAGTGTCTGGGCATATCATATCATAGTAAAGTGGGCAGGGAAGGGGTGGGGCTAATGCTATACATGCTCCCGAATTCTCCATAATGTAATATGAAGTTAAGATGTAAACAAAGTAATTCAGAATGGTTTGCTGTAAAATGCTCCATTCTAGAGAAACTTACAGAGTCAGAATTGTTCACAGAGGTGCTGATAGGAACCAGACGTCTGAAGAGTTTAATCCGCTTGTTGTAAGGCGAAGAAAAGTTATTTTTTCAGAGTGACCACTATGTTATTGTTATCAACACTACATATAAAAACTGATGCATGTAGGTTCACTGGTGATTTTGGATAGTAAATAAAAAGGCTATATTTGTGTTGTAGACATGGCGACCCTCTGGTTTCTATCAGCACCACTGTCAGGTTTCTGTACAATGAACCATTTCACATCAAACCACTCTGGACAACATTATTTACATCTAAATGAATTAATTATGCAGAAATTTTACAAAATACATGAATTCTCCTTTAAAAGACTGGCCATTTTCTGAAATTACTCATAAATTCTCTGGGATTGCAATTTTTGGCATCTATCTTTGATAAAAAATCTTCACTTCAGAGTCAAAAATGGTATCAAACCTGAAAATATGTGCACCATTACACCCCTACATGAATATAATTTAATGACAAGCATCTGCAAAACATTTACAGCAGATCATCCAGATAAACTGTTACCAAAACTTCCAAAGCTTCCACCTCTGCTTCAAAGCTGCCGGCAAGAACGCTGTGTTTTTATTTACTCATGATAAACATCCATGGTCATTGCGCAGGGGAAGAAAGCAGAGCTGTTTTCGAGGCATATTTACAAAAGAAATGTTACATAACTGGTCTTGCTCAACAGTTTAAAGACACTGAGAAAAGTGGACAGTAATATTTTGAATGCCAAAAGTATTTTGAAGTTACATCACAAGTTTCAGCAGAGGGCACTCTCAGCTGAATCTGTGTATTTCTGAAGCGTTTGCCGTTTTTGACCCTTTTATGCTGATACCGAATGTACACAAGCATGTAATCACTAGTAATCTGATATACTCCATGTTCATGTCACAGACTATATGGTAAATCTGGTACAATCACCTGTTTTGAAGCAAGGATTAAACAACAAACAGTTTAATCTTATCCAGAGCACAAAAATCACCAAACCAACATAAAAGATGAGCTTGAGGCAGTGAGAGGGAAAGGAAAGAAAAAAGTGCACTAAAAAAGGTGCACTTTGTAGTTCTACAGTTACAGCCTGTAGTCCATCTGTTTCTCTGCATACTCTGTTAGCCCCCTTTAACCCTGTTCTTCAGTGGTCAGGACCCCCATGGACCCTCACAGAGCAGGTACCATTTGGGTGGTGGAACATTCTCAGCACTGCAGTAACACTGACGTGGTGGTGGTGTGTTAGTGTGTGTTGTGCTGGTACGAGTGGATCAGACACAGCAGTGCTGCTGGAGTTTTTAAACACTGTGTCCACTCACTGTCCACTCTATTAGACACTCCTACCTTGTCAGTCCACCTTGTATATGTAAAATCAGAGACGATAGCTCATCTGCTGCTGCACAGTTTGTGTTGGTCATCCTCTAGTCCTTCATCAGTGGTCACAGGACGCTGCCCACAGGACGCTGTTGGCTGGATATTTTTGGTTGGTGGACTATTCTCAGTCCAGCAGTGACACTGAGGTGTTTAAAAACTCCAGCAGAGCTGCTGTTTCTGATCCACATTATATTCGCATTGAATTACTTACATCTTGATAATTGAATTATATAGAAATTTTGAAAAATTGGTTGAATTCCCCTTTAATAGTTTTAACACTACTCTTCCACTCAGATTAATTTAAAACATTTTCAGCTTCAGGAAAGAAACAATCACAGCCCCACCCACCAGATGATCAGGCTAGTGTTTGTCAGACTTTTCACTACTTAGTGAGGTTTCCATAATTTCTTGGTCTAATAATCCTAATTTACTGCCACCACCATTTTCACTGCAGGTTCATTCTGAGGAGTTCTGTCAATGTTTTTGGCTGATGGAGTTGATGGAGGAAGGAACGTTCAGAGACGACTGTGGCTGGCTGAGAGCCGTATCAGTCATAATTTTGCAAATAGTTACTTATATGGAAATTATAACTTATACACTTAACTTAAATACTCACAGTGGCCTGAAGTTCACTCACAATGTCTGAGTGAAGCCGTCTGAGCCCACTCATATCAGGCTTAACTGAAGTGAGGCACAGACGGAAGGGGGGATCAGGGAAGGTGTGTGTTTGGCCACGTGTGGGTGGACTGAGTGTGTGTGTGACGTTAGAGAGGACGTGCTCACCCTGGAATCTGGAGAGTAGATTAGAGCTCTAATCCAGGCTTCATCCTGTAACACACACAGGAGCCACTTAACCTCTTAAACCCTAAGGGTCTGTGTGTGTGTCCCCACACTGGAGGTAACTGTTTACCAAAAAAGCTAATTTACAGAGTTTGCCCTTTACCCTAAAAGAAGCTGATCAGCCAGGACAGGTTTGTTGTCTGACTCCGCTTCTTTACTTTTGCACTGGAGCTATGATTTCACCAAGAAGATTTTGGTTGTATGCAAAACAGCATAAAACTGTACTCTACATATTCTGATCAGTGGGCTTCTAATGGTGGTGTACTATTCTCGACATACTGCTTAGCATGCTATTATGTGGCTTGGGGCGCATCTATTACTTTTTAGCCAAATTAGCTAGCATAGCAGCTGTCCCTAGGTTAGACACGCTTTGCAGGATGTTGTCAAAAACCCCATTTAAGCTATTGAGAAATTGTAGCAGTATTTATTTAGAGTCACCACATAATGTTGGCTTTTCAGTTTAAAATGCTAAACCAGATCAGCAACATGAGGCTCTTTTACTGTCCTGTTGTGGCTCCACAGCAGGATTACATTTTTAGATAAAAACAAAATAATCCTCCGTTACAGTAAAATAAAGCTCTGCTGATCATTCAACACAGTTTTAACAATAAATGATCTTAAACACTGGAGTGAATGTAGAACCGCTAATTCACCCTTTAACTCTGAAGATCGGCACTGACTGCTGGTCACACAGCAACGCAGACAACAATCTCACCTAGCTAGTAACTAATGAAACGGCAAAGAAAAAGATTTACATACTACAAAAAGTTGCATACTACAGTTTCTGGTGAAGTTGAACTGGACTTTCACCAAAGTTCTGTAAAGTTTGTTCAGCCAGCAACCAACGGTTAGCATGAAAGCGTGAATTTGTGAGTGGAGCTTAAATGGCTCTCATAGCCGCATAACTTAAATTTTAGTTTTATAGTACACGCTTAAAAAAGATGGTTCTTCAGGGTTCTTTAATGAAGGCAATAGTTCTGTTTAGAACCATGAGTTCCATTTCATGCTTAGACGGTTCTTTGCATAGTGAAATGCTTCTTCGGATTGATGGAGAATGTGTTGTATATTGTTCTATATAGTACCTTTTTTGAAAATGGTTCTATATAGCACCAGAAAGGGTTCGTCCATTGCTACAAGCTTGACATTCCCTGATGAAAAAAGCAGCACAGACCTGCATGCATTCCATGCTGGTCTCAGCTAGGTTATGCTGGTCTACTCCTGGTCTGGTGCTGGTTTAGCTGGTCACCCAGCATACCAGCATCCAAAATACAACATATTGCTGTCGTCGGAAGAAAACCTCGTATCTCGAAAATGGTAACTTTGGAAACAAACTTCACTTTTAATGTAGGTCAATGGAACCAGACTTTTTTTCCAAGTCATTTTGGGCCATTTCTTTTAGTCCATTTATCATGAAATTTGCACACAATGTAAAAAAACAACAGGCATTTTCAAATTACATAAAAAACTGAAAAACAACAAAATTGGAGATTGAGATTTTCTTCCGACAGCAGCGATATGCTGGTTTTGCTGGTGATCAACATATCATCTTCCAGTGCTATTGACTAGCATACCAGCATCCAGAAACACAACATATGCTGGTTTTGCTGGTGACCAGCCATGCTGGTCTATGCTGTTTTTTTCTACCAGGGCCATAACAATAGCAGAACCCTTTTTGGTGCTATGGAGAACCAATGCCTTTACTAAAGAACCCTTGAAGAAGCATCTTTTTTAAGCGTTTTAAGTATTGCACAGTAGTTTGAGAAAAACAAGTCTTGATATAAATAACTTTAGATAAATAACGAGCCTAGGATTGAAGAGGATGAGAGCTTAACACAACCCCATCAGGCTCAGACACTTGTTTACCTGAGCTTCGTCTCAACTGGGCCATTAATTCAGTCCTCTACAAGTAAATTGATCTGATTTAGCATGGCTAAACCTGTAGCGCAGTGCCAGTGGGAGGGATGGTGATTTACCTGGCCAGCCCTTTGACCAAGTCAACAAAAACAGAGAGAGGGCACGCTGCCTGGACCACTGGGATGCAGACCAGCATGAGGAAAGCCGGGCATCACAACAAACCTACAACTCTGTCCAACGTGATAATCTCACAGTAGACATGGTGGTAGCAGCAGTGGTGCAGTTAAGGCCTGTGTTTATTTGGCTAGCCTCTTCTGGTTAAACTAGGTGTTAGCTTTATGGTAAAGGGCTGGGTCAGTGAATCTACAGAGGAGGTTACATGGTGAGGTAGGGACACTGAAACCCATGCATTACTGAAAATATAGAGTCACACTACTATTAGAGCTAGACAACTGAAACATGAATCAAGCTGAACTCAACACAGCATGTATGTAAAACTGTGTTATGGTCCATTTTAATTGAGACCTGTATCTAATGTTAACCTGTGTGTACTCATAGCTGACATTAGCCTGTAACTTATCTGCAAGTGTGTTCATAACGGGCGAGTATATGTTAAACTGTGAGTGTGTGAATTCATAACAGATCCTTCTTGACAGCTACACATCCTTTCAGACCCCTAGCACTGAGTTGTCTCCTCACAGTGGAAGGATGGACACAACACCTGTGGGCCTTTTTGGTGGTCTACCAGGCCTTTCACAGCTGTTAGGAACCCAGCTTATATATACGCTAGATTATTTTCTTTATCTCTTTGCCAAGTGTTGTTATAGTTTGGCAGGTAGTTTTGAGTCATAGTTTATGTGCTGTAATGTGGGTTTTATATTGAATTATTATAGTTTCTCTGGTATTTTACTCTTGTTTTTGCCTTTTTGTGTTTGCTGGTTTTGAAAGTATGTCTATCATGTCTGGGATTAGTTTGCCTGTGTTCTGGCCAGGGCAAGCTCAAGCAGAGATGCTTCTAGGAAGGAAAAATTACGTACTTCCAGCCTGCTTCTTCCTCACCTGCTACGTTACAATCTTTAAATAAATATGAACTCCAGTTTTCTTTACATTTCTCCTTCCTTATGCAGGTGGATTGTCTTATATCCTGTCTCCTCAGAAAGATCTCCTGAAAATTAATAACTTACCGAATGGCCATTTTTACAGGACATTAAATAAATGAAGGTTGGCCTCTTGGAGGGGGGGAGCAACGCTACATGCAAGTCTCTTGGAAGCTCTGTTAGACTGTTTCTGGAGATTGTAGGATTGTAGCTAAGCTGTGCTAATTCTTAGCATAAGCTACCAGAGGAAACAGTTGGTGGTTGTAAGCCTCACTATAGTGATATAGTGGGGCATAATCCTTGATAGATGCCCCTCAAGCTGTAACCAAGACCCCTAAAATGAAAATCTGGCTACGTCACTGCCTGTGAGAGTGTATAACTTGAACCCGTGTGTTTGTATTCATAACTCATGCTAACTATCAGTTGCGTATTCATAAGTTATATTAAGCCCTTAAAATTCCAGGCTTGTTACATACTAAGGTTTATTATTTAGCAACTACAGGGTCTTCAGTGCAAACTGGTTGAGCTTTTCTTATGTTAAAGAAGTTAACGTACGAGTGTTGCTGTCTCCTCAGGGCGGGGGGCTGCTGGTGGTGGATCCCAGTGGCCGGGCCGATGGTTGGCGGAGTGGTGGGAGCTGTGATTTACTTCTTACTGATCGAGTTGCACCATCCGGAGCCTGAGAAAGAAAACGAGGAGGAGAACAAGGTCAAGGACAAATACGAGATGATCACCATGAGCTAAAGAGAAGAAGGGAAAACTAACAGGACGCGCTCTATTCGTCTGCAACTGAAGCAGGCGCCATTGTACAAACCTATGTCTGTTTTCTCGTTCTCTCTTTTTCCTCTCTCTTCGGCCAGAATGCACACAGGACTGTGTGTCAGTGCTTTTAATACATGTTACCTGTAAAGGAATGCTCCAGCATTTATCAACCTAAACTGTATCTGCCTCATTGGTGACATACATTGTTTTTTTTATTTTTATGAAATCCCATTGATTCCAAAAACACTCACAGTACTGTGCCAAAGTCAGAGACCATGCTTGCCTTTCTTTAATTTACAGTCTTACTATTCATTTTTCAGTTGATGTTTCTGAGGAGATTAGATAAAAGATAATCCACTTATATAAGGAAGTAGAAAGTCTAAGGAAAATAAGTGACAGAAATAGGAGTTTCCAGAACTAGAGTTCAAAAAATTAAAAGATTCAGAAAAATTGGGACTCCTGACAACCACCTGGAAGACCTGGTAGACACCAAAACTGCCCCCATCAGATAAGCAGCACTTAAAGCTTTCATCTTTAGAGAGAGAGGAGAAAATCAAGCTGCTTCAGATCTGAAAACATCCACAGGTGTTTCTGTCCATCCTTCCACTGTGAGAAGACAACTCAGCACTATGGGTCTGAAAGGATATGTAGCTGTCAAGAAGCCCTCAGTGAGAAAAGTTCATAGACAAGAAGAAAAATTGCACTAGACCACCAAAATATGTAGTAAGGTTTTATGAACTGATGAGATCTATAGAAGTAACAGGCTGTTTGTACACGGCCGAAGCATTAAAAACTCTTCTAACCGCATCAAGAACCACCAGTTACGAAAGAATCAGTGTGTACAAGTTTGGGGATGTATATCAACGTCTGGAGTTGGTGGATTGCTTTTGATGGAAGGCATGCAGATAAGTACAAACAGTTTCTAATTGAATTTCAAGATAAGGACACCAAGGTCCACTGCTGGTGTTCTCAGAGTCCAGACCTCAACATCACTAAACGTTACTTGGACCATAAGAAGCAGAAAGTGCAACCAACTACTAAGACTGAACTTTGGAGGTGTGGAAAAATATCCCTGCACATTTCTTTGAGAAACTGAAAGCAAGTCTCCTGCAAAGAATGTAGGCTGTAATAAAGGCAAAGATTGGACAAACTAAAAACTGAAAAATATATATTTAGTTGTTTGCACAGTACTGTACTACAGTAACCAATGGGCAGATGCTGAAACACAGTCCCATTGGCTTCTATTATAAGTATGTTTTGAGTTTTTTTAAGTACTGTCATGGAAAACACACTTATGCTACAGAGGTATGCTACAGATGCAGCATGTAGACATTAGGTTGAAAAATGTGGTAACACTTTATTTGGAGTGGGTCCTTTGTAGATGATTAATAAACTGTTAACAGATTATCAGTAACACATCAACAACATATCAGTGAAGTAGCAGTAGTGAAGCGTCTGAATACACTGAAGTAAATATCTTGTAGTTGTTCTGTTGATACATTACTTACATTAAGTAGATGTTGTTAATATGTTACTTCCATTACTCAAAATCTAACTTTACCAACCTTACACAAAACCTAACCCTAACCCTGGCCCTAATCCTAACCCTAACCTTAACCTCAACCCAAAACCTAACCCTGGTCCTAATCCTAACCCTAGCCTTAACCTCAACTCCTAAAAATGAAAATCTTAATTTTTATCTAATTTAATCCTAATCCTAATTAGACCCAATCCTCATGTTTTTGACATGTTACTAAGAGTCCGTTGAGTGTTTGTTTCATCTAAAAAGGACAACTCAAAATAAAGTGTCCCAAAAATCCTGGTTTATTCCTTTAAGAAACAGAACATTTGCTTTTTGCCCTGAAAGCATAAAGCACTATTTTCGCCAAGTGTACTGTTACCATAGTATATAATGAATAGTATGTAAAGCATGATTAGTCCTATGAGCAGATTTATGAAGTTTGTATTTGAGAATTAGCACTTCTTACTCACTTCTTACTCACTTCTTACTCGTATCTGTCTTTTTGTATTTGTTTTAAAAACACATGAAACAGAACTGGGGGAATTCTTGTTCAGGAGTAGCAAATCCAGATGAAATAGCAGTATTTAGAGAAATACTCACTCTCTGTGTCGATATAGAACATTTATTTTTCAAAAACTGCTACAGTATAGAGCTCGTCTGTTATGCAGCTTCCATTAGGCATGTCCATTTTCCATGACCGAAACATGGAAAAAGGTTTGACCTCATAGAATAAAGTAACAAGGCATCGCTATGATGGCAGCAGGACGTGTATTAGGATATTTTTAGTCACTGTTGAAGTTAATGGTGCTCTCTGTATGGGGTGAGCCGTCCACTCTTGTCTGTGAATCGTCAATAATTTAAAGCCATATGCACCTCAACTCCACTCACACTGAACAAGAGGTTCACAGACTGTTGGGTTTGGATGCATCAATGCATGTACCGCTCTTTTCCACTGGCTATATACTTAAAAAAGTGATGCACTTGACTGACTTCATTCAAATGTGTACAAATGTGTAATATATATTGTGTGGAAATGATGTACACGTCTTCAATGAAGTAAATTCAATGCTGCATGTTGTTTTTCACTGTTTTCTTATCGATTAAAAGGAACCGAATGGGCGGGTTTGAGTGGAGTTAGCTGATCTAAGGGCAAAGGGTGGGCAGCTTCCTAGGGAATATCAAGGCCAACAACCTGTAACAGGAAAACAAATATGGTGGACCTGCTGAAAAATTAAGCTCTCAAATAAACCTGATGCACTACTGATTGAGCTCTGAAGCAGAAAATGACACTTCTGTATTATTTTATTATCATTTTTACTATTATGTATGATTTGTAGGTGGCTATGCACTGGAAAATGTGCTAATTTACATGATTCAAATGTGCACGTGAATAAAATATTTTACAAAATTTTGCCTTTTAGTTCTTCGTTTGGCAGTGACTGTGTTGATTTAATACAGTTGTGTGCAAATTCCATGCTTTGTTGGTTTTTTAAGTGAAAATAAGTAACATATCCTCTTCAGAGAACACATTTGTGCACACTTTAATGCACAATGTCAATTTCTATTTATTTGCTGCACTGAACATATTGGAAAAATCAAAACCGAAATGATTAAATGTTTTTAATTTTTTCCAAAACGTGAAATTCAGCAAATAAACAGTAATTGTGCATGAAAATGTGCAGAATGTGTTCTCTGTAGAGGATTATTAACTTATTTTTTACATAAAAAAATCAACAAAACGTAATTTGGCCAGGGGTGTGCAAACTTTTGACTGAATATGACTATTTATTTTATTTGTGTGCACATTTGAATCATACAGAAGTCCGGAGAGGCCATGAGCTGTTGCTATAACTTTGCAAATTGTTATCTTGATATAATGAGTTAATTATCTTGTGATCTCAAGATAACAACTTTGTTATCTTGAGATCACAAGATAACTCATTATTTCAAGACAACTTTATCTTGAGATAACAAGACAACTCATTATTTCAAGACAGCAACTTTGTTACCTCGAGATAAGATCATCAACTGATTATTTAAAGATAACAACTTTGTTATCTTGAGATAACAAGATAATTAACTCGTTTTGCTGAGAAAACTTTATCTTGAGATAACAAGATAATTAACTCATTATTTCAAGACAACTTTGTTATCTCAAGATAACAACATGATTAACTTAAAGATAACAACTTTGTTATCTTAAGATAATAAGATAATTAACTCATCATTTCAAGATAACAACTTTTTTTATCTTGAGATAACAAGATAATTAACTAATTTCAAGATAATAACTTTATCTTTAGATAACAAGATAATTAACTCATTATCTCAAGACACAACTTTGTTATAACAATATAATTAACTTTTTTCAAGATAACTTTGCTATCTCAAGATAACAAGATAATTAACTTATTATCTCAAGATAACAATCCAGAAAATTATAACTACCCCATGCCCTCTCCGGACTTCCATAGAATCATGTAAATTTGCAGTTTTTAGGCATGGATTACAGGAGCGGTTAGTTTTTCCATATTTTTCCTATTTTTCCCTGAATCATATTTAGCGTTCAGATTGTGTTATTTTCTTTAGACAACTACAGTGTGAATTAGAGGTTATCATTTTTATTCTTATTTAGTTTGCTCTTTAAACAGAACGTCATTTTAAAGTATGTTGCATGCTCTCTAACCTTTCTGGTAATCTTACTGCTGCCTATAACAATTGTGTGACTAATACGAAAGTAAACTAATGTGAAATGTAAAAATCTGATTTAATAAATGGGTTAATGAATGTCTGTTTGCTCTGGACAGATGAATATATCCAATGCAAAGATTTAGTGACGGCACTGTATCAGACCGAATTCACAGCCCGTGTCAATATCCTTGTGTATTTTTAAAGAACACCATGAAAAGTGGCAGCCGTTGAAAGACGAAAACAGTTTTGACCCGAACAACCCTGTGCACATTACGTGGGTCTGATCCAGGGACACCGTTTGGTTCATGAACCGTTTCTCACTGTTCTGGGTCACAGAGCTCTTTCCATTGAGGTCATGCACACACGTTTTCAGTTTCCAGATATTCAGTGCATTTAAGTTCATTACTGCTACATTCCCCGAATGAAGACTGTGTAGGCAAAGGTGTGCAGATGTAATCTATCCAATCACAGCGCACTGCATTCACTGACACCACGCCAGTCAAAGCTCACAGTTAAGCAGCAAGGCCTTTAGGGGCTCTAAAAGACACATCCCCACCCACCACAGTCATATTATTTTGTATATATCAGTATTCAATGTTGAATCAATTACTTTACAAACCAGTTAAACATTCTTTTAAAGAGGAATTCCACCAATTTTTCAACATTGCACCAAACTGATACAAATGCAAAATTGATGCAAAATGATAAAAATGTGTCAGGTCAAAATTGCTCACATTTGTTGCGGTGGTGATGGGAATCAGATGTCTGCTTCTAAAAGCTCCCTCACAGAAAGTTATTACATGAAATGGTAATATGCTAAAGACTGAGACGTTGTTTTCTGTTGGTTGCTGAAGTCCTGGGTTTTGGCCTAAAGTGTATTTCTTTAAATACATCCATGATGAAGAGGGACATGCAGGGCATTATAATGCAAAACAACAATTATTTTTTCATTTTTTTTACTACTTTGCCATGACCAACATTGTGAAAGTACAGAAGACGGGTGTAAGTTCTCTGGTTGTTTTGGATAGTGAATAATGTATTCGTGTTGTAGACACTGCAACTCCTGGTTCCTATCAACATTACTGTAGTCAGTGTCTCCACAATGAACCATTTCACATCAAACATCTCTGAACTACTTTGTTTACATTTCAATAGTTGAATTATAAAACACTATAAACAAAAATATGCAGAAACACTTTGGAACTCCCTTTTTAAAATGCTATAAACACTGTTCAACCAAATGAAGAGGCTATGACATCATTACAGACTTTTATAGATGAGTGGAAACTTAGCTAAGCTAAGAACTTGATGTGAATTACCTTAATACCTCCTATTCTAGATTCTACCAAGTTACTTACTAAGTTTTCTACAACAGCCTAAATAGTAGGGGCAGAGGAACAGACAAGAAGACTAAATCCAACTAGTTACACTATACGGCTAAAAGTATGCAGACAGCTGACCACTGAACCTATATGAGATTGTCGGACATCCCATTCCAAAACCATGGACATTAATATGGAGTTGACCCCCTTCATGGCTATAACAGCTTCTACTCTTCTGAGAAGCTTTCCATGGATTTTTGGAGTGCATCTGTGGGAATTTGTGCCCATTCGGTCAAAGTAGCATTTGTGAGGTCAGACACTGATGTTGGACAAGAAGTCCTGGCTCACAATCAACATTCGAGTTCATCCCAAAGGTTTCAGTGGCATTGAGGTCAGGCCACTGGAGTTCCTCCACACCAAACTTATCAAACCATGTCTTTATGGAGCTCACTTTTTGTAAAGGGGCTCAGTCATGCTGGAACAGGAAAGGCTCTTCCCCAAACTGTTCCCACATAGCTGGAAGCATAATTGTGTAAAATGTCATTGTATTCTGTAGCATTAACATCACGCTTCACCAGGAACTGACCCTGAAAAACAGCCCCAGCCCATTATCCCTCCTCCACCAAACTTTACTGTTGACACTGTGCATTCCAGTAGGTGGCGTTCTCCTGGCATCCACCAAACCCAGATTCGTCCATCAGGCTTCCAGATAGTGAAGCGTGATTCATCACTCCAGAGAATGTTTCCACTGCTCCTGAGTCCAATTCATGAACCTTCCAATGCACAGTTCTTGCGCTGATGTCGCTTCTAGATGCAGTTTGGAAATCTGTAGTGAGTGATGCCACAGAGGACATGCTATGTGCTTCAGCACTCGGTGCTCCCACTCTGTGAGTTTGCGTGGTCTGCTGCTTTGTGGCTGAGCTGTTGTTGCTCCTAGATGCTTCCATTCCACAGTAATAGCACTTACAGTTGACTGGGGAAGATCTAGCAGAGCAGAGATTTTATGAACTGACTTGTGGCAGACGCATCTTATGACAGTGCTGTGTTTAAAGTCACTGAGCTGCTTAGTACGATCCATTCTACTGCCAGTGTTTGTCTATGGAGATTGCTCGATTTTATACACGTTAGCAGCGAGTGTAGCTGAAACACCATAGGTCAACTATTAGGAGGAGTGTCCACATACTTTTGGCCATATAGTGTAACTTTTGTTTCTTAAACGCCTTAGGTTTTTCTCCTCTCTGCTCCATATAGATATATGCACTTTATGAGCTTCTCTTAATTTCTGACAACACTTTATATCTTTGCTGAAAAACAACTAGCAAGAATTTGCTTCTTCAGAATTGAGCGCACTTTTATTACTAAATGCAGTTGAATTCATGTCAGAACTGAATGTAACGCAATCCACACATCACATTTCCATTCCATTTCATTTCACACTGCTTCAGCCCACTATTGACATTTTTAAACAAAGCTAATGGCTGAAGAAACTTCCCGTTGTCAAATGTAGATTATTTGGACCACAGTATGAGACATCTTTATGTTCTAAGAGCCACCTGCACTACAATAAAACATTTCTCGGTGTGATATTGTCATAAAATTATTAGACGATTTGGTCCCTTTTTAAACTGATTTTATTATCTGTTAGTAGTTGTAAGAACATTTGAATAGAGAAAAATCACTTTACACAAGTAAAATATCTGCAAATAGATGTTTATAATCTTATAATGTTATTAGACATTTTGCAGTGTGCTGCAGAGGGTGTTTCTGGAGGCTGAAGAGTAAACCAGCTCGGAGTGTTTGAAAAAGCAAAGGTTTTTCAGGGCTCTGTTTGACCTTCTGGTCGGACCACTAAGAGTCCAGATAAGAGCGTATCTGAAGCTCATTCTGACATTAAACAAACGCTGGAATTTATGTTCCTTTACAAAGGATTCGAGTCTGTTTATTTGTAAGTGCAATTTGCTCAGAAACACTGCATGCAGATTTAGTCGTACACAAGAGGTTGGGCACCCTGGTCTGAACAATATGTTGATTTTCTAAGTGTAAATAAGTGAACACATCCTATAGGAGAACACACTTCTGCACATTTTCATGTACAATTACTGTTTATTTGCTGAATGTAACATATAGAAAAAAATCATAAAGTGAGGCCTGTGCAAAAGTTATGGCACACTTTTTTCAGATTGTTTTTCCAGTATGTTAAACAAAAAATTGTGGACTTAAATCTATAGAAAGATCTGTTCCACGCAGAGGATGTGTTACCTTATTTTCACTCAGAAAATCAACAAAAATTTAATCAAATAAAATTAAAACTTTTGCATTCGACTGTATGCATGATTTTATTCGGTGTTACAGCTGCACACCGTGGCTGTGGTAAGTTAAAGGAGGTGACTGACCTGTGACTGTCTGTCTCAGCGGTTATACAGACAGGAATACAGAGTGTGTGTTTAGTAAACTGACCATCACTAAGATCTCAGTCACGTGATCTGATTCTGTAGAGACCAAACAGATGTGATTGTTTAAGATAAGCACACGTACCAGATGTGGCCTATGAAAGGCCTGAATTTTCTGCACCTAAACTTGTACATGCCCTGAACGGGGCTTAATGTGAAGTATCCTCACTCCACACAAAAAAGGCTAACCCCTCTAAAGACGTCTTATCTCTACAGTTTCTCTACAGTACAGTTTCACATTCAATCACTTTCTTTTCATCTTAATGAATTAAGTATGCAGAAATCTTGAAAAACAGTGGAATGTCTCTTTAAGCAGATAATAATGCAATCATGTGTTATGTGTAATTATTTAAACAACTTTATATGACTTGTGTATAATAATACCTCTATATTATAATGTCTGCTCATTATCTTGTTGTATGTATTTTGTATTTGAGTTGCAAAACTTGAGTTTTCTACTTCATTGCTGTCATTTAAATGCATAAAGTCATATTTAAAATGTCAAATTACATGGAAGTGCAAATAAATACACATCCACTATAGAGAACAAACTTAAATATGACCTGCTGCTGAAATTTGTAGTGCACAGTTTCTATGTTTCCACTGAAATGAACACATTGGGGAAAAATAAAACAAAATGTATATTATTATTATTATTATTATTATTAGTAGTAGTAGTAGTAGTAGTAGTAGTTGTTGTTGTTGTAGTTGTAGTAGTAGAGGATGTGTTAACCTATTTTCACTTAGAAACGCAACAAAACATGTAGTTTGTCCAGGGGAGCCCAAACTTTGCATAATCTGAGCTGGTGCTGATTATGAAACAGCAGTTCAGTTACAGCGCAGCACTTACAAGCTCTACATTCAGCTGCAGATAAAGGCCTGTCGTAATTATGGTGGGGTTAAGCCAGTAATGAGCAACATGGAAGTGGAAAGAAGTGATATACAGTTGTGTGCAAAAGTTTAGGCACCCCTGGTCTTTGGAAAAAAAAAAAAAACTGTAAATGTTATAGCACATTTTATATCTTCTGTTTCATTTTTGTTCCAATATCCTAAACTCTGCAAATAAATATAAATTGTGCACTAAAAAGGTTGCAGGAAAAACGCCAGATTTCAGTGTGTGGAGTACGTGTCAACTTAGTATCAGTTAGAAAATCAACAAAACATGTCGTTTGACCAGGAGTGTTCAAACCTTTGCATATGACTGTATCAATTTATTATGTTGTGTTTGGTACTTTTGCCCCAAATTCTCTGACTCCCGCTTCCATCACACCTTACCCTCTTTCACAACTCATTCTTGAACTCTCAGCACCTTTGCACACTGTGCCCTCCCACCTGATGGACCACCCCCCAGACACACGCCCTCCGAGCCCCCCAGACACCCTTACAGTGGGCTGATACTTCATTTGAATAATTGCAGCCCCCTCCCCCTTTAAAAAGTTCAGACAAACAGCTCTTCCCTTGCTTTGCTCTTTTTCCCTCCCTGAGAGAGATAGACAGAGACAGAAGGAGAGAGAGAGAGAGAGATAGACAGAAAGATAGACAGAGAGAGAGAGAGAGAGAGAGAGACAGAGAGAGAGAGAGAGAGAGAGAGAGATAGCAGTTGGATTATTTGGCTTTTGAAGCCTGCCGTAGCACCATGGCTGTGTTTAAAGTGCTGTCCATCCTGCTTATCACCTCACACCTGAGTGATGGACGGAGAGGGAGAGGAAACAGAGAAAACAGAGCAGGTGAGAGATCATTTTACACTTTGAGCCTTAAAGCGATAGTTAATTGACACTTTTCTCCCCTTTCCCCACATGTCCACATTCAGCCAGGACAAGTTTGTCTAGAGCTACGAGGCTAACGTAGGTAAGAAGCAATAGAAGCTTATACCCACCAATTAGCACTGTACAAGCTGCATGCCTAAATCATCACACATTTGCCTCAAACTGCATCTAGTTGTTCAGTAATCTGAAATAGACTTGCTTATGTGGTTTCTGACACTGTTTCTGACACACGTAACTGGGGCTCCCAATCCCGGGCCTGTTGACCCCTCACTATGCATCTCCTCTTGGGTCGGGTCAGACATGTAGAGGAGGGTAAACACAAAAAGAGTCGCCCTGCTATAAAATAAGCAATAAGCACTTCTATTTGAGATTACAGGACACTTGTAAGTGTGTGATGATGTAGGCATTTCATTTGCATAATGCTAATTCATACAGATAGGCTTCCATTACTTGTTAGCTGCATTAGCCTCTTAGCTCCAGTGCAAAACTAAAGAAGCAGATTTCAGACACCAAACATGTCTCAGTTTACTGACGACATTAGATGAGAAGTAAATTGTGTACATTTGGTTTTTCACCAAACTGTCACTTTAAGAAAATTTTAAATGGCAACTGGATCTTCATTTGAACCCATAGCCTGAGCTGCTTTTCTCTCACTCACTTCAACTCTCTGCTAAGTCAGTCAAGAACCCTTTGATAAGTGGGAGAGGATTCAGCAGATTCTGTATTGGGACAAGCAAACAAAAGCGGAGTGTGTTCAAAAGCTTGTTTGCGGTTTATCAGCAATGCCAAAGCAGTTTAGGCCAAAATGCAGCCAAACAGAGAGAAAAACACAGAGGAGCAGGACTGACCTTTCAGAAGTGATGATCAGCCCAGTGTTGTGTCAAACCCAACTTCTCTTCAAAACTGCAGTTAAAACTTTGGACTCTAACAGGGACTCTAGGCGTGACAATGTGAACATGAAGGCTCATAATCAAAATACACAATAAACCAATGAATAACCCCCAACACTCACCCTTTTAGGCCCAATCCCATTTCACCCTTCGCCCCTACCACTTAGCCCTCCGTTTTGTGTGTTCAGGCCTAGGGGTAGGGTGTCCTGATTTTTGTTGAGATAGCGGGGTAGGGTGAAGTGTTAGGGCTACATGGCTCTCCAAACAGAGGTTTTTCACAGACTCCAAACAGTGTTATGAGAAAAAAGCAAAAACAAAAGAACCAAAGAAACCCACAAATGTGAGAATTTTCTCTGTTAAAAAATGACAATACCCATTGTATTGTCTTAGTTTAATGTCGTTTCAATGTACTATGATCCTTTTCTTTATAACAAGCATAAAAAATCGCTAATAGTATGCTGATGTTTGGTAGCTAGCTAGCTAAATAAATAGTCCAGCAGTATTGATGCCTAAAGCGCCGGAATGTAACTGCTGCTCCTTTTAAGGTGGAACGGGAAAATTCAAACAAGAAGCTGGTGAATAGCTGACTTTAGCTTCATATCACTGAAGAATTAGGGGTGGGTGATAATAAATAATTGTCCCTCTCTTTGAAGGCATATGATGCCCTAAAGCCCAGCAGTGAGGAGCTGAGCTTTACCCTCCTCTGCTATCACTGCAGACTGGCAGCGTCGTCTACAGAGCAGCGCTAGTAGCTGTTAATGAAGTAATGCTCTTTTTATCTGAGGATCCCATTTTGTAGGGAAGATTCCAACCACTACCTCTTGTAAATCAGTTAAAAGGGGCAAAGTGACACTCGAAAACAAGGGGTAGGGGTAAAAATAAGAAATGGGATTGGGCCCAAGAGCAATGTTTCCCATTCCTGGAGTTCCCTTGCTCTGCACATTATACTATTTGTCCTGATCTAACACACAGTTTTAACCTCATAAAGTGCCTGTTGATGCTGATGAGTTGGGTCAGATGTGTAGGGAGTGAGGGAGATGCTAAAATGTGCTGTGGGAACACAGAAGAGACACTTCGTGAAGAGATCATGAGTTCAAACCCCAAGAGACACCACAGCCATCTGTAGCTGAGAGCCCAAGAAAGGTGGGGAGGATGGTCTTCCCTCTCCCCCATCACTCAGCATGGTGCTAGCCTACACAGACAGTCTGTTAGCTGTCATAACATAATTGGCTGTTAGCATTCTCCTCCAAGCATGCTGAGCCGTCTAATGATGCTACGTTAGTGGAAGTTTGAAAAGATGCTTCACGTGTCTCGGAGGACGCATGTGCTAATGTGATAAGGAAAGAGCTAGCAGGTGGAACTGGCCAAGAAATTGGCCTTTAGTGTAAGTGAATATTATATACATGATGATATGTTTAGCAAAATAAATTTTTATGTGATTTAATCAACTATCAACAACAGAGTGCTGCAATACTGATACTTTGATCCTGCTTTCTTTCTGAGAATCGTCTTGTTGAGACAAAATGAAAAAAACAAAAACTGTCTTTTTTTAAGCGCTAAACATATCTATCTGTTCTATGACACTGAATGCATCTATGATGCGGCATATGTGAAAACAGAAACATCTACTTTTTCTTCTGCCCTCTCAGTTCATTTAATTCTAATCTGCTTAATACAAATGCAAAGTCCCAAAGTTTCAAATATTATTTTTTGATGCCTACATTTGCTCGTTTTCACTGTAGAAATCACCCTTGTGTAATAACGGCTGTGTATGTATACAGTCAATGTAATAAACCAGTGTAATAAAGATTGTTGACATGTATAAAAGGTTAACATAACCCTGTAAATATCAATGTAATAGACCTACACAGAATCTCAGAAGAAGACCTGCAGCAACTGGGCCCCCTAAAATCTTTATTGGGCTCCTCAAATAGATAATAATACAATTGTACAATCACAGCTCACACAAAGATCCTATTTCTTAATAGCTTACCTCACCAGTTAGCTTCCATTAACATTACACAGACAGAACAGACATCTAATTATCTCCCCCCTAATTCTAATGCATCTCTGGATCCTCCAAGGTGTGATTGAGCTTCCTCTGGCACGTGAAGAGCCACCTTCATTGAACAACTCAACACGCTTGGAGGAGAATCCTAATTGCTAACTAACTTTGTTTCGTCATCTAACAGGCCCATATAATCTTAGTTACGCCACTGCCTTCTAGAAGAAACGTGGCTGTCATGTCCACTTTCTCAGACACACAGATCCTCGGCCCTGGAGGACAGATGCAATTAAACCCTCTCTTCTTCTTCTCTCTCTCTCTTCCTCTCTCTCTCTCTCTCTCAGTGATACTCACTGCAGGGAGAGTGCTTAAACACACAAAGTGGGTACATCAGACTCCACCAGGCTGCTCTTGTTCTCCTTTTTTTAAAGCCCACTTTCACCGACAGTAGAGTTTACTGACCTCCTGCTTCAGAGAACAACTCTAACACAGGCCAGCAGATCAGAAAGATCAATAGATTATGCAGTAGACACAGAGGAGCTGTACAGAACCCACTGTTCCTTACAGAGAGATATTCAAACAGGCAGAAATCGCTCAGGACTTAATTTTGGTTGGTTAAAATGGGATTTTGCACTTATTAGTATAAGGGTATGGGTACTGTGCAGCAGCATTATATGCAAAAGTTTGGGAACCCCAGTCAAATTACACATTTTGTTGATTTAATAAGTTAAAACATCCTCTACAGTGAACAAACTTAAATATGGCATTTGTTTTGCAAATTTTAGTGCACAACGTTTTGGAACATAGAATATAAAATATGCCAGAACTTTTACACGGGCCATATTTTTGCTTTATTATTTTTTTCTGAGTATATTAAATTCAGCAAATAAACAGTGATCGTGTATGAAAATGTGCAGAAGGATGTGTAACTTATTCTCACCTAGAAAATCAACAGAACGTCATTTGACCAGGGGTGGCCAAACTTTTGCATACGACTATATTCCTCATTAGAATCTGTCTATATTTGTGCCCGTTACAGTCATGTCCTGTTCTTTATTGACCTGGACCCTGGGTATATTATTTCTGTCATATCAAAATACGGCATGTGCAATCACAAGTAGGAAAATGGAGGTTCATATACTGCAGGGGTCACCAGTCTTCACAGTGGATGCACCTTTACAGAAAACAGACATGAGGTTCAAATGCATGGATTGTATTACGTGGATAGGTTTCAATTCCAGCCAAGCAGGAGCTCACCTCATATAACTTTCAGTTGTTTTAAGACCAACTGATTAAACAAGTGGAATCAGGTGTGTATCTGCTTGAATGGAACCTGCAGCCACACCGGTCCCTTTGTGGATAAGATTGGTGACCCCTGATATACGATTTCATCCACCAAAAAGCAGATGGGGCGCTCATGGGCTTCTGGAAAACATCATGGAGAATGACACAAATAGGAGACACCACTGCATGATAGACACTGTAAGTGTCTAGTGTTTGTTTCTGTGTGTTGTAGACGCTGAGTTTGGGATGAGGATGAAAATGCCCTATGAGCCTCAGTCCGTATTTAGGGTCTATTCTCCTGAGCTGGACTTGGACGACGCCTGCACGGTCGAGCTCTTCCAACCACACACACTGCAGTCCTGCGGCTTCAACAGCAGCCACCCACTGGTCATCATCACCCACGGCTGGTCGGTATGGGAATTTATTACCAGAGAAACTTTGTGAAACTGGCAACAGAGAATCTAATTTAGTCTATAACTGCATTTTTATCTCTAGATTTTCATCTCTTTTTGTCTCAGAGTGGATGATTTAGATTATAAACTCTCTGGCCACTTTATTAGAAACGCCCTCCTTGTACTTCTGCTCACTGGCCATTTTATTAGAAACACCTTCCTTCTGCTTCCATTCACTGGTCACTTTATTAGAAACGCCTTCCTTGTGCTTCCACTCACTGGCCACTTTATTAGAAACGCCTGCCTTGTGCTTCCACTCACTGGCCACTTTATTAGAAACGCCTGGCTTGTACTTCCACTCACTGGCCACTTTATTAGAAACGCCTGCCTTGTTCTTCCACTCACTGGCCACTTTATTAGAAATGCCTTCCTTGTGCTTCCACTCACTGGCCACTTTATTAGAAACGCCTGCCTTGTTCTTCCACTCACTGGCCACTTTATTAGAAATGCCTTCCTTGTGCTTCCACTCACTGGCCACTTCTATAAAAACACCTGCCTTGAACTTCCACTCACTGGCCACTTTATTAGAAACACCTGCCTTTAACTTCCACTCACTGGCCACTTTATTAGAAACACCTGCCTTGTGCTTTCACTCACTGGCCACTTTATTAGAAACACCTGCCTTGAACTTCCACTCACTGGCCACTCTATTAGTAAAATCTGCTTTACATGTCCACTTAAAATTGTACAAATACAGACTGTAGTCCATCTGTTGTCGTGACAGTTTATCAGCCGCCCTCTACCCCAATCATCATTGCACTTTGTACACGTCAGTGTCACAGCTAGGTTGAAAGTGGTCCACCATCCAAAAAAAAAACAGTGAAGACTTGCTCTGTGGTCAGAAACTGACCACTGATGAAGCTCTACAGGATGGCTAACACAGTACATCAACAGATGAGCTGCTCTCTAACTGTACACTAGCAAGGTGGAGCTACAAGGGAGGGGTTTCCAATAAAGTGGCCATGAGTGTATTTGCTGGATAGCATTGATGCAATAGAGGCTGCTGAACATTATAAAGATGCCCTTCAAGCATGAGCTGCCAATAAATAACCAGAACTCTTCTCTCTGTTGCTATAGATGGATGGGATGATAGAGAGATGGGTCACGAAACTGGCTACCGCTCTGAAGAGCACACAGAAAGACATCAACGTGCTGTTCACTGACTGGCGGACCCTGGCTCATCACCATTATCCCATTGCTGCTCAGAACACACGCATCGTGGGGCAGGACATCGCCCAGCTGCTGATATGGCTTGAAGTGAGGGTCTTAAAATCCTCAATTGTTCCTGTTTAATGCTTTATCAATCCGATCGAACACACCCATTAAAGCTCACATAAGGCTTGTTCATTCTGCTGTGTTGAGTAAAGTGTATAGGAAATTTAGAAAATGCAAACTAGCTGCCAACTGCACATTCAGAACCTGTATGCCCCCCTGTCTCAGTGTGGCCTTATGGGTGAGCAAGAGACAGAGATAGAGCGGTAGGGGTGGACAGGAGGTAATGCTGGGTGGTATATGATCTAAACTGGTACGCTGGTGTTGGTGTCACACCACAATACAGATTTTATAGTGGTACTGATAGATGATAAAAACTTAGTTTCCTCCAATGTATGTCAAATTATGGGTGCCTTGTTTTTTTTACAATCCATAAACACTAAATAAAATAGGTTTTCTTTCCCATAATATAGTTTCTATCTGGTTAATGTTTAAATTACACTTTTGGTGTAATTTTAGGAGAAATGTATTTTAACAAATCTATGTCTAATCTGTGAAAAAGTCCAGACCAAAAATTTTGTTCTTCTAACCGGCTCAAAATATCTCAACTACCTTTTTGACAAGAAATTCTTGCTACTTTTATGTTTATTTGCATTTATTTTAATGTTATATAGAGCTTTTACTACCAAAAACACACCCGCTGTTAGATAAACAGATTTAAACTACTTGCTTAGGTGCCTTTTGCAGTACTGTAAACATATAGATACTTGGTTCGTTCAAAAGTAATTAATTCAGCTACTTTAAGGTCACCCACTGCTAACACAGGCATTCAACTACACACACAGAATTTGTATATTCTCCACAGAGAAGCACTGACTAAAAGAACAGGATTTTGGAGAAGCTCCACATGAGTCTAAGGTCACCATGCCCAATGCCATATGTCAGCTAGAGGGGCCTAAAGCCCCCAGCATTGGGCTGTGGAGCAGTGGAACCGCGTTCTCTGTAGTGATAGAGCTTCAGTACCTTTGGGATAAGCTGAATTGATTCAGAACGGATCATCCAACATCAGTACCTGACCTCACTAATGGTCTTCTGGCTGCAATCAAATTGTCACCACAATGTTCCAATGTTCTAGTGTAAAGCCTTCCCAGAAGAGTAGAGGCTGTTCCTGCAGCAAAGGGGGACAAACTCACTATTAACACCCTTCATTTCAGTAAAAACACTGGAGGAGCAGGTGTCTACAAACGTTTTGATGTAATATGTGTGTTACAATCAGACATTTTTGGTTGCATGGACCTGATGTTTAATGCTTGTATCACTATTTAAATAAAAGCGTTCAATGCTCGGTATAAAATCACCTAAGTGTGCTACCATAACAGGATGTATTCTCCCTATGTGTCCCATTAGGATGTCGTTCAGGTTCCTGTTGGTAAAGTCCACCTGATTGGCTACAGTCTGGGAGCTCACATTGCAGGATTCGCTGGTAGCAACCTGGCCATGTCAGGGAGGACGCTCGGGAGAATCACTGGTAAAAATCTGTTTTGTATGTTTGTATTATCAACTGTAAATAATAATAGTAACAATATCACCTCTTTAAAGTGCAGGCCTATTATTTAGTTATTAATCTTAGGACCTACTATGCGGCAAATACTCTGAAATATTTGGTAACTACTAATATGTTACGAAGTTATGAACAAAAATGTACAGCCATGTGCAAAAGTTTGAACACCCCCTTGTCAAATGAAATGTTTTATTGAATGTCTAAGTGAAAATATGTTTACACATCCTCTAAATAGAAAACACTTCTGCACATTTTACTGCACAAATGTGCAAAGGTTTATGTGATGATTTAACATATTGGTGAAAAAAAATAAACATAAATGTAGCCTGTTCAAAAGTTATGGCACATTTTATATTTTATGTTTTATTTGTTTCCAATATGTTAAATTACTTAGGAATTGTGCAGAAAATGCAATATTTAAGTTTGTTCCTTGTAGAGAGTGTGTTCACTTATTTTCACATAGTAAATCAATAAAACATGTTTTTAAAAATTGATTTACTAAGTGAAAATAATGGGGGGGAAAAATATTAGGAAAAAAATTTACAAGGCATTTTATATTTTATTTTCCAATAAAACAAAATGTGGCCTGCACAAAAGTTATTTTAGTTTTTTTAATTTGAGTGTACAATTAAAGTTCAACATATTGGAAAACACATAAAATATAAAATGTGCAATGACTTTTGCATAAGCCACATTATAGTTTTTTCCCTGTTTAATAAATTCAGCATATTAAAAGTAATTGTGCATAAACTATTGGCTATGACTGTAAATGTATTGTATTGTAAAGTCCATTTAGCAAAAAAATCCCACAGGTTTTGTTTACTGTCGCCGTCCACGTTAACACACTCTTTGTTGCTGTGGATGTAGGTCTGGACCCTGCAGGTCCGATGTTTGAGGGCATGTCTCCTACAGACAGACTCTCCCCAGATGATGCCAGGTTTGTGGATGCCATCCACACGTTTACCCAGCAGCACATGGGGCTCAGCGTGGGCATCAAACAACCTGTGGCCCACTATGACTTCTACCCCAATGGAGGATCATCACAGCCTGGCTGCCAACTGCACGTTCAGAACCTGTACGCCCACCTGTCTCAGTACGGCCTTATGGGTGAGCGAGAGAGAGAGAGAGAGAGAGAGAGAGAGAGAGAGAGAGAGAGAGAGAGAGAGAAAAAAGGGGGGGGGTGGACAGGAGGTAGTGCTGGGTGGTATGTCATCTAAACTGGTACGCTGGTGTTGGTGTCACACCACAATACTGATTTTATAGTGGTACTGATAGATGATAAAAACTTAGTTTGCTCCAATGTCAAATGATGGCTGCCTTGTTTTTCACAATCCATAAATACTAAATAAATAGTAGATCTTCTTTCAGAAAATGTAGTTTGTATTTGGTTAACATTTAATTTACACTTTTGTTGTAATTTTAAGATTAAAAATAAATAAATCAACATTCCAGGAAGGGACAGACAGATGGATATGGATGGGAAGGATAGACAAATATAGTAGGGATTGAAGGATGGATGGATATGGATGGGATGGATGGATATGGGTGAGAAGGATGTATGGATATGCAAGAGGTTGATAGATGGATGGATGGATGGATAAATGGATGGATGATGAATTGATGGATATGCAAATGAAGGATGGATGGATATGAAAGGAAAGAGTACATATGAGAGAGATGGATGGATGGATATGAGAAGGATGGATGGGTGGATGTATATGAGAGGAAATGATAGATATGAGAGGGATGGATGGATACGGGATGGATGATGGATGGATGGATGAATATGAGAGGAATGGATAGATATGAGAAGGATGGATTGATATAAGAGTCATGGATGGAGGGGTGGATGGAAATGAGAGAAACAGATAGATATGACAGGGATGGATGGATATGAAAGGATGGATAGATGGATGGATGAATGATGGATATGAGAGGAACGGACAGATATGAGAGGAATGAATGGATGAATATGAGAGAAAAGGAAAGATATGAAAGGAATGGATGGATGGATATGAGAGGAAAGGATAGACGTGAGAGGGATGGATGATGGATGGATGGATATGAGAAGAAAGGATAGACGTGAGAGGGATGGATGAATGGACATGCAAGGAGATGATGGCTGGATATTAGAGGAAATGGATATAAGAAAGATGGATGGATGATATCAGACGAAAGGAAAGATATAAAAGTAATGAATGGATGAAATGAGCAGAAAGGATAGGTATAAGAGGGATGGATGACATGAATGGACAGATATGGGAGGGATGGATGGAGGGAAGGAAGGATGTGGTTAGAGAGATGCGCTGGATGGGCTGATGAAGATCAAACTCATGAATATTTCTATTAAAGATGGATGAACTGCACTAAACTGGCTCGTTAAAGAGGAATGCAAGACGCCGCGCAGATGAAAGAGAAAGATTTGACGACTCAGTCAGACCATCTCTCAGATGAAAGGCACACGAGCGTGAGCCGTCATCACCGTCTTAATCAGCCCAAACCCGTCAGCGAGGCTGTCCTGCTGGGTTCTGTCTGCAGGCTGTGAAGAAAACTCTAATAACAAACCCATGAACTGGACGACAGGTTTAGATACCTGCTCACACATCAGTGCAGTCCGTACAGAGGGGTCAGGACACGAACATTAGATCAGACAGTTTATAAAGAGGCTGCTTTTCCTTTAGGAAATGAGAGCAGCATTTCTGTCCTGATCACAGCATCACCACAGCATCATCACTGATCACCAGAGATCACAACAAAATCTTTTAATTTCATTTCAGGGCACAATCCTATTAGTGTACTGGGAGAACCTGTCATACAGAACTGAACCAAAATGAAAGAAAAATGTTATTAACCAGTTAACAATATTGTAAAGTAACAGTAAAATAAAGTGATTTAATCCCTGTTTTTTTTTTTTTTACAATATTCTGTGAAAAATGCTGTTTGCTCCAGTTTTTGTTTTGCCTCTCATGTCTAAACTCTACTGTTTCACTGAAGCAAGACAAACAGCAGAGTTTAGCAATGAGAGAGATGAGTGATGAGCCTGAGAATCCATGTTAGGTGTTAGAAATACAGAAATAAACTGTGCAACTGAAAGATAATAATCAATGAATGATTAGAAATAATTAATAAATCAGTTAATCATCACTCTCTGTGTGCAGGTTTTGAGCAGACGGTGAAGTGCGCCCATGAACGCGCCGTCCACCTTTTCATCGACTCTCTCCTGCACAAGGACAAGCAGATCACGGCCTACAAGTGCAGCAACAACGAAGCATTCAACACGGGCGCGTGTCTGGACTGCCGCAAGAACCGCTGCAACACTCTGGGCTTCGACATCAGGAAGGTCCGCACCAGCCGCAGCAAGAGGCTCTACCTGAAAACACGCTCGCTGATGCCTTACAAAAGTAAGCTGGAGCTGCCTGTGCGGTACATGCTGCATGTAAGAGCACCACACAGCAGAAGGGGTTCTATGGCAATAGCGGAACCCACTGTTGTGCTATATAGAACCATTTTTCTTTAAACGTTCTTGAAAGAACCTTATAAAATGGGTAGTTTCGGTCCTAAAATCTGATTGGCTGAGCTGTGGTAAACTGCACAGTATATGCACACCTGTGACCAGAGAACCGCCTAACAGCAACTGAATGGTGTATCACTGCGCGAAAAACCCTTGTGCTGTTAAAGGAATAATCTTTGACACTGATGAAGTAAGAACCCGTTTTTTTGTTTAAACTGAGCAGCAGACCTATGTTGTTATCTAGAACTAGGCTGGTGAGCTAGCTAACAGGCTAAAAGATGACGCCAACAGCCTAAACAACTCCATCATTAATATCACAGGCTTGAATTAAAGCACTTACGGTATGATTAACTGTAAAAAGGCAGTATAAAAGTCTAGAAATGTCACTTGAATGAATTACAGGCTTCAAATGTTCCTGTTTTAGTCAGAAGTAGCGTCAAACCCAGGCTGAGTCCCAAACGGCTCTGTACTCCCTAAACAGTGTGCTAAGTTAGCTATGAAGGTTTAGAAATTCTGGCCTCTACAGCCAAATAGTGCATCATTTATCCAGTATGGATGTGTCCCAAATGACTATTTTTTTAGCTGTATTTTGCACCGTTGGGCTGCAGTAATTACACTCCTACGTAGTGCACTATATAGGAAGCAGGGATCCGTTTGAGATTCAGCCCCAGAAGAGGGTGATTGGTGCTAAATAAGGCCCAATCCCGTTTCACCCCTCGCCCCTATCACTTAGCCCTTAGCCCTCTGTTTTGCACGTTCACGTCTTGTGGTAGGGTGTCCCAATTCTTGTTGAGATAGAGGGGTAGGGCGAAGTGTTAGGGCTACATGGCCCTCCAAACGGAGGTTTTTCAGAGACTCCAAACAGAGTGATATGAGGAAAAAAGAAAAGCCAGCACGATGGCTGCGCGAGCGACCAAAGAATCCCACAAATGTGAGAATTTTCTCAGTTAAAAAATTACGATAACCACTGTATTATCTTAGTTTAATGTCGTGTATTATGGTCCTTTTCTTCATAACAAGCATAAAAATAGCATGCTAATGTCTCGGTAGCTAGGTTAGCTAGCTCACTTTCCCGTTCCACCTTAAATAGTCCGGCAGTTCTGAAAAAAAAGCGCCAGAATGTAACCTTTTAAGGTGGAACGGGAAAATTCGAACAAGAAGCTGGTGACTAACTGACTTCACCTTCGTATCACCAAAGAATATGGGGTGGGCGATAATAAATAATTGTTATTCCCCCTCTTTGAAGGCATATGATTCCCTAAGTGTAACTAAAGCCCAGCAATGAGGAGCTGAACTTTACCCTCCTCTGCTGTCACTGCAGACTGGCAGGGTCGCCTACAGAGCAGCGCTGGTAGCTGTTAATGAAGTAATGCTCTTTTTATTTCGGGGTCCCATTTCATAGAGGAAGATTTCAACCACTACCCCTTGTAACTCAGTTCCAATGGGTTAGGGTGACACTCGAAAAGAAGGGGTAGGGGTAAAAAGAAGAAATGGGATTGGGCCTAAGACTCGTGGTGGTAATTTGGTGACCAAAAAGTCCTTATAAAGTGAACGTTTTTGCCTTAAACAGTGCTGTTATCATATGTTCATTGTTATACGACAAAAAGTTAAAAAGTTCATGAAATGACCGCAACATACAGCGCTGGGCGACCAAACGTTCTCCTCATTCAGCCGTTCATGGTTGCTTGGCAACGATACCGCACTCTAAAGGAACTATATTTCTTAGCGGAATACTTGTTCATGTCGATTATTAATAATAACTTAAATTATTTCCTTAAAACTGTTTATTTTATCATATTTCATGTTAGCCACCGTTTTATAAAAGCAGTAAGCCACTTGAGGCTGTGAGTTTTAGTAACCTGGAGCTGCCTTTGTTTTACGCATGACGCGGAAAAAACACCCTTCCCGTGATGAAATCTCAGTAACACCCGGCTTATTGCTTTAATATACAGATTTCCCATCACAAAGAAGAACCATTTAACTATGGAAAGAACATTTTAAGGGTGTAGGAGTGAAAAAATGTATTTGTATTTGTATGAAAATTCAAATGCAGACATTTAGAAATGTTAGAACTGATTACGATAATATTTAGCCTGAATTCCATGCTGGTCTAAACTGATTTATGCTGGTTTATGCTGGTATATTGCTGGTTTAAATGGTCACACAGCATGGTCATGGTACTGGTAGACCAGTATACCAGCATCCAAAACACAACGTATGCTACTTTTGCTGGTCTGTGCTGGTTTTTCCAGCAGGGTACAGTGTTAGTAAAGAAAATGGTTCTATATAGAAAAATAACCTTGGGTTCTTTTAAGGGTTCTTTGCATTGTGAAAGGGTTCTTCACATCATGAAAGGGTTTTTCGGATTGATGGAAAATGTGCATGAAAGTGCACCGTTCTATGTAGAACCTTTTTGAAAACGACATATAGCACCCAAAAGGGCTACAAGCTTGACACCGTAACAATAGAAGAACCCTTTTGGGTGCTATATAGAACCATTTTCAAAAAGGTTCTATATAGAACGATTTACAGCACATTCTCCATCAATCTGTAGAACCCTTTCATGATGCAAAGAACCCTTTAATCATGCGAAGTGCTATTTGCATGTTTATTTTTCTATATAGAACCATTTTCTTTACTAAAGAACCCTTGAAGAGTGTTCTGGACCAGTTTTCTCAGACTGTGTGCAGCGGAGTTTGAGGATTCCTCTGAATGCTAACGCTTCCTGTTGGTTTGTCCACAGTGTACCACTTTCAGTTCAGGATCCAGTTGTTCACGCAGACAGAAAAGATTGATCCGTCTCTCAGCATCACACTGACCGGCACTCTGGGAGAGAGTGAAACGCTGCCCATCTCCCTGTAAGTTTTTAATAGTAATCTAAATTAGTGCTAAAAAGAGCTAAAGGCAGGGCCTTAGAGGCTCCTATTTATACCACACCCAGGGAATTCCACAGGTTTTACAGAATTTCTGCATGATTAAATGGTTAAGATGTAAATAAGGTCAGTCAGAGTGGTTTGGAGTGAAATGCTTCGTTCTAGAGAAACACTGAGTTGTTTACAGTGGTGGTGATAGGAACCAGACGTCTAAAGAGTTTCAAGCCTTTAAAAGCCCCTCACAGAAATTTTTATATGAAATGGTTGTGAATACACTCCCTGATTCTAAGACAGTTTTACGATACTTCCTTGCTAAAAAAAAAACAACAAAAAAAAACAAAAACAAAACAAGAATTCCATGCTGGTCTAAGCTGGCTTAAAAAGGTCTAGTGCTGGTTTAACTAGTCACCCAGCATGGTCATCCTGGTTGACCAGCATACCATTGTCCAAAACAACATATGATGGATTTGAAATAAAATTATGGCCTAAAACATATATTTTAAAAATACTTACATGGCACAGAGGTACATGCAGGGTGTAGTAAGGCAAAAAAACGTTTTCATATTTAACACTATTTTACCATTATCAACATTACATAATTTTTTTTTTTGGGAACATATAAATGCGAGACAGACATATTTACAGAAAAAGGGCTGATCAATAACAATATTTATTTACTTTTTTCTTATTTACGATCAATGCAATGCAATTTCAAAGGAGATACATTTTTTTTAATTTAGTATTTTTGTTTCATACATCTGATGATTAAGCTCAAAAGTGTGGGACACGAACAAATCTGCCATTCTGGCATGAAATATACATAATTAATTGCATGAACTGATGAAGTTTAGCATTGACTTTGTTTGTAAAAATGAATGATGACATTGCTCAAATATTTTGTGTGTTTTGTGCTACAAATTTGAACATTTATCTAAAAATCCACAGAAGTGCCAATAGTTGCAGAAACACTCCTGTATTTTAAACAAGATTAAGCAAGTTTATTTAGTGCCAATATTAATGACAGTGCTAAGTTGAGAACAGCCAACGGCTTCGCATTTTATCCCCTTGTTGTGTTGTATGCACTCAAAGCTTTCAGCTCTGTGGGTCAACGAAGTTTCAAAATGTGCCTTTAACAATAGTTTGAAAAAGAAAACAGTCACATTATTTAAAACCTGCATTTCATACCAAGGAAGACCCTTTGATCATCATAAAGTTGAATGTTGAAAAATTAGTTAAATAGTTAAAATAGTTGTGTCTAGTTTCTGTATAATTAAATGTTTAGTCATTCAGAGTGATTTGATGTTAAAAGCTTCATTTTAGAGAAAATTCTAGAGTGTCAGAATTGCTGTGGTGGTGATAGGAACCAGATGTCTGAAGTGTTTAATTCCTCTAAAACAAGAAAGTTGATTGTGAATACACTGCATGATGCCTGAGACCGTGTTTTACAATAGTTTTAAGGTTTTTAAAACATTTACGATAATTTTACAAAGTAAAATCACGGTGGACCGGTACATGCAGGGCATTGTAAGGCAAATAATACCCACCGTATCGGTTCTCTGGTCATTTTGGATAGTCAATAAACTGGCTATATTTGTGTTGTAGACATGGTGACCTCTGGTTCCTATCACCACCACTGTAAAGAAATATGAGTCAATAAATTCCTCTACAGTTAATCATTTCACATCAAACCACTCTGAATCTTAGCGCCTGAATTGGAATTCCCTTTTAAAATTAACAAAACAATTATGGATATTTTCTTGTCAGTTTAAAATCATAGGGAGAATATTCACATTTCAGAATAAAGGTTCAGTGTGCATCTCACGTGACCATATAACTGCACATGTGTGCAGTCCTTCAGGTTAGTAAAAGGTAAAGTGCAGCATCAAACCCCCCGCTCTGCTACACAGCTCATAGTGTGGACCTCCCTAATGAATAAACGTGGCTGAATCACACACTCAGCTGTGCATTATGGCTGGAGGGGGATGAAAAGTGAGAATAAGACACGTGAGAGTCAAAAATAGCACAGATGTAAGAATGCACTCTGGCAGCATATGCCATATAACTACTCATGGAGTTGCTGTCGTGTAAATTACCGTACCCTACTTAACACCACATGCAGATTAAAGATGTATTGGAAGCTTTGATTCCAGAGTCTGTCACTGTCATTAAAAATGCATGCTAAACTTCTCATGAGTGCATCTTTGAGGCTGCATGATTACATTTTCCTGCACTTTTGGAATTAGTCAGATAGCGTGCAGTCGTATTCATCACTTTCTGAAACAAAACTGACATGACAGCCAGTAGGGGTGTAAATCTGTGACTTCATAACAGGTTTGATTCTAGGGATGCACTAAAAATTTGATTTAAAAAAAAGGTATCATCATCAGACAGATGATTAGATCCGAACAATATTTGATGGTGTATTTATTGTACTCTGGAAGAGCAGTACATTTAGACCATGCTGAGTTACTGCGCTACAACATCTTCATTTTATTCAATTTACTGCATTTGTAAAGTGCTAATCCTGTAGATAATTCTGCACTGTAAAGCTAAAACAGGTTAAATGTAGCTTCAATTTTTGCATTTTATAAATACAGTATAGGGCCAAATGTATGTGAACATCTGCCAATCACAACTATATGAGCATAATATGCCCATGGTTTTGGAGTGGGCTTTCATGGCTATAACAGCCTCCACTCTTGTGGGAGGCTTTCAACAAGATTTTGGAGTGTGTCTGGGAATTTGTGCCCATTCAGTCAAAAGAGCACTTGTGAGGTCAGGCACTGATGATGGACGAGAGGGCCTGGCTCGTAATTGACATTCCAGTTCATCCCAAAGGAGTTCAGTGGGGTTGAGGTCAGGATTCTGCTCAGCATTCTCCTGGCATCTAACAAGCCCAGATTCGTCCGTCAGATTGCCATATAGTGAAGCATACTCCAGAGTCCAGTGGTGGCGTGCTTTACACCACTCCAGCCGACACTTGGCATTGTACATAGTGATCTTAGACTTATGAGCAGCTGCTCAGCTATAGAAACCCATTTTATGAAGCTCCTGACGGCGGAGCGGAGAACTCATGGCTTTGTGCTTGGTTTTATGCACCTGTTAGCAATGGGTGTGGCTGAAACACCTGAATTTGATAATTAGCTTCACATACTTGTGGCCATATATTGTGTTTATGTATTGGCATTGGCAGATATGTGCATAAATAATGTTAGTTATCAGCATCAACCCACAATTCCCATATTGGTGTGTCCCTATTTGATTCAAATACAATTTTTCAGGAAATTATATAGTGCATAATGAAAGCTCATGTCACTATGATGTAATGTCAATCGATTATTTTGATACAATTCAGAATTATTTAAGGAAAAAAACATCTAAAAAGAAGTTCTACCAATTTTTCAAAATTTCTGTCAGTGATTCTGTTCAGTGATTGAGATGTAAACAAAGCCGTTCAGGGTGGTTTGGTGTGAAATGGATCATTTGCAGAGAAACTTAGACTCAGATTTCCTTACAATGGTGGTGATAGAAACCAGGGGTCCTCACTACAATGCAAATATAGCCATTTAATTTACTATCCAATAACACCAGTAAACCTACATGTATATTCTGAGGTTGTATATGGAATGTTGATGATGGTAAAATACAGATAAACCTGAAAACAAAATTTTTCTTTGGGGCCTATTTAGTCTTAGAACACCCTTCATATAATCCCTGCACCATGAATAATCAATTAAAATCCGTTTTAGACCAAAAACGTTATCACAAAACTACCAACATCTCAGACATTAAGCAGCATATTTCGATCTTATATTTCATGTAATACGTTTCTGTGAGGGAGCTTTTAGAGGTGGACGTCTGTTCCTATCACCTTCACTGTGAACAATTCTGATTCTGCAGTTTTCTCCAAAACAAAGCATTTCACACCAAACCTCTCCGGGTTACTGTGCTTACATCCTTTAATACACAAACATAGCTAGAGGAACATTCTATACTGTAGTGGAATAAAGATCTAATTAACAATACATCAGGCTTTTTGTTGGACTTCTACATTTGAAAATAGCCTGAGACCTTTATTTTAAAAAAATGATCAATGCAGTTGGATAGCCACCTTCAGATTGATGCGCCACAGTGCAGACAAGGCCTTTTGGAAACAAGATGACACATGATCACAAATGTTGGTTAGGGATGCTCCTTTAATGTATGTAACTGATTTAAACATCTTATAGCAAATCTTAATGAATTTCCATAATCTTATTGTAGCTTCTTATGCGTTATTTACGTGTGTATCCTCTCCGTCTGTCTCCATTCCTCAGAGTAGAGGAGGTTTCAGGCAATAAGACCTACTCTTTCCTCATCACTCTGGACACAGACATTGGGGATCTGATGATGCTCTCTATCAGCTGGGAGGATGCCCCGCTGTGGGCCAACATGTGGAGCAAGATGAAGACCATAATGCCGTGGGGCAGCAAGGATAAAGGGCCGCAGCTCACTATAGGCAAGATCCGAGTTAAAGCGGGGGAGACGCAGCTGAAGTAAGTGCCCATCTGCGTGTGGACGTCTCATTATCAGCTAACATCAGTGGAAGACAAGAAGATAGAAGATTCACAGATCACTGAGCATTTCTGCTCTGCTTTATTCCGGCTTACTTAGTGGATGTTAGTGCTAGAAAGATAGAGGAAAGGACATCCTTTGGTTTAGGTTTAGGTTTAGATCTACCTTTTGGCCTTAGTTTTAGCTTGGTGTTAGGTGAGCATTCATTTTTCAAAGGTAAATAGATTTTGGTTTAGGTTTAGTTCTACGTTTTGGCCTTCAAATTAGCTTAGTGTTAGACTAGTGCTAGTATTTGAAGGAAGATCAAATTTGGTTTAGATCTCTTTAGGAAACCATATGAATCTAGACTCACTCCCAGAACACCTGCCAAACCATTAGACTCCTTTACACTGTGACATCAACCAATCAGGAAAACACAGAACACCATTAGTGACCACTGGACACCAGAAATGAGCAGAAACTTTAAATAGTTTCTATGATTTTTTCAGCAGGCTGGGCTTTGGCCATGTTAGCCCAGCGTAGTGTGAGCTAGTTTTTCAGTGAAAGATAGTTAAAGGGTTACATTTTGGTTTAACTTTTAGGTCTTGATCTTGTGTTCAAGAAAAAATGTTAGATTTTGGATTACATCTCAGTCTATGTTTTGGCCTTAGCATCAGCTTAGTGTTAGATAAGCACAAGTATTTCAACTGAACATAATTAAAAGGTTAGACTTAGGTTTAACCTAAGGCTTACGTTCAGGTCTAGATCTGTGTTTTAGCCTTAGTGTTAGCTTAGCATTAGACGAGCATTAGTTACTCAATGTAAAACAGTTGAAAGGTCAGATTTTGGTCCCCTTCTGGAAAAAAAACAGCACAGACCAGCATTCATTCCATTCTGATTAAGGCGGGTTTATGCTGGTCTTGTGCTGGTTTAGCTGGTCACTCAGCATGCTGGTTGACCAGAATACCAGCATCTAAAAACACAACATATGCTAGTTTTGCTTTGGGTTTAATTTTAGCGTTTGCCTTAGCTTGTTGTTAGACCAGCCTTTCAGAGGCAGATAGCTGAAAGGTCTGTTCAAAGAAAAAATGTTGATTTTTGGCTTTGGTTAAGGTTTTGGTTAAGGTGTGTGTCTGTGGGGTTACTGGTACAGGATCTGCGCCAATAGTCAGGTATGAGAACACCCTCACAGGCCTGCTTTCCCCCAGTACAGGGGTTGGCAACCCAAATGTTAAAAAGAGCCATTTTGTCTTTTCAGCAAAAATCCAACCCCCTTGGGAGCCACAACATTGTATGTTTATTTTACCATCCTGGCTGTAAATGTGTCTCAGTATGTGCTGATGTCCTACTATAGGCTAAAAAATATAAAATAAATGAAAACTTTACTCTGCTTTAAGCTTTAGCTCAGCTACAGCCGCTTTTCTCGCATCTCCGGCAGGAAACTTTTTTGCAAAAAATAGTTTCTTGTAAAATGTCTCCCAACTTTTGACTTTTTACAAGGCTGAAGTCAGCTTGCCGTTCGCCAGCTTCTTGTTCGAATTTTCCCGCTCCACCTTAAATGATGGCTGAGGCGCCAGAACGTAACTGTTGCACCATTTAAGGTGAAACGGGAAAATTCAAACGAGAATCTGCCAAACAAGAAGCTGCTTCGGCTTTGTGACTTTTTAGTGTTTCACAGTTTCTCGTTGCAGATTAAATGTAGCTGGAGTGCTGGAGTGATTATAAAAGCAAATGAGTCCGTTCGTCTCCAAATTATCGATGTTCGTCTTAAATCTCTCTCTTTGCCTTTCCGTTAGCTACTAGCTAGGCGAGATTGTTGTCTGCGTTGCTATGTGACCAGCAGTCTGCACACCAGTCTTCAGGATCAAAACTTGGTAAATTAGCAGTTCTACATTAACTCCAGCATTTAAGACCATTTATAGTTAAAACTGTGTTGAATGATCAGCAGAGCTTTATTTTACTGCAAAGGAGGATTATTTTATTTTTACCTACAAATGCTGCTGTGGAGCCACAACAGGGCAGTAAAAGAGCCGCATGTTGCCGACCCCTGCCCCAGTGTTATGCAGTGCCTTTACTTATACGTCCTACTGCTGACATAGTTACATAACTAGTCTAGAGAGACCAGTTAAGAGACAACTAGGCCAGTCTGTGTGTGATCTGCATTTAGCAGCCCGACTGTGACATGGAGGGGGGTCTTACAGTAGTTTATGCAGTGTGACCTGCTTTGAGTGGGCAGGAAATAGAGACGTACTGGACTTTTTAAGACTGCTGGCACACATGCAGTGGTTATTTTGCATATTCAGTCATGCAGAAGCACATATATATCTGCAGTATGCCTGCTGGCACATTCAACTAGGCCAGCATATATCAATTCATTCTTTGAGATAACACACCTTCTAGACGCCTCATTTGAGCTGCTCCGTTCTCCCACACAGCTTAGTCTATGAATGTTGCATAAAACCCAAGGAGAACATGCATGAAACTTCAAAGTTCAGTGTTTGGCTGTATCTCATGCATTGCAAATAGACAGCATAGTGCTCACACTGACAGCAGGATCAGTTTCAACAGGAGGAAAATACACTTGGATGAGGGAGGAGAAAAAGTATGTGTAGACAGTTGAATGTAAAAGTTGGGCGCCCCTGGTCAAGTTATGTTGAGTTGATTTTTTTTAAGTGAAAATATGCACATTTTAATGCACACTTAAGTGTTTTTGTTTTTATTTGATTTAACACATTATAGCAACAATTAAATGTGGTTTGTGCAAATGTTATGGCACATTTTAAGGCTCAATCCCATTTTTTCTTTTTACCCCTACCCCTTGTTTTTGAGTGTCACCCTAACCCCTTGGAACTGAGTTACAAGGGGTAGTGGTTGAAATCTTGCCCCACGAAATGGGACCCTCAAATAAAAAAATAAAAAAAAACACATTAGTTCATTAACAGGCTACTAGTAGTGCTTTGTAGGCGAATCTTCAGTGATAGCAGAGGAGGGTAAAATTCAGCTCCTCACTGCTGGTCTTTAGTTACATTTATGGCATCATATGCCTTCAAAGAGGGGGATAAGACAATTATTTATTATCGCCCACCACTAATTCTTCAGTGATATGAAGCTGAAGTCAGACATTCGCCAGCTTCTTGTTCAAATTTTCTCGTTACACCTTAAATGGTGCAGCAGTTACATTCTGGCACTTCAGTCGTCAGAACTGCTGGACTATTTAAGGTGGAATGGGAAAGTTAGCTAGCTAGGTACTGAGACATTAGCATGCTATTAGCGATTTTTGTGCTTGTTATGAAGGAAACGACCGTAATACACAGCATTAAACTAAGATAATATAATTTTTCTGGTCGCTTGTGTAGCCATCTTGCCGGTTTTATAACACTCCGTTTGAAGTCAGTCTCTGAAAAAACATGTAGCCCTAACACTTCACCCTACCCCTCTATCTCAACAAAAATTGGGACACCCTAACTCTAGACATGAACGTGCAAAACAGAGGGCTAAGGGCTCAGTGGTAGGGACGAGGGGTGAAATGGGATTGGGCCTAAAAGTCATGTTTTGTGAAACTCAGCAAATATATAGAAATTGTGCACTAAAATTAGCAGAAAATGTCATGTTTTCCTGCGTTCTCAAAAATCAACAAAATGCAGGTTGACCAGGGCATTTAAACGTTTTTGCATACGACTGTAAATATACAGTACTATGCCAAAGTTAGAGACCACCATTTTATTTAATCACTTTAAACTTGTTTAAGTCAGAAAAAAGCAGGAAACATTTAACAGAAAATTACACTAAATCCTCCAAAATATGATATGAAATTTATCAGTATTTAATTGGTCCACTCTTTATATTTGTGCCCCCATTTGGCCATGTTAATTCCTCCCTCCTTACATTTTTACAACCAGCAAGCTACACCTGAAACACTAAACTGACCACCCCTGATTCCAGACCTCAACATCAGTAAAGCAGAAAATGCAACCAACTTCTAAGACTGAACTTTGGAGGTGTGGAAACATATTTCTGCAGATTTCTTTGAGAAACTGAAAGTCAGTCTCCTGAAAAGAATGGAAGCTGTAATAAAGGTAAAGAGTGGACACAATAAAAACTGAAAGTGATTATAGTTAGTTGTTGAGGCTTCTGTGTAAATTTTCTGCTAAATATATGTTTTCTGTGTAAGACTGTTTTGACTAGTAATGAAATAAATGAAGGGGGGTCTCTGACTTTTGCACAGTACCATTTGTTTTCATTTAATATTGATCTGGCTGTCATCAATGTATGCATTATACTGCCAAGTTCAACTAAATAGAGCTCTAGAATATATATATGTGTGTGTGTGTGTGTGTGTGTGTGTGTGTGTGTGTGTGAAAAACTGATTTAGAATAATTAAAACTGACTCGCTCATAAAGAACAATAGCGTATGTGGTGTTTCCCAGATGCACGCATGCAGCGCCCCCTGGTGGACTTGAGCAGGCCCGTGTAAAACATTGTTGCAGGAGTTCTTCACCTCACTGATGCCTGTTCCTCTCTGCTCTCCCCTCAGGTCAGGCTTCTGTGCTCAGTCTGAGGGGATCGTCTCTATCCAGCCTTCAGAGCAGAAGCTGTTTGTTCGCTGTGATGAAAATCCCCACAGCTCCAGACGCGTGACATCACGCCGGTGACATTATGACACATGACATCCTGTGTGCAAAATTGTATGTGAAATTAAAACAGCAACCAGTACCCAAGAGTAAAGGTTCAAAATGAATGTGAGAAAAGTTAAGATTCATAAAGAGAGGCCCATGAAAAAGACATTTGAATCTTAATGGGACATAAATGAAAACAAACAGATAAATAAAGTCAAACTAATATTTAAAATTCTGCAGAAATGTCTATTTTTGTGTCCCTAGCGTTTACAGATATATTACACTAAAACATGTTAGGGTTTCAGTTTATTTATATTTTAAAATAAAAATGTTATTTTAACAATTATGCCTTCTTGAGCCGTCAATGAAGCAATACTGGTTTTTAAATCAAACATCTAGAATTCCAAGCACCACAAAAGAGCTCATCCCCACAGTCATGTGTGAAGGCTGAGGCCATATTTTGGAAAAAAACATGTTTTTCTGCAATTTTAACTACACTAATCTACACATGACTATGGAATATATAAATTAAATAACAAAGAAAACAAATGACAAATAAATATTATAAAATATATAATGGAAGTTGTTTCCCCAAGGGGTCGTGTCACTGGTGTTACTGCGTAACAAAAAATCTCTTATTTTGAAATAAAAATCACACTGATGACATCACTTGACTTCCTTTTACATGTTTTCTGAGGATCTATGAAGAAAAGCACATGGTGAGTCCACTGTGTCTTTCAGTTATCAGAGATTTTCTCATTTAGCTCATGATTTCATCTGAAGCTTTTAGTTGACGTCACTGGTGTGAACGACTTTATTCTTAGGTAACTGTGAAAAAATAGAATACAAATGGATTGATGACATGTGGTTTGATGCTCTGTAGCAGCCGTTTTGTAAAATGCATTTTTCAGTAAAAATGTCTCTGGTGTTACCTTTCTTATGTGTAACACCAGTGAGGATCGGTAACACCAGTGACTCCTATGGAGAGATAGAAAGGTGGAAAGTGGACGTTTCTGTGGAATGACCCATATACCCAAGTATGTTTGTATGAATGCACTTCTATTGAATCACTTTTTTTTTTAAACTTATTTACCAAAGAAGGTCACCCCTTTCATTTTCGTCTCTGTTGGAGGTGAAAGAGGCTGAGGTGGCTCAGTCCTCTAGCAGGTGACAAAACACAGAGGTTTAGAGAAAACTATTCTTGTCAGTGAAGCACCCGCATGATTCGCCAGCTGGCAGCAATCCGGACAAATAAATGGGGTAAATAAGGCTGAGAGTTAGGAAAACATTCCGGGACAGTCTCCTAAGGGAAGTAGCCCATTTCTGAACAGATATGATAAAGAGGTTCTTCAAGGGGTCTTTAGTAAAGGCAATGGTTATATTTAGAATTGTGACACCTTGAAGAAGCATCTAAATACACAAATGGTTCTTTGCACGGTTAATCGGTTTTCTGTGATGCTTATATGCTTCTATATTTTTGATTTCCCTGATTGTATTCTTGACCTCTCTGGTGGTATTCTAGTGTTATGGGGGTTGTGTTTCTGACCCCTTTCACTGAGCAGATGAATCTGATGATTATGATTCAAAGAGAACTCAGTCAAGTCTAAAAGGACGTGTCTTCTGAGAATGTGAGTGAATTATCTGCTTTTGCCATCATATATTCATCATTATAAAACAGATAGTTCGGGTCCTGAAATCTGATCGAAGCCGTTGTAAAATCCAGGATGGACCACAGCTATGACCGCCTCACAGCAGCTGAACTCTGTATCACTGCGCCACGGCACGAAAAACCCTTCTCATGTTAGTGGATTAATTTTGACTCTAATGCTGATCGCACGGAGCACCGAGTGTCCTGATAAAGAAAGAACCCGTTTTCTGAGAGGCTGAAACCTTATTTTCTTTACTAGAACTAGCAATATAAAGAAAAACGGCAATATACAGGTCTAAAGAATGTCACTTAAATGACTTACACGCGTCAAATGTCTGTGTTTGTCAGAAGTAGCTTCAAACCCAGGCTGAATCCCAAACGGCTCCGTACTCCCTAGCTAGCTAAATAGTGAGCTGTGTAACGTTAAGTTTAGAAATTCTAGCTTCTGCTGTCAAATAGTGACTGCCTGTCGAATATGAATGTGGATGAATCCCAAATGACAATTTTGTGCAATTGCGATCCATTTTGCATTGTTGGGGAGCAAGAGTTTTTAAATCCCTACGTAGTGCACTATGTAGGGAGCAGGGAGCCGTTTGAGATTCAGCCCCAGCGTGAGAAAAGTGGCGTCGTCAGACTGGCAGACAACTCGCGGTGGTGATTTGGTGACCAAAAATTACTTAAAGTTTTTGCATTAAACAGTGCTGTGTTATTAGATGTTCACTGTTACACGAAAAAAGTTTTTAAAAATCATGAAATGTCTGCGGTTTTTAGTGATTGGCGACCGAAGGTCTTCACTCAGCGGTACATGGTTGCTTAGCAACGATACCGCACTCTAAAGGAACTACATTCCTTGGCAGAATGCTGGTTTGTCGATTATTATTAATAAGAACTTAAATAGTTATCAAAAATATTGTGCATTTTAATATATTTTATGTTGGCCGCCGTTCTATAAAAGCAATAAGCCACTCGAGGCAGTGCATTTACTGCGATTTTATCACGGAGAAGGGAGTTTTAGGCACTCTGCCTGGCCCCGTGGCTTATTGCTGCAGTATAAGGTTGACTTCGCATTCCTAAACATGGAGCTGGGCCTTCTTTTTGAGTGTGCGTGTGATGTTAATATGTAAAGATGTATGACAAGGTCCAAAAAACTCCTGACTCAACAGCTCTGACTTTTAAAATATGAATCCAGGACTGTTGTGGAGCCCTTTTTGCTCGGAGTGCAGAGCTGTGGCTAGGGGTGGGCAATATGATGATATGCCATCGATACCATATATTTAAATTATGTCACAATATGCTTTTCTGAGTAGATAATAAGGACAGATTTAGACCAATCATAGAGCGACTGTAGACAACAACCAGAGTACAATGTAACTGCACAAACTGCATAACAAATAGCTAATTGAATGTCAGCCCGTTAGCACATCTCATTTTGCTGATCTGTTTTTAACAGCAGTGATATTTTTCCTCCCACTTATTCTTCAGTATTTTACAAATGTAACACTGAAAAACATCACTGTAATCATAGTTTGTTCTCAGACATTTTTAAATGGGCAGTGCTGGTTTGTCTGTTGCAGTATGTTCACAAACCTTATATAAAAACTAAGAAAATTGTAATGCATATCAGGGATCATCAAAATGTCAAGTATTGTGATATTTTTGGCCATATTGCCCACCCTTAGCTGTGACTGAAGTCGAGGGAAGTTGGACTTTAAAGAGCTGTTAAACATTAGGCCGAACTTGGTGGCTGCTCCTACATTAGCATACGGAAAAAGAGTGTTAGAAGAAGACGGAAGAGAAACAGGAGAGCATTGTTAAAGGAAAACTCCAGTTTTTTTTCCATTTTATCCATCTGTAGGATATGGAAAGCAATTTTAAACCTTTTTCCCAGTTAGAAAATGACTTAAAGAAGCACTTATAATAGAAGACAAGGAGCAGCTGCTGAAGAAATCAAATTGTATGTATTAATGTAGCCTCATCAAACTAAACGATCATGCTGCCTTCAAGTGGGTCTCAAAAACCATGTTTGCCCACCAGGAGGCACTCTTACAAGTTTTTTGATGCAGCATGCACTGGAGTTCAGCACTGTTTTCATCAAGCGAACAGTCCAACAACAGAAAGCAGTCAGTAAACACAATACAAATAAAGTAAATGGTAACAGTGAAGTGGTAAGATTTGTGCTTCGAGTTCAAAAACACCCATAAAATGAGCCAAAACAGGTAAATGCCAGCTCACAAATAACCACAACAGTTTCACAACCTTCATGTATTGTTTACCTCCCACATAAACCACATGAACGCACACTTCAGGTGAACAAGCTTCTCCTCAGAGAAAAAACACCACCTGACTTGCACTTCAACACAGCATTACCTGGAATAACGGCTCACCTGAGAAGTGGAGGCTGCTGGTCCAGTTTGCAGTGACTGATGGAAATTTGTTGGTTGCTGTTCAGGTACTGGGAGCTGGATGAAGTGAGCGATCAGTTCTTTCTTCCTATAAACACCACAGCAAAAAGCCGTCTGAGCACAAACAGCACAGCTTTTTAATGTGGCATTTTCAGAGCAGTAGATGTCATCAGAACGAACGCACTCACTGTACCTGCTGTAGTTAATGCGTGAATAAAAGGTGCGCTGAGAAGTTTTTGATCAAGTCTATTTTTATTAATGCATTTCAAGTTGTTCAAAAAAAATTACATATCTTTGCACAATACTTTTTGCAGGTTTAGTAAAAATTTTCCAAAGTGAGCGCAAACGAAAGAAAGAGCCGAAAAGAAACAGAAAAAACAGAATAAAGAAAAAGAACAAAACCAAAAGATACTGTATAAAACACAGCGGCTATTAAAATCAAACAGTAGTATTAGACATATTTCATATTTCTCCATCTTGAATTTTAAATTCGTTCCACACGCGTTGCATACATATCAGTGCACATTCCTCTCATACGCTTAAAGCAAGACATGAAAAAAGAGACAAGTTTTCAAATTAAAAGCCCTCTCTGCCCCAACCACCCTACCCAAAACCCTTCACCACAACAGTTTAGACAAAAATGATTACAATGAGGCCCATCACGGTCAGATCAGGTCAGTTAAGCTCAGGCCCAACACCATCACAATCCCTATTCACCCGACACTTAAAGAAAAGAAACAGAAACAAGGACAAAAACAGCTTCTCCAGCAGCGCCGCTTAGAAAATGAGAGAATCGTCTCTGTGTTTGCTCAGGGTGACTCTGGAGGGCGCTGGAGTCACTGTGTGTGTGTGTGTGTGTGTATACTGCAGGCTGCTTTGATGCCGTTCCAAAAAAGTCTCCAAACCGAGCGCCCATCGTGGCACGTTTAGAAAAAACAACGCAAAGTTCACAAACAAGTCGCACGTTAGAACAAGAAATAAAAGAGCAGAAGGATGGACAGTTATGATCAGTAGATGATTTTGGATATCGTTCCATTCCAGAGAGAACAGATGTTAGCAGAACAACAAAGTGCAGAAACAGACGAAGAAGAAGAAGAAAAAAAAAGAAAAAAAAGGAAAAGCAAGAAAAAAAAATGGTGGGAGAAACAAGTAATAAGGAAAAGAGAAAAACAAGAAACAAGACAGAAAATCAAAAAAAATTAACAGGAAGAAAAAAGAAAAGGGGAAAATGTGAGAGAATAAGGGGAAAAAAAAGGGAAAGACAATGAGAAAGACAAGAAAAACAAACAAGCGAAACAGAAAAGAAAAAAACAAAAATGAGAAAGGAAGAGAAAGAAAAAATGATGGTGTGAGAGAAACAAGAAAAGAAAAAATGAGAAAGAAGAAAGAAAACAAGAAAAAGAAGTAAAAGAAAAAACAAAAACATGGGAAGAATAAACAGGAAAAAAGAGAAAAAGGGGAAAAGGAGGAAGAAGAGGAAAAAGAAAAGGATGAAAAGGAGAGAAAGAATGTGAAAAGACAAGAGAAAGAAAGAAAGAACAAGAGGAAAATGAACAAGAAAAGAGAGAGAGAAGATTGGTTGCACTTTCATTATTGCTCTCCAGACTGCCCTCTGTGGTCAGTGGAGCTGGAGCTGGTCAGGGCTGATAAACAGTGAGGCTCTCGCGGGGCGGTGCTGCCCGCTGCCTCAGCGCTGCCAATAAAGTGCTTCAGAAGAGCAAAGCAGTGGACGAATGTGTGAAACACGACGACAGAGTGAAAAAACAGGCTCTCAACAGGCCTCGGAAAGCTGCGCTGCCTGTCTGCCCACGGCGAGATAGAGAGAGCGAAGGCTGACGTTACACGGCTGGGAGACGAGTATTTGTCCATACTGGTAGAGCTCGGCCATCTGGGGCCTTTCCTGGTCATCAGGCACTGGAACGGTCAGCTGGCTCGGTTTGTTTCGTCCCAGTTTGTATTTGCTGTGATACAAAAAGTGAATAAAACCCAAAGTCCTTCTTGCTGTTGTCGCTTCTCTCTAGTCCGGCTGTTGAACCCCAGTGTTCTCCCAACAGGCGTCTGTATTAGCAGCAGCGATCAGAAGGAACGGCCTCAGAAGACCTTAATAAACTATGGAAAAATAGAGCTTGGGAAATATTTCTGCTTCTTACATTTCTTTTTTTTACTCTTCTGGATGGAAGAACAGGCAGAAAGCCACCGCCTGCTCTTCTCTAGTGGTTTTTATGACAATTCAAAATCCCAAAAGTCAGCAAAAAGACAAGAAAAACAAAATAAAACCATGTTGCGGTGAGAACGCAGCGCTCCTGCAGTCAAAATAAACCTCACCCTATTCCGCGACTGAGAGCGTGCTAGATAAGGCCTGCTACCAACTACACTATCAAACTAGTTCATCCAACTAACACAATTGCACAAGTCAAATTTTCTGTTTCTCTCCTTCTTTCTTTTTCTCAGCTAGTCAGCACATCAAATCCACACCGTCACGCGAGCGCGAGCTACGCTGCAGAAAGGCAAACCATTCTCAGCTCCAGAACAGAGCAGGAACAAGCAGCTCCAGATGAAGAAATCAAAATGCAAAAAAATATATAATCACTTCACCAACAATCATCAGGAAATGTTCCATTCACTGCGCTTTAGGCTTCTTAATTTATCCTGAGTGTCAGTCTAAATAGTAAATAATCTTTATCCAACAGCTGAAAAAAATAATCATGTAAGAAGAACCAAACAAGAAACTATTTTGTGATATCTGTACAACTGTGAACACAGAGAGAGAGAGAGAGAGAAAGAATGTAAAAACTTTGCATTTTATATAACTTTTTCATTTAAAATATTTTAATTACACATTGGCAATCGAGTCTCTGTGGAAGGAGCTCTTGCCTCAACTGGCTGCATGTGAATCCGTGTGATTTGCCATCGCGCAGGAGGCCGGTGCTTCAAAACGATATACAAAAGCGGGAAAAAATGAGAATGAAAGTGGACAGAGAGGAGAACCCTGAGGCACTCCACTTAGAAAAAAACTACAGGTGAGAGGGGAAGAGAAAAAAAAAGAAAAAAAGTCAAACCACATAAGAACAAAAAGCAGTGATTCTCTCCTTCTCCTCCTCATCGATAGCTTCCGTATTTTTCTCTGAGCTGAGTGAGGGCAGCTGGGCTGCTGGCCAGAGCAGTGGTTTTTCTTACATCTCTTTGAAAGTGTCGTTCTTATGAGCCGAGCCTGCTGAAGTCCATTTGTCGCGGGATATTGTTTTTCTTTTTGCTAGTTTCTGAGTTTGTGGATGGGGTTCATCGATTGGTTCAGGTAACTCTTTGGAGTGAAGTGTTTCCCATTGTAGGCACTAGGAAGAACCAAAGGCAAAGAGTCCGGCTCAGCGGCGCATCTGCCCCATTTGATAAGTATTGGGCTGGCGGGCGTGACGCTGAGGAATAGGCTGAGAACTGGGGTTCTGCGCTCTCCTTCTCTTCAGAGTTCCTATAGAGAGAGAGAGAGAGAGAGAGAAAGAGAGAGAGAGAGAAAGAGAGAGAGAGAGAGAGAGAGAGAGAGAAACAAAAAAGAAAGAAAGAAAGAACACACCGAATTAAATAAAGAAATAAATAAGGGTTCTATGGGCTGTGCTTCAGTTGGGTTCTATGGGCTGTGCTTCAGTAGGCTTCTTTGTGCTGAGCTTCAGTTGGGTTCTACGGGCTACGCTTCAGTAGGGTTCTATGGGCTGTGCTTTAGTTGGGTTCTATGGGCTGTGCTCCAGTTGGGTTCTAAAGGCTGAGCTTCAGATGCATTGTTAACCATTTCAGTGCCATGTTATGATGATAATTTTTGGTGAAGCCAAACTTCCTGTGCTGTCTTAAAGCAGCTGCCACTGTTACTGACCAGCTCTGAGCAGCTATATACAAAAGCCATTTTCAGTTATTCACTTCACTGATCTCGCCTCTAGCTGTATAAAAAATCTGCTGCGTTCCTGTGCACCTGTAAACACGCTGTGTCTGCAGCAGTGGTCTTAGTTGTTTTTCCCCTGGAATCCTGACAGTGAGGTGCTGACCCTTCTCAGATTGCACAACCGCCCAGAGCTGTGCTGCAGCGGTAGATTACTTGGCAGTGAATCAGAGAAAAGTCATTTCGGGCCTTGAAAGTAGTTTACACGTGGCAGCAAAGTTTACTGCAGCGTGCTATGCATTTAAAGCAAAAGCAAAGCTTCCAGACAGAAAATGCAACTGAGAATAAATTTATGAGAATAATGAGAGTTTGAGTGGGGGCAGTTTGGGGTAGTTTTGAGGCATGTATTATCTGGCGGTGGTTTGGGTGGGGCAGTTTAGGGTAGGTATTTATTTATTTTTTTTTTAAACCCAATTATCTCCCCAATTTAGTCATTGCCAATTCCACCCGTTAGTTAGGACTCCCCCAACGCTAGGAGGGTGAAGGCAGCACGGGCTTCCTCCAAGACCTGCCACTCACGCAACATCATTGGACAGCCGAATGCGCTCGGAGGAAAGCGCCAACCGCCAGATCTGTTACGTCAGCTAACAGACGCCTGCGCTGACTAGCATTGTGTTAAGTGATGGGGGGAGAAGGAGGGGCCATCCTACCCACCCAGAGAGAATGAGGCCAATTGTGCTCTCTTGGACTCCCGGCTACGGCGGGAGCCAGTTTAGGGTAGTTTTGAGGGGTGTATTATCTGGCGGTAGTTTGGGTGGGGGCAGTTTGGAATAGTTTTGGATAGTTTTGAGGGGTGTATTATCTGGCAGTGGTTTGGGTGGGGGTAGTTTGGAGTAGTTTTGGGTAGTTTTGAGGGGTGTATTATCTGGCAGTGGTTTGGGTAGGGGTAGTTTGGAGAAGTTTTCAGGGGTGTATTACCTGGCTGTGGTTTGGGTGAGGCAGTGTGGGGTAGTTTTGAGGGGTGTATTACCTGGCAGTGGTTTAGGTGGGGGCAGTTTGGGGTTGCTGCTGGGCGTGTGCACACTGCAGATTTTAATGAATCCAGCCATCAGCATGATGAGAGCGATGCCCATCAACAGCACAGCCCACCAATGAGCCTGTAAAACGCAAACACGTACATGTTAGTCTGAAAGCCCTGCACAGTTAACAGCATCTCAGTGAAAAACAAAATGCTATACAGAATTTCTGTCCTGATGACAATAACTGTTAATTAATACCTTCCTGTGGTAGATCACAATACCAATAACCAATTTTACTTTTGTTCAATTTTAAAACAAGTTCACACTATAAACCACATATGAAGTGCAGTGATGATAATAATAAACATTTCCCATGTATTGGCAAACACAAATATTGACATACATACTGTGCACCCCTAAAAAAAGACAAGCCCTTTTGCTTTTAGGATCAGTCATAATACATTGAAGTATATGAGAGAGACACTTGCCACTATCCACTCTGCAATGTTCTCATACAGCTCTGGGTTAAAGATGGCTTTCTTTAGCCTGGCCAGCGGTCCATCAGCATCCACCAGCCTGCACTTCATGAAGACATCGCAGTAGCCCTTGAAGTCATTGCAGGGCGAGCCGGGCTGCAGGGTTCTCACTTTCTTATCGAAGAATGCAACCCATTCCTGAGAGCCTGTACTTCTGCAGGTGTTGGGCTGATCTGGGGAGACAAAGACATACACAGCCATGAATGCACATGCAAAGACAGGCAGGAAACAGAAACATTTGTTTTGTGTGTGCGTTCCAGATTTGCTCAAATCATTGCTTAAAAACATTGTGTTGACACCTGGCAAAAATAAACAGGCTACACTCCTTTTGAAAAATAATAAATTTAAAAAGGTCAGACAGCACTCGCATAATGTACTGATTATGCTGAGGACGGCTGTGTGCCGAAACGGGAGCCTATTAAATATCCTCTAAGTTATACTGCTGTCCGACTGTTGAAGATGTAACTAGAAAGGTGTCACATGTTGAACTGTCCTAGGTACGTGCGTATGTAAGTATAATAAGGGCTGCATGATACTGTGGATGACTACAATATGCAAATGAGCCCTAAAAATGAATATTCTGACCAATCACAGAGATAGCTGACGTGACCGACATGGCTGTGGGTTTTTATATATGAATGAATTAAGGCATTACATGATCCAAGAATAAATACATTAACTCAAAATATTGCAGGTTAATCTTTAGCCATCACATCAGTATCAATACTACAATGTCTACAGTATAACAGCAGTATTTAGTATTAATAGCGTATCATACGTATCTATTATATTCACAATATGGACCTAACGTGAGCACGTATGTGTGATTATGTCTGAGCTGAACAAAAACATCAGGCCAGCAGGGAGCACTTACTCTTGTGCATGCAGCAGATATGGCACAGCTCTGTCTCATCCTGACCCTCCTCAATGGCACATGTACACATCTCCAGACCAAACCGCTCACAGATAGAGCCAGAACAGGCCTGAGGCACAGAGAGAGAGGTTGTGAGGAGATAACACAAGCACAGTCTTCTCAGTTCCTTTCACAATGTCCTGTAGTACGGGTACAATAAACAATCAACAAAGTTGATTACCTGCTGACAAAGTTTCGAAACGAAGGCCATATGTCTTTTACTTACAAACAAAGAGGCTCTAATCTGATAATATGATCCACCCAGTTATTACAGATTGCTGTACACTACAGGAAACCTAGAGAGTGTAGCTTCTATCGTAAGAAGAAATCTCTTGTTGCACAGGCTACACTAATAGGAATTATCATTAGTGGCAGCTCTACACTCTTAAGTGAGATGGTACTTCAAGGGTTTGTGAATATAGTACCATGAACACTTAATGAACCATTTGCATGATTAAAGGGTTCTTTGCATTAAGGAAGCGTTCTTCAGATTGATGGAGAATGTGCTATAGACAGTTCAAAATATAAAAACTTTTTTAAAAGAGTTCTATATAGCACCCAAAAGCGTTCTTCTATTGTTACAAGCTTGAAACCGTAACAATAGAAGAACACTTTTGGGTGTTATATAGAACCCTTTTCAAAAAGGTTCCATATAGAACCAACTACAGCACATTCTCTATCGATCTGAAGAACAGTTTCATGATGCAAAGAACCCTTTAATCATGCAAATTGTTTTTTGAGTGTTCATGGTACTACATAGAACCATTTTCTTTACTAAAGAAACATCTAGAGTGTAGCCTTTAGTGTGTAACCAGTGAGGAATGACTGACTGGGCCGATGGGGTCAGTGCCCCGAAACTGGAAATGAAATTCAGGTTACTTGAAACTGAAAACAGAAAGAAAGAGTTCATGAGTTCTACTGTTTTATTTATGCTTTTAAACTAATGTACCAATGCTGGTGATACTCGCCATGTTAGGTAAAAGAACTGGCAGAACTAGACATACACTGTTAGAAATAAAGGTTCTGTGCAGGTACATTTTTGTTCATCAAGGTACAAACAATGTAAATCTTCCCTCAAAGGTACAACAGTGGGTTTAAGGTCCAAATGTGTACCTTAAGTAAGTTTTTTCTAGGTGAAAAGTTCGTATTTGTACCTTTTCTTAACTGAATGTTTTAAAACAGAACAATAAAATAAAGAGGCTGGAGACGAGACGAGGTGTGTGGAGTCAACACAACTTAGAAAATATAATTTCAGTGGATTATGGTTCAGTTATGTTCCCTGACTAAAGGTACTGAGATGTACTCTTGAGGGTACCACCCCAGTGACAAGAGGGGGACTGCCCCAGTGACAGTTTCATACCTTTTTTTCTGAGAGCATACTGTACATTAAAAGTTGTTAAATTCTGAAAATATAATAATTAATTATAATAATTCCTTTCCAAAAGGAATCTACAGTTGAATTTTAGAGCGGATCTGCTCTTTAACGAAGGAAAAACGGCTTGTTTTTTCAACATGTAAAGCATATGAACGGCTGTAGAACTGTAGGGTACTGTTCATGAGGCTACAGGACATCTACGTAAGCTTGTCATGACAACTGACATAACTCTACATGAATGTTTCTAAATGCTTAATCCAATAATCGTCATGCGCTATAAAGGTTACATTTGCCAATTTTGATCAAAGTTAGCTAAAGTAGCCTTTATGACAGATAACACCTATCGGAATAAGCATTTATAAACATTTATGTAGGGTTATGTCAGTTTTCATGACAAGCTAATGTAGGTGTCATGTAGCCCTATGAACAGTACCCCACAGTAAAGTGTTAACCAACTTCCTAACATGCATGTTGCTTTAATGTGATGACAACATGTTCAGAACCAAATGTGGCGGCAGCTTGCACTGACTTTTTCCATAGAAAAAATATCCAGTAAAGAGAACTATGTCTCATAAGACCAAGATCTCTTATTCAGTTCAGGCACGTCATACCCCGTTGATGCAGACTTGTGTCTCTCCGTGGCAGGTGGTGAAGTTTTGTTTGGGTTTGGAGGTGGGGCACTGAGCCGTGATCCCGTTACACTTCCCCTGTTCAGCACACTCTGATTCTTCCCTACATTTCTCTTCACGGCTCTTAAAGCCACATTGAGGGGTGCAGCACGGGCCCTGACTGGGGCTGCAGGAGAGAGCATTAGACAGCATTAGAAAACACACAGGAAATAATTAGGAAATTATTTTGATTGTCAATATTGACAATACAAGGACAAAGTGAGTCTCAAGTCTTCACACTCAAGTCCCGAGTCAACTCCCAAGGCAAGATAGTCAAGTCTCGATTCAAGTCCTGAGTCAGTACAGGTGAGTCTCAAGTCAAGTCCCAAGTTAATAGTCCTAATCTTTGAGTCCTAAACAAGTCAGTCTGCATTCTTCAGCTAATTTAAGGCCACAACACTGAACAAAGGGAACAGTACTATCGCCTTTTAATGACAGTACGTTAGCAGTGTATGGCTGTATTACATTTTTTATTATTACTATTTTTTAATAGTCCATAGTACACAGATAACCATGACAGGCATAATGGTATACACAAAGAGTAGTGCGCTATATATGAAAAGATTTTTAAAAATACTGCTGAACTAAATTAAAAATAACCTTCATATATGAAGAACTTTATATTTGAACACTGAGAGCACATAATTAAAATAAAAAAACTAGCTCAGTACTAAAACTAGGTCATTGATGCTGTCCGAGTCACTGTTGTTGGAGTCAAAGTTGAGTCCCAAATCTTTCTCGATTTTCTCAAGTTGAGTCTAAAGTCTTCGAATTCGTGACTCGAGTCAGACTCGAATCCAAGTCATATGACTCCTCTGATTTTTTTGGCCATATAGCACAGCTCTAACAGAAACATATACACTATGCTTTAAGAGCTGAGGCTGGAGATTAGATGAGCTGCAGAAAATCAGCAGCGGATGTTCCACTAACCTGCACTTAGCCTCTGGCTTCAACTTGCACTTCCTGCCGTCTGGCTCGTTTGCATTGTAGCAGCACTCATCCTTACACTGATCACTGTAACCACAATCACAGTCTTCACCAGTCTCCACCAGGCCATTCCCACAGATTGGCTGACCAGACTCTGAGAAAGAGAGGGGGAGAGAGAGAGAGAGAGAGGGAGGGAGAGAGAGAGGGAGGGAGGGAGAGAGGGAGAGAGAGAGAGAGAGAGGAGAGAGAGAGAGGGAGAGAGAGAGAGAGAGAGAGTGAGAAAGAGAGTATGGTTTATAGATGACAATTTAAGACACTCATCCGTCTCTGCTCTTCAATCTGAGGAGGAGTGGAGCTCTTACCCACGAAGCAATGCCCCCTCTTCTTATCCAGCACCTGGCTGATGTTGCGGATGCTGCAGATGGAGAACTTGTTGTTGTTGAACTTGTCCCCGGACGTGGCTCTGGCGTACATGATGTAGTTCCCTCTCTCCTTCTTATCCTGAATCTTTGACTCACCGGGAGTGCACTCACTGCCAGAGTCATGCTGAACAACAGAGAGAAGGAGAAAGCGAGAGAGAGAGAGAGGGAGAGAAAAAGAATATATAAATATGTGTAAGAAGCAGTTTATCAACAACAAAACCAAGCACAAAACACTGAATACCAGTAAGATAAAATAGATCAGGAAAAAATATGAACTATAATACTGTTATATCATAAATATTGTTTTGTATTGCAATTATATCACTACATTTTTAAATTTTATATGCCATATAATAAATTAAAAGTCCACTGATGAACAAGTGATTGCTTGAAAATGGACAATGGAGTTGGCATAAGACCTCTGATCAAATTTTTGGAGCACTTTGTGCCAGCTCTGTTTCCATAAGCAGACATAATTCATTGTCAGTTTTAGAAATTTAAAGTGACTTTTCCTCTTCGTCTTACTGGATCTGGGGTCGGCAACCCAAATGTTAAGAAGAGCCATTTTGTCCTTTCAACAAAAATCAATCCGCCTTGGGAGCCACATTTTATGTCCGTTTATTTAAGTAACGTTTTACCATTTTGGCTGTAATAATGTCTCAGTATGTGATGATGTACTAGTGTAGGCTGAATATAATATAAACAAAAATCCAGACTTGCTTTACTCTGCCTTAAGCTTTAGCTCAGCTATAGACACTTTTCTCACATCTCCGGCAGGAAACGCAAAATTAGAAGAGTTTCTAGTAAAATGTCTCTTAACATTTGACTTTTACGAGGCTAAATTCAGCTTCTCATTTGAATTTTCCTGTTCCACCTTAAATGGTGCCTGAGGCACCAGAATGTAACTGCAGCACCATTTAAGGTGGAATGGGACAATTCAAACAAGAAGCTGGCAAATGAGAAGCTGACTTTAGCTTGACTTTTTAGCGTTTGACAGATTAAACCAGCTGGCAAATAAGTCTGTTCATCTCTAAATTATCAATGTTAAATCTCTCTCTTTGCCTTTTTGTTAGCTACTAGGTAGGTAAGACTGTTTTCTGCATTGCTATGGTGACCAACAGTCTGTGCGCCAGTCTTCAGGGTTGAAGGGTGAATTAGCAGATATACCTTAACTCCAGCGTTTAAGACCATTTATAGCTACAACTGTGTTGGACGATCAGCAGAGCTTTATTTTACTGCAAAGGAGGATTAATTTATTTTTACCTACAAATCTAATTCTGCTGTGGAGCCACAACAGGACAGTAAAAGAGCCGCATGCTGCCAACTCCTGCACTTGATCTATAAGACTGGTGTAGCTAACAAGTTATGGAAGCTTATGTACACCAAGTTCAGTAATCTCTTTATAGACTTGTATAGACACTGTATGACAAACTGCTTATAACTATGCCTATCTATAAAATATCAAAGATACATCACACAGCTTGTCCATACATTTTTATACCATTTCCATGTTTGTAGATAACAGTTTGTCCAAAGAAGAAAACTTTGGACAGTGAAAAGTTGTCTTGGCAGATTAACTGCATGTATCTATGTAAACTGTCTGGATTTCTCACTAAACCCTCACATCAGGGTCATTTTTAAGACCTTTTTCTATATCTAAGATGTTCTCTTTGGCCAGCAGCTTCCTACTCACAGGGGAGCCGAAGTTGTGTCCGACCTCGTGGGCGAAGGTGATGTGGGAGACTTTAGGGGGCACGTGGGAGGCGTAGTTCTGCACAGTGATGATGCCCGTGTTCAGAGACTTCTTCTTACCGTCTGAGTAGAGCTTATTCTTCTCACAGATCCCACCTGAGCTTCCTGAGAGAGCGGCAAACAAAGAAAGATCAGTGACAGAAACTAATGATAACATAAACTAACTGATCTCAGAGTGAAAAGAGTCACAGGAGACCTTTTATTCTTTTTCTTTTGGGAACATGCAACCTGATCATAAGACATAACACACATAGTTGACAATTATTTAAAAAAGCTTAAATTTATGTTTTCTACTATTATTGTGGACTCATTATGGCAATCAGCATTGGAGGAATGTCTTCAATCAGTGAGGTGTAAACAAAGTCATTCAGAGTTGGTTGATTTCTGTACCGCAGTGATGATGGTGATAAAAAAGAACAAAAGGTTGCAATTTCTAACATGGCTAAAAGGCCAATATAGCCATTCTATTTACTGTCCAAAATGACCAATGAACCCACACATGTCCTGTGAGTTTTATATGTGATGTTGTTAATTTTAAAATACTGGTGAAAACTATTCTGTGCCTTATTGCCCTGCATGTGTAAAAATACATCTCAGACCAAAACCTTTCTAAAACAGTGCATCAGGTAAAAAGTGCCAAATTCACAGCCATTTCAAGTGATATATATTTCTTTTAGAGGCATTAATCTCTTCAGACGTCTGGTTCCTATCACCACCACTGTGAACAATTCTGACTTGGTCAGTTTCTCTAGAACTGAGCATTTCACACCAAACCACTCTGAATGACTTTGTTTACATCTTAACCATTTAATTATGCAGATGATTTTGAAAAATCTGTTGAAAAACATTTTTCCTCCTCATTTCAAATGTAGTTGATTAGCCAAAGACATGTTTGATGTGCTTCTTTAGTTTTGCACTGGAGCTACAAGGCTAATGAAGCTAACAAATTAGGCCACTGATTAACATTCTGCAAACTGCATGTGTAAATCATCACCCACTTCCTTCAAACAGTGCTGAGCTGTAGACTTATGTGGCTTCTGACACTGTATAACATATCATTGTCTATAAAAATGGCCAAAATACAGCAAACAGCCAAAACATCTTGAAGCACATGGCCAGTTATATCACCAACTCCCATCTATAATCAATGCACAGTGATATGTGATACTGGTGCTCACAATCTGTGGATATGCTCCATTACAAAAAAAACACCTCTGTTTGTATTAGTGAGTGATTGATTGTCACACATTAGACCCTCTGCATGCTGGATGCTCGTTGATCAGGTACATCGAGAAGCCCATTAGAGGACAAAAGTCTGCTTCTTGATGTGTGAACGCTCTGCTGTAGAGCTGAACGAGGACTTCACTGCCTCTCCTCTAACGACACCCTGTGTAGAATCCAATCAAGCGCAGAGGAATGATACTCATTAGCTGGTATTGATCATCAGGATGTTTGTTTGTGTCCTGTGTTTGTTTACTAATCTATTCAGAGCAGTGTGTCAAATACAACTCAGTTAGACAGTCAGTAGAGCACTGAGGCCCACAGGCAGCTGAGTGCTGAAAATCTGCCTTCTTTATCATCAAGAAATACAGAATATGAAAGAGGACAAGGTCTTAAACCATCTTCAGCTAAATCGGCTTCATCATGGGAAACTAAATCATACTCATTTTTAAATAGAAGAGTTTGCTGCAGTACGTAAACAATGTTTTAAAATGTATGTAGTTAAAGTGCAGTTCTAGCCCTGTCATTGCACCCCCATTGTGACTGTTGGACAAACACAAACACACACACAGCAGACAGTGTTAACAGCGTGAGTGGGGGTTAATGGAGTGTATGGCCAGCTCCTGCTCTGTACAGCACAGCTGATAATCATCAGCATCACTCTGCCTTCATCACAGCCTCCTCATCCTCACTGATCTCATTACAGATAACCAGCCAGGAGATCTCAAAAGATGAGGAAGAGAAGTGTGTGATTGTGTGTTTGTTTTCAGGAGAACAAAAATATCCTGAATTAGTAGGCAACGCAGAGAAAATCAGGACAATCGGGAAAATCAGGAAAATCAACAGGAGCAACAAAACATTCCTGATTAAAGTTCTATTTACAAAAGCACTTCTCAAAACCAGGTTAAGGTTAGGGTTACGTTTAAGAGAAGGCCTAAATAAGTCTTATTACAGGTGGATACACAGATAATTAGGGTATATTATTATTATTATGTATAATATGTATAGACACTTACATTATATATTATATATTAACACATATACATACACATTTAGACCTTACTTGTGTTTATTTCTTTAAAACAAATGATTGAACATTCTATTTTGTCACTACCAATACAATAACAACCCTAATTGTTTCGGTAGTGACTGTTTCAGTAGTGACTATTGTTTCTAATTTATTGTCAATTTATAAGTCAAGTTATATTCATATGTTTTATTAAAACCCAAGAAAGTTTAATTAATTAATTGCAGACAATTCTTAATGTTTCACACTGATTTTCAGACTTTGGGACACATTTAAATCAAAACATTGAGATCTAACTGGACACCATGTGGCCATGAGGAACAGGGATGCAGTTTCACTTCCGGCTCTAAAATGAAGTGGCGTGGCTATTTATGTATTCATTCGTTTATTTATTTATTTATTCGTGTAAATACTGTTTGCACAAGATGAAATGTAGGGGGTCAGGGTTTGGGACAGCCACCTCCTAATAGAAAGTACAGTATAAATGGTCTACATAAATATATTGTATATATTTCGTACATTATACATTCTGACAAGGTATTAAAACCAACGTGTATGTGTGTGTGTACCTGAGGGAGCTCCGACCCAGGCCAGTCCCAGGACTCCATCATCGAAGTCTCTGTCAGTGAAGACGTAGGCCAGGCAGTAATCATCATGATTCTGCTCAGAGTTCAGCTCCAGAAACTTTTCCACTCCGATATTAGCAAAGCGAAATGGATTGGACCTGTCCGTCTCATCCGCCGTCATGTTGATCTGAGAGAGAGAGAATGAAACACACATGAGTCCCTGTATGATTCTTGTTTTTTGACTACACTCTATGTGACTGTAATTCATTTCAAAAATTTCCAGCATCTCTCTGGTAGAGAGATCAAGAGGCTGCTACAACGTTGGGTCTATGACTCAACTTATCACCTGAATTCAAGGCTAGAGGCTAATTAAATCCTATAAAAACCACAGGACATGATCCACTATGCTTCCCCTTATAAATAAAAACCACAATAAATCATCAGGTGACTTTAAAAGAATAGTCTGGCGAAAAAATCAAATTTTTCCAATTTTCCACTAAACCCAGATGTAGCTGATCAGCTGAGACAGGTTTGGAGTCCAAATTTGCTTCTTTAGCTGAGAACACTAGAAAAACTATGAAATGGTCCAAACGCTCTGACTCAATCAGTAGAATAATGTCAGTCTCAGTTTGGTCTGGGTCACAGAAGCCGTCTGGACAAAAGTCTCTTGAACAAAACCCTCTATGTGACAATGTGGCAGGTAAAACCTGTTTATGTCAGCAACAGCAAGCTACTCTAAAATAATGCTGAAACAAATTTCTCTTCCAGAAAGCAATCAGAATGAAAGGGTTGCCTGGACTACATTTCAGAAATTGATTTTGGCTGGAGATGCAGAGTGGACAGAGACAAAGGAAACACACCTTTCATCAGCGCTCACACACACACACACACACACACACAGAAAAAAACACACACACACACACACACACACACACACACACACACACACACAGAAAAAACACACACACACACACACACACACACACACACACACACACACAGAAAACACACACACACACACAGAAAAAAACACACACACACACACACACAGAAAAACACACACACACACAGAAAACACACACACACACAGAAAACACACACACACACACACAGAAAAAACACACACACACACACACAGAAAAAACACACACACACACACAGAAAAAAAACACACACACACACAGAAAAAAAACACACACACACACACAGAAAACACACACACACACACACGGAAAAAACACACACACACACACACACACACACACACACAGAAAAAACACACACACACACACAGAAAACACACACAAACACACACACACAGAAAACACACACACACACACAGAAAAAACACACACACACAAAAAAAAACACACAGAAAAAACACACACAGAAAAAACACACACAGAAAAAAACACACACACACACACACAGAAAAAACACACACACACACACACAGAAAAAACACACACACACACACACAGAAAAAACACACACACACAGAAAACACACAAACACACACACACAGAAAACACACAAACACACACACACAGAAAAAACACACACACACACACAGAAAAAAAACACACACACAGAAAAACACACACACACACACACACACAGAAAAACATAGAAAAACACACACACACAGAAAAAACACACACACACAGAAAACACACACACACACACACACATAGAAAAAACACACACACACAGAAAAAACACACACACACACAGAAAAAACACACACACACACACACAGAAAAAAAACACACACAGAAAAAACACACACACACACACACACACAGAAAAAAACACACACACACACACACACACAGAAAAAACACACCCGCAGACAGAAACCCAGAAACACAGTGAGGCCCGACTGATATGAAAACTAGCAGTGATACTCATTTTAAGGATTCTAATAACCGATAACATCAGCAGATATTGTTAAAATGATCAAAATGTATAAAAAACATAACAAACTCCAATCGATTTAATTACTCAGTGCTTCACTGGGTGACATGACTGTTAGTTCCCAAAGTTTTTGCATAAAAAGCAAAGTCTGAAATAATATACAGGCATGTGCTAATTTGAAAACCCCCCAGCAAATTCCATGTTTGTGGATTTTCTAAGTAAAATTAAGTAACACGTCCTCGACAGGGAACATGTTCATGCCATAAATATAGAGAATGTTTCCTAAAAAATTAATGCACAATTTCTATTTATTTGCTGAGTTAAAAATAGAAAAAAACCTTATCACACTTTGTGCTTTATTTTTTTCCCAATATGTTAAATTCAGCAAATGAATGTGCAGAGGTGTGTTCTCTGTAGAGTGTTAACTGAGTTTCACTTAGAAAAGCAAGAAAGCATGTAATTTAATTGGAGGTACCCAAACTTTTGCATATGTATGTATATATACACACATACACAAACTGATTTTATTTTAACTATGATAGTGTTTTGTGTTCAGGTAACTGACGTGAGCAATCTGTATCACATGGAAACTTAACACAGGCCAAGTTTTCTAGAAAAAGGATGTACCGGTCAGGTCCGACACAGAGAAACACATACATACCCTGATCCTCTTGACCATGAAGCTGATGTTCCGGATGCCCTGGAAGTCTGTGCTCTGATAGATGGAGTCGATGGCCTTCACGTGGCTGGATATCTGTTGGGAAAAACACCACCATTGTGATCAAGGAGCTGCATTCAGTAAAGCAGGTTTATATAAACACACTATTCCAACAAACCTGACCAGTAAAGTGCTGGTCGGGTGCTCCAGGATACAAACTGATTGAATAAACTATGTGAATGGGGCAGAATATTCTAGAAATTTCCAACCAACAAGTCCACGTTTGGTGTTCCTGGGGACTGCTGGGCCGGTCTGCCCTGGATATTTCTCAGTTCTTTCTTATGTACACATTACTTATGCATTTTTCAGGCATTTTTCCCTTTTTAAGTCTGTCTAGAAAAATAATAAAACCTTAAAGACAGATGTGAATCTGGAGACTTAATAACGACACACTTAATACATGTTCAAATATTACTCAAATAATAAAACATCGATACTTGGGCCTCTGTGTATCAATACTAGTTTAAACCCTAAATGTCGCAATTTTATACTGTAACGATTATCTCTCCCACCCCTAGTATCAAATTATACCATATTGTATCAGGGTTAGTATATTAGCTCTTTGCTGGTGCGTTAGCTCAGGGCTAACAAATTAGCTTGTGGCTAGTCCATTAGATTGGTGCACTATCAAGCACAGCTTTAGGCTAGTGTTCCTATGCTGCTTAGAAACCAGTCTGAATTAATCAGGCTAAACTCCACTCCATTCTAAAGTGTCAAATATTATACTTTTATAATGTTCTCATAAACTGAAAATAGAAGCATTAACATATTAACACTGAGGCACATTTTCAGGCATTCCTTATTATTGCTGCGTTAAAAAATGTTAAGACAGAGCTACATTATTTATTTTTACTTTGAGAATTGTAACTAATATTCACCAACAGTAGACATGGAGTGCATTTTTTGCTCATAAAGCACTCTGTCAATTCACTTTATTCAAACAGCAACCAATTTGTTTATTAGGAACAGCAAATAGTATTGATTTAACACTATTTAATTAACAGTCATTTTTTCAGTCAGCAGCTGTGGGAAAATGCCTTTTCAGGCTCATTTGCTTGTTTTTCGATGTCTGCATGTAGTGTAGACAGTATGTCAAAAACACAATATCAACACACTTAGACATTTTTACAGTCCACAATACGCATCTTTGATAATCGATAAGTTGGAACAGACACAAAAATGCATCACCATTGTCACAATAAAAATAAGCTGCCATCAAAAACTACAACCACAATGATTTTTGTTCAGTGTATCACGTAAAATAGTCGAGATAAAAAGGACTAATTATGCTTTCTCTGTAATGATACATGCATTAGTTCAGTGTTGTTTCAGTACTGGATATTTCTACGACATACTTAGAAAAGTATACTGTGACAAAAATGATCATGACAACGATAAAATATCATACTAGCCAGCCCTACTTCCAATTTTCCACATTTTTTTTGCTCCACTTTTCCATCGATGCTGACTGGCTGGCCATCCTGTTCCAACCCAGGGTGATATAAAAGCAAAATGTCCACAATATGAATGAGGTAAAATCCTGATATGGCTAATGAATACCGATAAGCCTGGGTGTGAGCAGGTGTGATTTTAAGTGAGGACTGTAGGAAAATAAACAGGTGTAACTCTGCTCTCTGTACCAGCCTGTAGAGCCTGAAAAACCGTTCACTCCCCCACATCGAGGCAGCGGCAGGCTCATCAGAAATCTGTGCAATAAATCTGTCATAAATATCTAATACCGTACTGACAGCCCCTGAAATGAAGCGTGTCTGAGTAAAGGAGCGTCTAAAGATGCTTCCTCTTTCACTAGTGAATTGCATAAGGCACTTGCCAATAAAAAAAGTGATTTAAAATTTACTATGCAAATAAAAGTTTACTACATTCTTTTTATTGAGAACAGCATGCAGTGAGTCAAGAGTGATTCCCGCTGACTGTAGACTGACTGCAAGAGGGATTTCTAATTAATGCTGCCTCCCTTTTTCCCTGGTAGTCGACATTTCATCACTACATACATGTACAAGTTGCATCTTGTCCAACTGAACAGTATATCTTTGGCACTTCATTACGTCTTTGATGCGGAGCTGCATGACATGTTGTTTGCTAATTACTATCATAATTTTGTCCCTTGCAATACTGTAACAGCAGCCTATAATCTACAAATCAGCCTTGAGGAAATTGCAAAATTAAATTGGCTTTTAAAGCAACACCTTGAGCAGACTACGCTGGACAGTGCTTCAGGAAGACCTATAAATAAATCAATGAGCAGCAAACTAACAAAAGCAGCAGTGGAGCTCCAGTATGAACGAGGACGAGAGGGTACCATCACAGAGGAACTGAACCACTGACTGCATAAGACTGCATATGATACAGCATATGATATGTAGACTCATTGGTTGCCAATGGGCGTCGGAGATAAACACTAGAACCTGTGTTCGAAATATGAATGTCACATGATTTTCTCATGATGAAAATAAGGTTTTTGAATTATTGAAAGTAAAAATACATTCTAATTTAGTTTATTTTGCCCACACATGTAAGTATAACCGAACACACTGCATTTTAAATGATAAATATTTACATAAAATAATGTCAATGATCATGATTAATTAATTTAATCATTTGAAACTAGTTTTGAATCCTAATTTTTTTTTATATACATCGCAAGGCATATCGGAATGGCAAGACACAATGAAAGAACTGCAATATGGTATTTTGTCCATATTGTTCAACTCTACTCTGAAGTGTGTTTATTGCTGCCCTGCCTCCATCCTGCTGTGGGCGCTGTTAAGCAGAGTACCTGCGCTATCACAGCCTCCCTGGTGCCGTAGTATTTGAAGAAGAGGTGATCCGTCTGGATGAACAGCTGGCAGGTGTTTTTCTCAGCCTGCGCCGCACGCCTCTTCCTCAGGATTACTGGCCCATCCATCCGCTCGTCATGCTCCTCATGCTGTCTGTTCTTCTCCTGCAGGGGGCGCAGTGGCAGAAAAGAACATATCCTTAGAAGTCCCCAGCTATTAAGCAATTATACAATTATTAATATAATTGTATAAGAACTATGAATTATTCAGTAACTGCTATGAAACTAAAATGTAAGGTATGTAGTTGTGAGACCGAAGCAAGTTTTGAGGAAAGATATGAACACAAGAAAAATGTAAAGGAGGTTTTTGTTCATTCTGTAAAACACAAGGCTATACACACACAACACTAACTTCTTGCCAAACTCAAATGACTGAAAAAAACACAAACACAACCACTGCATTGAGACAGATTTCAAGTTTAGAATCCCTGCTTTCAACAGAATGTCTATGATTGTTTCACTGAGTGATAGACAAATAAAAAAAGGGGAATTACACTGATTTTTCAAAATCCCTGCGTATTTCAGTGGTTGAGATGTAAACCAAGTCATTTAGAGTGGTTTGCTGTAAAATGGTTACTTACTTTACAGTGAAGGTGATAGGAACCAGGGGTCATGATGTCCACAACACAAATATAGCCATTTTATTTACTACCCAAAACCACCAGTGAACCTACATGTCTTGGATTTTTATGTAATGCTGATGAAAACAGAGTGGAAAATAGTGGTAACTGGTAAAAAAAAAAAAAGTTTTCTTTCAGTACTTTCAGTACTATTTTTCCACACCCTGCATGTATAAATCTGTCTCTCCTGCATGTAAAAATACGTTTTAGGCCAAAATGCTCTCTCAAACCTATGGTAAAACAATGCCTCAGGCATCAGGCACCTTATTTATAACCACGTCATGTAATGATGATCTGTGAGGGAGCTTTTAGAGGCGTTAAACTCTTTAGACATCTGGTTCCTATCACCACCACTGTGAACAGTTCAGAACTCAATGAGTTCCTCTAGACCCTGTGCCAAACACAAGGCCCAGTCAAAACCAAAAGTATTTTAACTTTCTCTCTCCTACCCCAACAACAATCAATGGGACAGTGGTTACACCTCAGTTTGACACTCCTGCACTAGAATCTCCTTCAAATCACTCTGAATGACTTTGTTTACATATAACCAAATGAATTATGCAGAACAACAAACTGAGGTATTCCCCTTTAAGCGCAAAGAAGAAATCTCCTTTAATATAAAATTATAGCATGTAATAACTGCAACATCTAAGCGTTATGATGCCTTAATGATGGAAGTCAGCTTCACTAGGACTGATCAAATGAGCCAGTGTGAATGAGGGAGAACACACTAGTGACTCTATACACAGCACACCAACCCAACACTCGGTTTTGCTGGTGTTTGTTGGGTTCATTCTGGATTTTTAGAAAAACCTGTGCTAATAGGATTGATATGGATTTACAGTAGAGGTGGGAGATACAGCAAAATGTCATATCATGATACTTCAAGAGGTTTTTTTGATACACGATATGTCACAACATTCTGTTTTTCTGTCATCTGATAAGTTACAACAGACAAAGTATCGTCACATTTAAAAAGACTATCAAAACTTTGAATTTTATAATCTGTACTCACCATTTTACACACTATGCTGCACTAAATCCAGTTAAACAGGGCTAATTATGCTGCCTTTGGTTGTTGATATACAAAAAAAAGCATATTGCGACATATTGAGATGTATTTTTTCACAATAACGACAAATACCATCAAATTGCCCAGCATTAATATACTCTATGAAGCAGGGCTCTCCCATGGTGAAGAAATGGGAGAGGCAGTTTAGGATCCGAGAATAAAACCAGGAGAAACTCTGCGAATGTTACAAAGCTTCTGGAATGTGCCACCACGCCCAGGCTCAATTACTCCCTAGAGGATCTCCCCCACACGGATAGCGGGGCTGACAGAACTTTGCCAAAACAAGCCAGTATTCAAAAGCTCACAAGAAAAAGACAGATGGATCCATAAATGGAGTCTGGTGCTTTTAAAAGCCTCAGGATCTCACACTGTAATTTAATCATCTCCCTGTGCTCTTATCAGACTTCTCCTCCAGTCATACATCAGCAGAGGGGAGAGGCAACACATCACTTCTGACAGAGAACAGACATACCTCCATATAAACACGACCATTTTAATTCCAGGAGCAGGAATAAAAAAAAGTTATATTACTATTTCATGTTTCAGATAAAACACATTTATCCAGAGGCTGCCAAATGTGGAGGTGAAGAAAACTAATGAAGTTGGCCACTGATGCATATTTCTGTGCTTTTTAGAAGCCTGATCAAACTCCTGGGCCTCAGAGCAGCACTGAGTGAAAAGTTTGTTGGGGCTGTGAGTGATTTATTAAAGATGAGGTAAAAATGCAATGCAACATGTATATGTATAAATATCTATCTATTTATCCCTTCGCTCTCTCTCTCTCTCTCTCTCTCTCTCTCTCTCTCTCTCTCTCTCTCTCTCTCTCTCTATATATATATATATATATATATAAAATTCCATTGACTTATATTCAAAGTAAAGTACATTTTTTCCAACCATTATGGAGATACGAGGTTTTTTTCCAACAACAGTGATTATATATATATATATTACATCTATATTACATTTACAATTTTACACTGACTTCCATTATAGGTTACAAAGTAAAGTTTTTCCTTCTACTTCTGGAGATAAAGTTTTGTTTCCGACATTGATGATATTTTATAAGTTGGAACGAGCTTAAATGCACAGGCCAAACAGTGGTGACCTCTTTACAAAAGTCCATGATAACTTTGAGTACAATGTATGTGAAATAAACTATTTACGCAATGAAAACGAGGAGAAATCAAACACAGGTTAAAGTTAAAAAATAATGACAATGTGCTGACAACCAATCAGCTACCTGATACTACGCAGTTACTATACTCTGGTCGTCGGTGTTTACAGACTGTATATAATCTGTTGTTTATGCTAGTAATACCATAGCATGAAACTGCCCGCCCCTGGACTGACCTGTGCAGGAGTTTCCACCGCAGACGCTTGGTACTTCTTCATCCTCTCAAAGACGGAGTGGTCCGCACAGCCCCCCTCCCTGCCGTACTTATGAGGATAGTCTAGGAGCACAGACAGATACAGGCACATAAGCTAAACATGAAAACATGAGCTTTGAACAGCTTAAAACGCCACTGCTTTACTGCTAGAGAGAATAACACAGTAATATAAAGCCCATACAGTCGGTGCAGGGTTTAACAGGTGGATTAGGTTTTCTGAACTGTAAATGAAAGTGCAAGATTTCTGATACTGACTTCAAGGTTACACCACAGAAAGACCCCCACATCAAAAATGATGCACTGAGCATCAAGCATGTGTGTGAATCTCAATTTCTCAATAATTTCCATGTAATTAAGCAGTTCCTTAATTGATTACTTTGATTCTGAATCTGAATCAGGTTCAAGCAATGGCAAAAACAAGGCAACAATGAAAAAGTGTTTTTTTCCTTCCCAAAATACAAATGTATATCAACATAACATTTCAATTATAATAAAATACACTACAACAGTATGCAGACATGTATTTTAATTAGTGAATACACAGTTTGTATAATCTTCTTTGAAAAGCACTGACCAAAAGAATGGGACACTCTGGAGCAGTTTCACATGAGCTGAAGGTCACCATGCCCAATGCCAAGTGTCACCTATAGGGGCATAAACCCCCCAGTATTGGGCTGTGGAGCAAAGGAACTGCGTTCTCTGGAGTGATGGAGCTCCAATGAGCTGGCGTGATCCAGAACTGACCATCCAACATCAGTACCTGACCTCACTAATGCTCTTGTGGCTGAATGCAATCAAATCCTCACAGCATTGTTCCAACATCTAATGCATAGGCTTTGCTGTTACAGAAGCAAATGGGGACAAACTCACTATTAAGACCCTTCGTTTCAGAAGAAATGCTGAATTCTACCAACTTCTGGACGATCTCTTCTTCCACTATGAGGTACGAATGGGAGGCTGAGAATCTTCACTTCCCACAGGACGTCTCCGCTTGCTTCAGTGAGTTATTAGTGAGGAATAATCACGCGAAACGGAAGGAGAGGCGTTTCAGGGTGTGCGTGATGCTGCACTACGCCCTGCCCTGCCTGCTTTGCTGCTGTGTGGCTGAGCTGCAGGTCTGTGGAGATGGATCTGCTGGAGAACTAATGAGAGCCTGGGGAATTACAGCAAACTAACATGTCTCTCTCTCTTGCTGTCTTTGTCTAACTCTCCAGCTCTCTCCTTCTCTTTTGTCTTAGGGCCAAAGCCCTGTGGCTCAGCTTATGGCGCTATAGCTTTAGTCAAGCTAAGACACAACGCCCATTCATACAGGGGCTGAGCAGTGAGGAGATGAGGTCGAAATCTCCCATCGCTATATCAGAGATCATAATACACCAAGTTTGAAATGCAGTAACACTGAAAACAGGAATTATACTGAAAGGCTTCGTACTAAACTTCTTGTATTTATTATAAAGTCAAAAATCAACTACAAAATGTATGATAAAATATAGGAATGAAATAACAAATGAAACCTCGCAACAACAGGGCAGACCTCAGGTGTACTCTGGCTCTTTAAAATGTTTGATGGCAGTACAGGTTGATCTCAAATGGTTAACAGAGCGCTCACTTGGAATCTATTCAGTTCTATATTGTGAGTGTTTACATGCACTCAATAATCTGACCATAATCGGATTTCTGCAGTTATCTGATTATTCAAATGATCATGTAAACAGCACACTCTGATTTATTAGATTGGAGTAAGGTCTAGAAATCCAATTTTTTAAAAAAAATCAATAAACAGAGCTGGATTTTAGCTCAGTAGTCAGATTTCTCAGCGCATGTAAACTCTGACTCTGAGTTCTCAGTCTGCACATGTGCAAAAACAGGCGTTGGTACCGGAAATTAGCGAGCAGCATTGCTGCAAGACAGCAGTAAAGTAGGTCGATGTTTAAAAAAAACAAGCTGAGGTATGAAATTTGAGTTTTACGATACGTTTATGTCACATCTTCTTCTTTGAGTTTATTGGTTGGTTGTAAAGCAGAAATCTGATTACTGCCTGACTAGAGCTGGGCGATATGGCCAAAAATGTTATCACGATAAACAAAATTTCTATCGTTCGATATCGATACATACCGCGATAAATGTCAAATCATTATTTCTTTCAAGTTTGAAGGCTGATTTTTGCTCCTGGGTGGTTAACTGCTGTTTTAAACTATCCTTTATGGTCGGAACACGACAAACACTCACCAAACAGTGGAACCTTTCACAGATCTGTCATGGGAGAGTGGGAGAGAGTGTCTGGTGAGCTGTTTCTACCAGCTGGAAAAGCATGGCTATTTTGTAATAGTCATAATTTAAGAAAGAAAACAGATTATTTTAGCTGGTGCCGAGCGCTCGGCTACCCGTTACAAATGACATCACAGCATTCAGACGCCAGCTAGACGACTGGATTTCTCTATACTGTCGTAGTAGTTTAAGGGGTGAACCGCAAAATATCAACACCAGACAAACAGAGTCCTCCTTTTAGGTACGCAACTGAAAGTGGTGCTTTTGTGTCATGTTTGATCTACAGTATCATCAATTCTCCATGTTGTGGAGTGACGGAGCACAGATTCAAGTTAGCCAGCTGTTAAAAACAGCTAGCCTGGAAAGATAGAGCTCTCCCGCTCTCCACTGCCTCACAGCTTCCTCAGTTTACTGTCGTTTAAATCAGGGCTGTAATTTACATGAACCCACTTCTTTTTTTTCACTTTCGTTGCTTGGGAATGCACTAATACTAAATTATGACTGTCCGAGCGCTGTAACAGTGCTGTAGTTGTGAGGATTGTGATTGTGATTTAACACCGCTAAAGTTGTTAGGTTGTACAGAAAGAGGTGAGTTCACTGTAGGACAGTATAGTTACACCACTGATCTCGTCACTCACACTCGGTCACAGGAGAACAGATCGCCGGTCGCTCCACAAGGCATGTATAACGCGTTTCAGCCGTTGCTAAAGACTCATCTTACTCGTGGCCCCCTCCCTCTCTAATCAGGTAGAAAAACTCGGAAGTGCGCCCTCTCCTGGCGACAGCAAAGTAGTGTCGCTTTCCTTGCAGTAGAAAACGCCACAACGGCTGTCGCTGAACGTGGAAGTGTGAGAATGGTGTATTATATCGAACATTTATCAAACATGTCGTATCGCTCTATCGAGGAAAAGTTATATCGCAATAATTATCGGTTTATTGCCCAGCCCTATGCCTGACTCATGTGGACCTGGAGTTTTCACATTATCTGATTACTCAAGTGCATGTAAACGTGTCGATCAGATTACTGACAAAATCTGATTTTCTGAAGTTATTCGATTATTAAGTGCATGTAAATGCACTCAATATCAAAACCAAAACCCCACCACCTTCTACACAGACACACAGGTCAGGAAAACAGGAGAGCTATTTTGGGGGATGTGACACGCTAGCAGGAAGCGGAGAATGACAAATGCTGGAAAACAAGGCGACAGAAGGTGGAGGTGTGGGGGAGTGCTCTCTAATTACCCGGGGCAGGGCAGGCAGAGGGATGAGGCGGCGGATTTGCGGTCCCGGGACGCGGCGGTGCGGCGGGGCAGAGAAGGTCTGTCTAATGAGCCGTCCATGAAAACATTGAGCATCGCTCCAACTGTCACTGACTCACCATGTACAACAGCAGCTACAGCACAATCACACAACACGGACAAAGAGCAGCGTTTCAGGTGCCTGAGTGGACCGCAGTACCACCTCTGACCAGCCGAGTGGACCGCTGCTCTCTCCGGTCATTATCAGGATCAGTTCAGAGAGGGGCGTCGCTGAGGAAATTACCTTATAACAATATATATTTGATATATGGATAATCAGTCAGTCACTCATGTTCCATCCATGTCCTTTTTATGTTCATTCCTAATTAACTTGATTAATAATGTAATTCACAATATTGAGAGAGGGAGAGAGAGAGAGAGAGAGAGAGAGAAAGCGAAAGAGAGAGAGAGATGAAAGAGAGATGAAGGACAAGAAAGAGAAGAGACAAAAGAGAGAGAGAAACAGGTGAAAGACAGACAAGAGAGAGGAGGGAGAGAAAGACACAGGTGATAGAGACAGAGACGAGAAAGAGAGAGAGAGGGAAAGAGAAAAAGATAGAGAAAGAGGACAGACAGAGATAAAACTGAGTGAGAAACCCAGAGACAAAATAGAGGTCAACAGTGTGACAGAGAGTGATAGAGAGATAGTAATAATAATAATGTTATCCATAATAATGTTATTATTACTTTTTAATTTTTAATATATGGTGTCTTATTTTATTTATTTGCTTTATTTATTTTAATATTGTTGCTGTTATTTTCATATGACTATTATCATTATTACTAGTTTTCAGTTCTGTGTTTGTTTTTTAGTTCCACAAAGTATGTTTCGCTTTTGATCTGAATTTTATATGCTTTGGCAACATTGTACTCAGAACAGTCAGGCCAATGAAGCGACTTTGAAAATTAAAAAAATAGAGTGATAGAGAGAGATATAGAGAGTAATAGAGAGATAGAGAGAATGATGGAGAGAGTGATAAAGAGACAGATAGAGATAGAGAGAGAGAGAGAGTGATGGAGAGAGTGATAGAGAGAGATATAGAGAGAATGGTGCAGAGAGTGATGAAGAGAGATAGTGAGAGAGATAGAGAGAGAGATAAAGAGATAGAAAGAGAGATAGACAGAATGATGGAGAGAGTGATCTAGAGAGATAGAATGATGAAGAGAGTGATAAAGAGATAGAGATAGAGAGAGAGAGTGATGGAGAGAGTGATAGAGAGTGATAGAGAGAGAATGGTGCAGAGAGTGAGAGAGAGATTAAGAGATAGAAAGAGAGACAGACAGAATGATGGAGAGAGTGATAGAGAGACAGACAGAGTGATGAAGAGAGAGACAGAATGATGGAGAGCGTGATAGAGAGAGATAGAGAGAGTGACAGAGAGAGAAAGATAGAGAGAGAAAGAGGATAGACAGAGATAAAATGGAGTGAGAAACCCAGAGACAAAATAGAGAGGCAGACAGTGTGAGAGAGAGTGATAGAGAGAGAGATAGAGAGAATGATGGAGAGAGTGATGGACGGGCAGCTCCTTTCAGACCAGCTCTAATAGAAAGCTCTGGGTCTGAATGAAGCTCAGACGAAACGTGACGTATTTTCAGTCTTTTTCTGTTTGAGGAGAGAATTTCTCTGTTAATCTCCGCTGTGGCGATGTGACAATCTGAAAACTCATTCTATCCCCCACTCTGCCCTGTCCTCTCTCCCTCGCTCTCTCTTTCTCTCTCTCCCTCCCTCCCTCCCTCCTCTGGATCTCTTGCTCTTTCGTTTCTCTCTCTCTCTGGTCTCTCATTTTTCTTGATTCTCCCTCCCCATTTATTTCTCCAATTTCTTTTCTTCCTCCCTGGGTCTCTTACTCTTTCTCCCTCCGTCTCTCTCTATGCTCTCTCTCTCTCTCTCTAACCCACAAACACACACACAGACTTTACTTCAAAGCAGTTTTTTATCCTCTTGTTTTTAATCCACTTCCAGCAGCAAAAAAAAGACAAACAATCAACAACAAGAAAGACATCTGAGCCACAGTCTTGTGCTGATGTTTGTTCTCATAAGTGCTGCCTGTCAAGAAAGAAAATCAGTGTGAAAGAGAGAAAAATGATGGTTGTTGACAGGAGAACGTGTACGAAGTGGGGTTAAAAGATGAACTAGTGTGTTTTACCACCAGGGGGCAGTAAGGAGGGCAGCAGTGCAGGGTGAATTCCAGTATTGGACATAACCACAATGTACATAGTGTTTCGTCGATTAAAAATCGATTTAGTGTAGGCTTAGGCCTAATCCACTCTAGGGTAACTCAACAAGGGCTCATGGAAAGAGATGTGTTATATAAACTGACTTAAGGTTTCACAATGTACCATTTGCTCCTCAGTCCATAAAGTTCACATCCAGAAACTAAGCTGCAAAAACAGCCTATTTTTCATTGATTGTCTTTGTAATGTCACGAGAACATTTACATTTAACCGCCTATTTAGCTTACGGTTTAGCCATGTTCATTCACACTGACGTATTAAGGAGTATTTAAACCTGAACAGGGTAACCAATCAGAACAGAGGGGTTTACAAATACCAGCCTCAAAGCCACAGTAACAAAATAAAGCTGCCTTTGGTACATAGAACCACACAAACGTTGTAAACAGACTTCAGGGGAAAAATAAAAGAAAAATGTAAGATATGGGCTCTTTAAGGCACTGAATAAACGCTAGTGTTCTTTTCTGAATAGCTTTCAGAAGAAAGTGTATGTTAAATCTAATATGAAAGGAAAGGCAGCCAGGAACACAAATGAGTGGAAGTCAAACAGGGCTGTGCTGATATTACGCGCCACAGCTAGAGCAGAGTCATGCTTAGGAAAGGGCGGGGACATTTACTGAATTCATGGGAAGTCATAAATTAGCCTGCCATTGCTAACAGTCCTGCTTCGGTGAAACAAACACACATACCGAAGAGTGTGTTATCAACATGCCAGGTCAAGGGGTAAGAGAATCCACCGACCCACCCAACCAGACATGTTTTTGTACGAGTTCAAGACGTACAGCCCCATATGGATAAATATAAAGAGATTTTTTACAAGCAGTTTTTGACCATTTTTATAGGCTTATTCATCATTACAGTCACAATTCAAAAGGTAACTGGAGTTTAATTATGCAAAAAAGTATCTATACTTGATCTGTTCCATATGTGTTACATACAGTGCTGTGCAAAAGGCACCTGAGCAAATTGTTTAAACCACCTACCTGGGCAGTAAGTGTGTTTTTGCTTGTTAAAGCACTATATGACTATTAGCATAAATACAAAAATAGATACATGCAGTAAAAAGTAAGAAGATTTAAGTTTTCAATAAAATAGTTGATATCTGAGGTAGTTAGAATGCAGGTTTGGTTCCAGACTTTTCGTCAGTGCCCCCAGCCATCACATGGATTTGTTACTCCGTCACCAGCAGAGCTGATTTAACTAATAAAGTATTGATTAACCAGACCGGTTACTTTATGATAACCACAAATAATACTGGGCTTCCATGAGGAGGTTTGGAAATGGCTAAATCAAAACACCGACATACGTAAAATGACTTTGTGTATCAATGTTTTTGTACTTATTTTAACATTAGTGTCTGCATGGATTTCCTCTGGGTACTCCGGTTTCCTCCCACAGGTGCAGTCAGGCCAACTGGACATACTAAATTGCCCCTAGGTGTGAATGTGTGTGTGAATGTGTATGTCTGTCCGTCTGCCCTGCAATAAACTGACGGCCTGTCCAGGGTGTTTCCTGCCTTCCGCCCAATGACTGCTGGGATAGGCTCCAGCTCCCCCCGTGACCCAGAAGGATAAGCGGTTTAGAAAATGTATGTGTGTCTGTGTTTTTTCTGAGCAAAAAACTAAATGAATAGCTTTTTAAACATAACTTGCTCAGGTGCCTAAAATTTTTGCACAGCGCAGACAAAAATCAGAAGACATTTTAGAAGCAGACAAATCTTTCCACACATGATTACAGGTAAAGAAGAATTTAGTCTTTTAAATAGTCTTTTAAACGAGATTATGAATTGCGTTTAACGTTACCGTGGCATAAATCAACAAGAATTAAAAAAAAAAAATGCTTTTGTGGTTTTTAAAAATGATAGATGGAGTTTTTGTTAAAAGCACTGGGTGGGACATCTGAGTCCAGGAAATGTACAAAAACAAAGACACCCACACACACACCCTTATCTCCTCCACCCTCTCTGCCTGGCATGTGTGTGAGTTAATCATTTCCATAGAGAGCTGTAGTTTATGTGTGGCCCCACTGTCCGCTCCACAGCTCCGGATATCACTCTCTTCCTCCACCCTGACCATGCACTCTGAGTGACCGGCCCTGTCCTCATAGTGAACAGCACCAACCATCCCACAAACTGCTTCAGCTGGTCACTTACATGCAAAGGTTCCCAACGGCTGGGCTGTGGAGCGGTACCGGGCCGAGGACCGCTTGCACAAAAAATGCGTCAGTGAGCGTTTGGGAATTACAGCCTAACTGCTGAAACCCACTTTTTCATGTAATTAATATTATTGCAATTGTAAAATGTATTTGAGGCTCGTCCCATAAAACGCAATGGAATTCTACACATATCAACACATATCACATCTGTGTCTGACCTGTACGTGTAGGTTGCTCTTGGCTGCTGAATGTTAGCGTAAGTAAAGAAGAAAGAATGTAGAAAAGACCTACAGTAGCTCTGTCCAAAGAAGATGTGTTCAGAGGAGAATGACCAGAAGAGTCATTTCACCAAATATTCACCAATTTAGGGAATTTTATCTTCCTACAACATCCAGCGCATCCCAAAAATACATTCGATGTAGCATTCTACATCAAGTTTAGCTGCTTATCTTTTTGCTGCCTTCCATAATAGAAGCAAGTACAAATGAGTGGATTTAGTGGGGCATGATTAATTCATATCAGTTACTGAATAATATGCCTCAACATTAATAACTCAATAAAAGCCTGTGCAAAAGTCAGAGACCACCCTTCAGTTACTTAATTTATAGTCAAATCTGACATGAAGCACTTTCTTTTTAGGATATATTTCTGAGGAGATATAAGATGCATAAGGAAGGAGAAAAGTCAAAGAAAAACTTGGTAAGTTTAAAAAAGTGGAGTCCAGAAAATGGGACTCCTGACAACCGTGCGAGACTTAGTAGACACCAAAACTGTCCCCATCAGATAAACAGCACTTAAAGCTTTCATCTTTGAGAGAGAGGAGAAAATCAAGCTGCTTCAGATCTGAAAACATCCACAGGTGTTTCTGTCCATCCTTCCACTGTGAGAAGACGACTCTATGGGTCTGAAAGGATGTGTAGCTGTCAAGAAGCCTCACTGAGAAAAGGAGACAGACAAGAGGTTTGCACATCTGAGATGTGGAGTGAGGGATTATGGACTGATGAGTCTGGGATTAACTGGACAGCGAGAAGCAGAAAATGCAACCAACTTCTGAGACTGAACTTTGGAGGTGTGGGAAAATATCCCTGAAAAATCTGAAACAAAATCTCCTGAAAAGAATGTTTTTTCTGTTATATATATATGTGTGTGTGTGTGTAAGAAAGAAAAAAGCAGAATACATGTATATATATATATGCTAGGAAATTACATAAATGAAAAGTGGTCTCTGACTTTTGCACAACACTGCTCTTTCTATTGTGTCAACACACCCTAAGCAGGGCGTGTGTGTATGGTGGAGGGACCAAGAGAAAAGGGAGAGGAGAGAGAGAGAGAGAGAGAGAGAGAGAGAGAGAGAGAGAGAGAGAGAGAGAGAGAGAGAGAGAGAGATAAACAGCTTTTAGTGCTGTTCTCACAGCTATTTCCAAGAGTACTGAGGGTTTTTAATAGCGCCAAAGCAAATCTCTCACATCATTTCATGCTCATAATCTAAACTGACTCTCTGGTTGATTATAATGACAATAATATGCACTATGATCTGAATAATAACTCCAGTTCCCTGCTTAAAATGCACAAATGTGCAACTGGAGACCACAAATTGGCTCTGAACTTGCAGCGATGCACTTTTGCCACTTTCAGTCACTCACACTCTATAAAAGGGACTAAATTTAGACATTCAGGATTTAAATATCAAATTAGGGTCCAAACTTTGCAGAAATTAGCAATTATTTTCATATTTCCACACAGAACACATACAGCTGTATGCAAATGTTTGTGCGCCCCTGGACAAAGGACGTGTTACACCGGTTTTATAAATGTCCTCTAAGACACACAGAGAACACTTCTGCACATTTTAATGCACAATTACTGTTTATCTGCTGAATTTAACACATTGGGAATAAAACATAAAATGTGGTTGAAGTTGTTGAAAGTAGGGCATATTTTATATTTTTTACGTTTTTTTTTCAATATGTCACTATGTTACACTGTTACAAATACTTAGAAATTGTGCATTAAAACGAGCAGAAAATATCATATTTAAGTGTGTTTTCTGTAGAGCAGGGGTCAAAAACACGACGCTCTTTTAGTCCTCTGTTGTGGCTCCACAGCAGAATTAGATTATTAGGTAAAAATAAAATAATCCTCCTTTGCAGTAAAATAAAGCTCTGCTGATCGTTCAACACAGTTTTAACACTAAATGGTCTTAAACAATGGAGTTAATGCAGAACTGCTAATCCACCCTTTAACCCTGAAGGTTGGTGCACAGACTGCTGGTCACCATAGCAACACAGACAACCTGGCCTAGCTAGTAGCTAACGGAAAGGCAAAGAGAGAGATTTAAGACGAATATCGATAATTCAGAGACGAATGGACTTGTTTGCATTTATAATCACTCCAGCTGGTTTCCTGATACGTTTAATCGGCAACAAGAAACTGTCAAACACTAAAAAGTTGCAAGGCTGAAGTCGCTTCTTATTCGCCAGCTTCTTGTTCAGACTGTCCCATTCCACCTTAAATGGTGCTGCAGTTACATTCTGGTGCCTCAGGCACCATTTAAGGTGGAATGGGAAAACACAAACAAGAAGCTGGTGAATGAGAAGCGACTTCAGCCTTGAAGTTGAATGTTGAGGAACATTTTACAAGAAACTGTTCTACTTTTGTGGAAAAGTTTCCTACAGAGATTCAAGAAACAGCGGATACAGCTGAGCTAAAGCTTAAAGCAGAGCAAAGTAAGTCTGCATTTTCATTTATTTTATATTTTTTAGCCTATACTAAGACATTATCACATACTGAGACATATTTACAGCCAAGATGGTAAAATGGACATAAAATGTGGCTCTCAAGGTGGTTTGATTTTTTGTTGAAAGGACAAAATGGCTCTTCTTACCACTTGAGTTGTGACCCCTGCTGTAGAGGATGTGTTAACTTAATTACACTTAGAAAAACATCAAATCATGCAATTTGACAGGGGGGTGTTCAAACTTTTGCATACAACACTTTTTGGCATACAGACTGCCAAGTCGAATGAGGGTAAGAAGGTTGCATCCCACTGCTGGAACATTTGAGTCTGAATCCCATTATGGCCATCTCTCCTGTCAATCTACAGTGATGCTGACCAATCGTGGGCATCTGTCAGCTCAGATGCACTGAACCTGGCCACCCGCGCTGTCCTCCAGGAGACCTCACCTCTCCTATAACCTTGCATGAGCAGCGACTGGAAAAGATGTGATGTCTGTCTTCATGTGTCTCAGAGGGAAGACAGAACTCTCTCTCTCTCTCTCACTGGGCCATGCCACACAAGAGGGGCAGCAGGGGCAACTGATGACACCCAGTGCAGAAAAAATGTATTTCTGAAGTAAACGCTGTGCAGCCATGTGCCTGCAAGGCATTATTACAAATTTGGCAACAATCTGGAATGAAATGTTGCTTGAAATTGTGCTACAAAATTTTGTTTTGGGACTTCCAGTGTGCTTAGCTTAGCATCAGTCAGCCAAACAGGACATAAAGATGAATCTTGTGACTAGCTAAGCTTAGATATTTTGTGAAAGCAGCGATTTTGATTGCATAAACAAAAAAGTCACAGTTTCAAACTTGATACTGACCTTCAGTCTTTAATCATGACAGAGGAACAGAGGACACTTTTAATGGCTGCTGTAGGTAATTATTATTCAAGATGGAACTTACTTTTAGAAGCCACTGATTAGGCCATAGCTCAGGGGTCGGCAACCCAAATGTTAAGAAGAGCCATTTTGTCCATTCAACAAAAATCAAATCACTTTGGGAGCCACAACACTATGTACATTTTACCATATTGGCTGTATATATGTTTCAGTATGTGCTAATGTCAAACAAAAAAAGATAATGATAAACAAAAACCCAGACTTACTTTGCTCTGCTTTAAGCTTTAGCTCAGCTATAGCTCCTTTTCTCGCATCTCCAGCAGGAAACTTTTCCACAAAAGTAGAATAAATTCTTGCAAAATGGTTCTCAATGTTCGAGGCTGAAGTCGCTTCTCATTCACCAGGTTCTTGTTCTAATTTTCCCGTTCCCCCTTAAATGGAGCCTGAGACACCAGAGTGTAAACGCCAGCATTAAGCCAGCATTCTAAACTCCAGGGTTTAGGACCATTTATTGTTAAAACTGTGTTGAACGACCAGCAGAGCTTTATTTTACTGCAAAGGAGGATTATTTTATTTTTACCTAATAATCTAATTCTGCTGTGGAGCCACAACAGGGGAGTAAAAGAGCCGCATGCTGCCGACCCTTGGGTTAGACATTTGCTTCTGTATTATTAGCTGCATTATGTACTTTTTACAAAGAATGAATTTCTTAGGAAGATGCCAAAATAGCCCTTAACTTGTACCTAACGGCCGTTCTGACTGGAAATCAAATGAAGAGTGGTCTCTGACTTTTGCACAGGACTTTATATTCGTGGGTAACACTGCTGCACTCTAAACAGCAGACTAGGGTTTAATTCCTCGCTCAAGCAAGAACATCCCATTAAACCAATAAGAGTCCCTGGGCAAGACCCCTAACTCTGCCTTCGCCTACCGCTGTTACATGATTCAATTTTAAGTCAATAAGGATGCTTAAATGCATAACTGTAAGTGCAAAGTGGATCTAGCAAGCTAACGTTAGCTGTCTATGAACCAAATAGGTTTAGGTAGCAAATTCTCTTTGTTTCTGACTATGTAGTACAAAAAGTGATCAGAGATTGGAAATAAGAAGGAGAATCGAAAAATACCAGATACAAGGCCCACCCAGCTCATCCTCCACGTTTCAGACTATGAAGCACTTAAAGGAAAAGACATCATAATGAAAAGTGGGAAACAGGACCATCTGACGAGCACGTAAAGACAGCAGCACACACTCACCGATGTCGCCCTCGTGGTAGATGACGGAATGGTAGGGCACGTCCCGATCTTTGAGGTATCGCTCGGCCGGCTCCACGTAGTACGTGCCTTGATAGCTCTGAATGAAGCCTTCAAACTTTCCATCCACGATGGAGCCGTGAGTCAGGCTGCCTTCCTCTCCTGAGGAATAAACACACAGGTTAGGAGGGGAAAACCTGAGCTATGATGGATATGAGCAGGTAAGGCTGAAAATATTAAATTGCAATTTTCTGACCAGTATTGCGATTGTAATTTAAATGCCATTATTTTCTATAAATTAAATGTCAGGCTTTTCCCCCCCTCAAGAAGACCAGTACATCAAATTTTTTAAGGCTTGAGGCTTGAACACTGCCCCCCTCCCCCTTCTCCCCCCCCATCATTCAATGCAATGCTAGTCAGCGCAGGCGTCTGTTAGCTGAAGTAACAGATCTGGCCGTTGCCGCTTTCCTCAGAGCGCGTTCAGCTGTCCAGTGACGTTGCGTGAGCGGCATTTCCAAAAAGGAAGCAGTGGCGCTTCACAGGTCTCAGAGAAGCCTGTGTTAGCCTTCACTCTCCTGCCATTGATAGTATCGTGTGATCGGGGGAGTCCTAACTAGTATTTGGAGTTGCGTCTGGAATTGGAGACGACTAAATTGGGGAGAAAATTGGGTAAATATTAATAAAAAAAAATATATATCCTGACCTAAAACTTAAGACAGTGTTAAATAATACAGTATATAATTCAAATTGCTGCTCTTCCAATTTGAAAACTGCTTTCTTTCATACTGCAATTTCTATATAAAAAATGATTAATCGTTTATCTCGAAGTTTGTCTGACATAAAGGCCGCTTTTCCACTATCGGGCCAAATGGTCCTCAGGGCCGTACTGGGCCACTCCGCTCTGGTCCAGACTTGTGAGACCGGTTACGGTTTCTTTTTCCATCACTTAGGAATTTAATTGAAATTTTCCATCACATAGGCCATAGAAACCTAAACTGGGCCACCGACAGGCAAGTCTCATGGACACAGGTCTCGCAAAGCCAGACTTTTGGTGCGTATCACAGCTTAACGTGACAAAGAACTGCCAACTTTGACAGGAACTGACTGACTGACATGTCTGACTGACATGCAAATTTACCAACCAGACTGCTGTTTCTGCATGCTGTGTAGGTGAAGGCTACAAAACAGACACACAGGAAATGAAATGCAAGGATTTCTTGTTTACAAGCTCGTAAAACTGCTGAATAACATTTACAGATATACTTAGTGAACTTCTGTTTTTCTGTCCAGCTTTATCTCATCTCAGAAAACTCTTCATGGCGCAAAACTGCAAAACTGTGATTCCCACCAGAAGATTAACAAACACATGGACACACCGACAGCCAGTGAGAATGGCCAGCTTAGTGTCTGTAGTAGATATCAGACAGAAATGAACACTTGTTGCTGCGATCAATTAATCTATCGACTAGTATTTAGTCATTCAACTAACTGAACCTTTCTGCCCTCTGTGCCTTTATCATGTAAAAGTTCTGTCTTTGCAACAGTCAGTTTCTTCTTTATGGTGCAATGAAGCAGAAGCCATATTGCGTCTGTTCTGTATTTTATATATATATATATTTTTATATATATATATATATATATATATATATATCACACACACACGTATATACACACACAATGTTTCAAAACGTACCACCCCCAGTCTATAAAGTCCATATATATATATATGACATTTTTAATGAACTGTTCTTGTGATGTCACAAAAACCAACACATATACATACGTCCACCGATTCAACCTATAGCACTTCAGCTCCACCCGTTCACGCTGAAGTTATAAGGAGTGTTTCAGCCCAGACTGCTTTTTGAACGAGGCACAAAACAGAACAACCAATCAGAACAGAGCACATTTACATCTATCTGTCTTAAAGAAACAGAAACAAAAGCAGATGACGGAAAATGGTCTGGTAAAATGAATTACTGTTTTTGACACATAAACACACACAAATTTTGTAAAATACCCAACGCAAACAGACAGTCAGACTGAAGAGGCTTCTCTCAGAGACTGCTTCATAGTATATCCTCCTCTCTCTCTCTCTCTTTCTCTCACTCACTCTCTCACTCCCCACTGACCTCCAGATCCGTCTCATAATGACTGCTTTAATGAGCTCCATAAAGCCAGCTAACGTCAGTGATAATCAAAGCAGAGCTGCTTATTAAAAACAAAAGGATATGCCTCCTTCCTTCTCTCTCAGACTTTCTCAGCAGATGGGTCTTAAACACTTTAAAGTGGTACGGCGAAGCAGACAGTGAGGCTTACTGAGCTGTGCCTGGACAGTGGGCTTTGCTGGCAGGAACACAGGAGGCCTCTTGTAGTGCTATCAGTCTGCAGAGTGCTATCTGTTCACAGCTCAGTGTGACAGCCTAAAGCAGGAGTGTCCAACTCAACCACTAAAGGGGCCATGTTAAAAAATCTCATCAAATCTGAGGGTCAGAAAAAAAAAGGTTTTATTTCATTTTTAAATATTGTTGTGCTGTAACCAGAACTGGCCATTGTTTAGTCAAGATATGCAAAAACTTCAGTTAGAAAGACTTTTGGCTCATTTTCTGAGCTGCTGAGAAAACGTTACATGTTTATGTTGGTTGAACTGCAGCTGAAATGCAGCTAGTGTGTTTGGTGATATGACTGCTGTGGAACTGTGTAGAACTGAGGTGTAACCGCATAGACTGCTGTTGAGGTGGGAGAGTCAGAGCGCATTTTACGTTGCAGTGCATGCTGGGGACTATAGCGCAGCGCACTGTGAAACAGGCTAATTTCAATTTTCTATTAATATACTTTTAATTTTACAATACACAAGGCCCGCAGGCCAGATCAGGCCCACAACACAATCCTATCCGGCCCGCAGGCCTTGTGTTTGACACATGAGGTCTAAAGGAAAAGAAGAAATGGCCCCAAACGCAGCACAGCCAAGGGAAGTTTCCTCCGCTGACCCGTAACAGATCAAGCCTGGAAGTCTTTTCTCATGGCAAAAGGACCTTAAATCAGGCCACATCCTACTTTTTTCCTTTTTCTACATTTTATTTTGTCCCCTGAAGTCTATTTGTGATGTTTGTGTGAGTTTACATCCCAAAAACAGTTAGAATAAGTTACAAATTATTCACTTTTACCTCTCTTTATCCTCAGAATTAAACAGGTACTGTTCTGGAACAAATATATCTCTACAGAGAACACACTTCAACATGGCATTTTTCTGTTCTTTCTCGTTCTCTTATTTTCTCTCTCAATCTACCTTTATTTATCTACCATATTATTTTATTTATTTTTCTTCACTTATTCATTCACGTCCTCCTGCTGGAGTTCTCTGTCCTTCATAAAGCCAGTACCATGAGGAGCAGAGCAGCTCTAATTCCTCCCACTCACCTTCACCTCCCTTCCTCTCTCTCACTTTTTCCACTCCCTCCTTCCAGAATGAATGGAGATCAACAGGAAACTGGGTGTGCAGGTGGACCATGCCAGCGGTCAGCAACAGAGACACCATTTCAGCCAAACAGTTCAAAACATCCCCTCAGCTAAACCAAATGGCACCAGGCTGAGATAAAAACTACACAGCACAGATATCTGCTTTACGCTGCGTTCGCTAGGGCTGCCTCGAATGATTACATTACATTTCATTAAAAACGTGTATAAAAACACTATACTGCATAAACAAATGAGTCTGTCAACAAAGCTCCCACTGTTTCTTACTGCAAGACATCAAACTGAACGTCTCACCAGCGACAATCAGTGTTTTTGTCCCCTTTACCCTGATTAAAATCTGTTGTAGGTGCCACGGACGCACATCCACACTGGTCATGATAAAATGGATCAGCATTTGGAACTGAAGAATTGTGTGAGATGCCAAGTTTTTCTATCAAAAGTGCCCACATTCAGAATTCACACTGCTAAGGAAACGCATATCATTGAGTGCGTTTACATGCACTTAATAATCCGATAACTGATAATCAGATTTTGTCAGTAATCCGATCAACATGAAAACTCAGGCCCTAGATGAGTCAGACAGTAATCGGATTTCTGCTTGGCAACCGGCCAGTAAACTCACAGAAGACGACGTGACGTAAACGTAACATAATACTCGAACGCCGCTGCTTTTTTCTTTTTTTAAAACACTTTACCTGAAAAATGTAAACCTACAACATCTAGAAGACGAAGAATATTTAAATCTTTAATTTCGTGTTTGGTTTCAGCGTCGCTCTAAAAGTTTTTTTTTGCCATCTCGTTTTAGCACTGCTTGCTTATTTCCAGTACCGCTGGCTGATTTTGCACATGTGCAGACTGAGAAATCCGAAAGAAATCAGAGTAAGAGTTTACATACACTGAGAAATCTGATTACTGAGCTAAAATCCAGCTCTCTTCACCAGATTTCTTAATCAGATTTCTAGATCAGAGTCACACGACTATTTGAATAATCTGATAACTGCAGAAATCCGATTATGATCGGATTTTTGAGTGCTTGTAAATGCAGTCATTGATAAGCTGAATCAGAGTAATAATAAAAGTCCACTGAAGTGTGATGTATAGAGATATTCATGTTTGCTTGCACAAAATTGTAATTTGTGATGTAAAGAGTCTAAAAATCGACAAATGTCCTGCTTTGCTAGATCACTTTCTTTACATATCAAATAAATGCAATGACAGCAGTGAGCAGTTAAATGACTGATGATTAAAGAACAGCAGCTGGTTAAATGGCACTATTTATTAGTATATATTAAATGGGCCTCACAGCCACTATTTAGGGTTGCATCATTGTGCATCCTGCCAAACACTGAATCACAGTAAAGAAGGAAGGTTTAATTGATTTTAAATTGAGTAATTAAGCTTAATCAATTAATCATGACTGTATTCATATAAGGCAGTAAAATAACTAAATAAATGGTAGGAATACATCATAAACTGTACTGATTGACCATGAACTGAAGCCGATCAAAGAATCCGACCCCCCCCCCTCTCTTTCTCTTCTAAAGCAGCAGAAAGAGCGCTGAAAGGCATGGAGGAACCCTGTGGCTCCACTGATGACTATCACTTCAGTATGAAAAGCCCAGAGAGGAGATGCTATTGAAAAGGAAAGCGATGGCAATTTTAGGGCCAGATTTAATAGAACTGTTCCAACTGTTTGCACTTGCTATTTCAATAACACAATCAGTGGCTGGAACACGACTAACGCTCCAGCCAATCTCAGGCCATCTTAATAACTCTGCGCCAGCTCTGCACTCTGGCATCTACTAAACGCTTAAATCAGGCCTGTGATGCAGAGCGAGGCGCTCACGCCGGAGCGCATAGGAGACGTTCATTCTCAGGAAAAACGCTCGGCTTCCCATTAGAGACGAAATGGAAAGAACTGAACTGCTATTCTTATAGAGCACACAGAGAGAGAGAGAGAGAGAGAGAGAGAGAGAGAGAGAGAGAGAGGAAAGTAGGAAAGAAAAAGAAAGAAAATAAAAGAGAGAAAAACAGAGAAAGAGACATAAAAAAAGAAATATACAACAGAAAAGGGAGAAAGCGATAAAAAGAAAGAAACAGAAAAGAGAAGAGAGAAAGTGAGTGACAGAGGGAAAGAGAGGGATAGAAGGAGTGAGAGAAAGAGCTAGAGGAAAGAAACAAAAACAGAGATAGAAAAATTAAGAAAGAATATAGAAAAAGAAAGAAGGAAATAAAGAGGAAAAAGGGGAAAAAGAAAGAAAGAATGAATGGAAGAAAGAGATAAACAAAGGTAGATAGACAGACAGACAGACAGACAGACAGACAGATAGATAGATAGATAGATAGACAGACAGGCAGATAGATAGATAAAAGAGAGAGAAAGTAAAAGAGCAAGAAAGTGAAAAAAGAGAAAATGAGAGGGAGAGAGAGGGAGAGAGGGAGAGAGGGGGAGAGAAAGAGGGGGAGAGAAAGAGAGGGGGAGAGAGGGGGGGAGAGAGGGCGAGAGAGAGAGAGAGAGAGAGAGGGGGAGAGAGAGGGGGAGAGAGAGGGAGAGAGGAAGGGAGAGAGGAAGGGAGAGAGGAAGGGAGAGAGAGAGGGAGAGAGGAAGGGAGAGAGGAAGGGAGAGAGAGGGAGAGAGAGGGAGAGAGAGAGGGAGAGAGAGAGGGAGAGAGAAAGAGAGGGGTGGGGGGGGAGGGATAGAGAATGAGAGGGGGAGAGAGGGGAGAGAGAGAGAGGGAGAGAGAAAGAGAGGGGTAGAGGGGGGGAGAGACAAAGGTGGAGAGAGAAAGGGAGAGAGAGGGGGAGAGAGAGGGAGAGAGGAAGGGAGAGAGGAAGGGAGAGAGGGAGAGAGAGAGGGAGAGAGAGAGGGGAGAGAGAGAGGGAGAGAGAGAGGAGAGAGAGAGAGAGAGGAGAGGAGAGAGAGAGAGAGAGAGAGAGAGAGAGAGGAGAGAGAGAGAGAGAGAGAGAGAGAGAGAGAGAGAGAGAGGGGAGGGGAGGGGAGAGAGAAGAGAGAGAGAGAGAGAGAGAGAGAGAGAGAGAGAGAGAGAGCAATTAAAAAAAACAACCAGAATTTCTTATTTTCATGAAAGTAGTTGATATTTTGTGCGCTAGTCTGAAGAGTCTGGTCCACATTTCTCCTGGACGCCCCCAGCTGGCACACAGACGTGTCAAACTCCAGCACCAGCACACTTGATTTAACATAATGCAGTATTGACAAAAACAAAAACACTCTTACATTTTAATGTAAGTCAATGTAAAGAGATTTTATTCCAAGTGACTTTAGAGCATTTCTATTGGTCCACTCATCATGAAATCTTTACACAACGTAAAGGACAGCTGGTGTGTCGGAATGATGTAGAAAACTAAAAATCGACAAAACTGGAGACACATGGTTTTCACTGGACAGCAATGATATACAGAGAGAAGGAGAGAGAGGGAGAGAGAAGGAGGGCGGGTAACAACTCTGTCATTCACAGCTCCCATCTGACTGAGTTACACCTCACAGGAAAGGGAAGCAATGTGAGTGTCTCCATCCCTCAGTGTAAACACACACACACACACACCACACACACACCACACACACACACACACACACACACACAGATCTCTGTTCCAACTGAATAAATTCTTGGATATCTCATCAAAAACAACAGCCCACTACACAAACAACTCCACTACATCTCTCTCTCTATATGTTTCTCTCTCTCTCTCTCTCTCTCTCTCTCTCTCTCCCACGCAAGAAATAAACTCACAAACAGCAAATAAATAAATTGGATTGAAGATGTGTTTCCGTGGTAACAATTGAGAATGCGAGAGGTGGAGTGGTGGGGGGTTTACGTGTGTGTGTGTGTGTGTGTGTGTGTGTGTGTGTGTGTGTGTTCTCTCACCAAACAGCTCTCCTGTGTAAATGTGTGAGGTGTCGTACGGCGTCTCCTCTCCGGAGATTTCCACCTTCAGATCAGGAGCAAACAGAGAGGTATCCCTCTTCATCCGCAAGTTAAAATGCCTGAGAGAGAGAGAGAGAGAGAGAGAGAGAGAGAGATAGAGAGAGATAGAGAGAGAGAGAGAGAGAGAGAGAGAGAGATCAACTTTTACACTTCTATGTACAAGACAACGTCATTTGCAACTGCCTGAATATCCAGAATGGTCACTAATGCAGACTGACTGTGTATTAATGCCCTATATTTTTCTTGCGTCTCATTTTTTCCCTCCTCCAAACACCACTTACTACATTTGTGCAGGTTTATTTAGCAAAAACAGCCAGAATTCAGTTTATAATTCACCTCTTTTAATCCCTTAGACTTAAACAGACTGTTTTTGTTACTCTGCCTTTAACACTGATTTGTAAATGAACTCTGTTCTGATTGGTTGCCTGTATCGTGCCTCAATCGACAAACAACCTCAGCCGGATGTGTGAATCGTTTGCAGGGCTATAATGATCTGTTTGCTTCCTGACAGCCTGGAACAGCTCTATGTTTGATCAATGTCCTACTCCGATAACGACAGACTGTCAGCAGGAACAACACACTAATAACTCTGTATGAATGGGCGGGGCTTTACTACTGTGGGCAGTCCTATATAAATATGATCATGGCTGTGACATCACAACTACGATGAGTTTAAAACAGGCAATTTTTGCAACTTAATTTCCATGTTTTATTAAAATGTTTTGTGCAGAACTGTGTAGAACTGAGGTGTAACTGCTGTTCCATATATAGTTGTTGGGGTAGGAGAGTCAGAGCGCACATTACGTTGCCGTGCATGCTGGGGACTGTAGTGCAGTGCATTGTGAAACGGGCTATTAATAGAAAATTAAAACACTTTTGTGGGCCGGATAGGATTGCGTGGCGGGCCTGATCTGGCTCTTGTGTTTGACACATGGGATATTAGACAGTACTGATAAGCTGGCCTTATTTAACACTGTGTTTTCTCTTTTACCCGGTTTTCTCCCCAATTTAGTCTTTGCCAATTCCACCTGCTAGTTATGACTCCCCCAATCACACACGATACTATCAACGCTAGGAGGGCGAGGCTAACACAGGCTTCCTCCGAGACCTGTGAAACCAGCCACCGCTTCTTTTCGAGCTGCCGCTCACGCAACGTCACTGGACAGCCAAACGCGCTCGGAGGAAAGCGCCAACCGCCAGATCTGCTACGTCAGCTAACAGACGCCTGCGCTGACTAGCATCGCGCTGAGTGATGGGGGAGAAAGGCAGCCATCCCACCCACCCAGAGAGAGCGAGGCCAATTGTGCTCTCTCGGACTCCCGGCTACGGATGGCTGTAGCATCACCAGGGATCGAACTCGCGATCTCCTGATGATAGGGCCAACGCTTAGATGGTTGTGCCACTTGGGAGCCGTGTTTTCTCTTTTACAGGTACCTGCAACCTGGGTCCCACCTCACCTGGATCCCCCTGGACCTCAGGTAAGTAGAAGTTTAGATTTAGTCCATTAAATGTCTGCCACAATAAAAGTCACCTTAATGTCCACGTAGGCAGGAGGTGAACTACAGTTCTGGTGGTGTGTTAGCATATCCTAACATCATTACACAAACTGACTGAAATGTGAAATATATTCCTATTCATGAATTTTCTTGCTCAGAAAAGTAGTCAGTGACACTAAAAAAAAATAAATAAAAATCTACACCTTTTTGGCTTTGCTTTCTTACATATCAAATAAATGCAAAAAGCATTATTAGATGTGCATTCAGACTAATTTCAATATTTGAATATTGATGAGAGTTAACAAATATATATGTGGTTCACTGCAGGTTAAAATTCAAAAAATGGCCAAAACAAACAAACAAACAAACAAAAACTTCAGCTCAAATTAATGTAGGACTGCAGGGCTAGCTTTTTAGGTGTCAGCACTGGTGTTGCACAAAAAAACAAAAAATCAGCAGCATCCAGCGGAATATCACTGTTTTAAAAACAGCCAAGAGAAAGGACCTGGCTAACATCAGCTAGAGTAGTTAGCCTAGTTAGCAATAAAGCTGTCTGACTTTTCAATCATGTATTTAACAACGCTTCCTTGGCAATAAGCTTAGCTCTGTAGCATAATATACATACTCATTCACTAACACAAGCACACTCAGTCTGTACACTGTCTTTGTCTTTCTGTGATGAAACTTAACAAATACCCAAATATTGATTTCATTATTCTAATACTGGCACCTCAAAACGGTAGTCGAGTACCCTTGCACCCAATGTTAACAAAGAGGGGCAGATTAAGCAGCAGATATATCCACTTATTTGCTTTAGTTAAAAGAAAATCAGCACTGTTATTGTAAATATGTAATTTACTGAGTAATTTACTGATTATTATGATGATTCAATCAAACAAACTGAACAAAAACTACTCATATCTTTCAAAGACTCCAAGATATCTCACTGGAAGAAGACAAAGTCAGGAGCCTTTAAAAAGAATATAAAAACACTATGTGGTGAAATATGCATAAAAAGTATTAATCTACAGGCTCTTTTCCTCCTGTAAGAGAGAGCAGTATAAGAATTTAAAACATGCTGTATTATTGAGCAAAATGTAAACAAAAAGCTTATAAGTAACTGTGACGGCCCTAAAGAACACACCTCAACTGCAGAGACTGGTTTTGTGATTTGGGTCAAAACATGATCTGTTTCACAGCTCTGCTCCAGAAAGCTTTGGCAGGGAGTGGATCATTCTCACTTCCCAGAATTACGCTGAAAACATTATAAGACTACATTTCCCATCATGCACTGACTCATCAGCTGGCAGAAGAAGGGGTGACTCAGCAGCATCACACACACGCACACACACACACACTCTGTCAATGTTTAATACTATGTTTAATAAACCTATTCAATCACAATGAGGAAAAAAATAATATTAATATTTACCTCCTGGAGAAATCTGCAGTGATTAGCTGTCAGTTTACAGGATGATGAAGCTCATTTTAAATTCTACTGCTCACAGAGCCTGACGGATGCATCCATTTATATGCATTTTTTGCTACACAGTGTGTTTATATGTTTATTTTAATGAAGCTTAAAGTATTTTAGAATCTTTAAAAGGCTCTGCATGGTCTGTTATTGATCGTCTCTGTCTTTCTGTGATGAATAGTGATTTTAGTATTATAATACTGGCACTTTAACTGGTACTTGAGTACCCGTGCACTGGTGATAAAGAAAAAAAAAAGAGTGGATTAAGTAGATATATCACTGTTGTCATAAGAAAAGCTCGTATCTCCAAAATGGTAACTTTACAGGAGAAGGAAAAAACCTTCTTTACTTTTAATGTAAGTCAATGGAACCAGACTTCTTTACAAATAATTTTTGGCCATTTCTTTTTGTTCAGTCATCATGAAATTTACACCCAGTGTAAAGGGCAACAGGCATTTTCAAATTACGTCAAAAACTGAAAAACAACAAAAATGAAGATATGAGCAGCGACATCCACTTATTTGCTTTGGTTAAAAGAAAATCAGCGCTGTTATTGTTTAAAATGTAATTAACCGAATAATCTACAGATTATTCTGATGATTAATCAAACAAACTGAACAAAAAATCTCCAAGGTCAAAAGACTCCAAAGTATTTCAAAAATCCAAAATTTCTCCAAAGACTTCAAAATATGTGCACTCGTCATTTTAATGAAGCCTAAAGTATTTTAGAATCTTTTAAAAGGCCCAGTCTGGTCTGTTATTGATTGTCTCTGCCTTCTGTGATGAAAGATAACGAACACCCATACTGGTATTAAGTTTATTTTTTATTGTTTGGCCTTTTTTTAAAAACTATACTACATTTTTCCTGGATTTTCTCCCTCCAAGAGGTCCACTTAAAACATTTGTGTGGGTTTATGTACCAAAACTGATCATAATTCATTGATGACCATTTACCAACCTGTTTTGATCACTTAGAATTAAACAGCCTGCTTTTGTTTCTGTTCCTTTATGGCAGATATATGTAAATGAGCTCTGTTCTGATTGGCTGCTCTGTATTGTGCCTCATTATAAAAGCAGTCTGGGGAGAAACACTCCTTATAACTTCAGCATGAGCTAAACTGCTGCAGGTTGAATAGGCAGACGCATGTATGTGTGTTGGTTTTTGTGACATCACAAGTACAGATGATTCAAAATTTCATATATATATATATATATATATATATATATATTTTACTATACTTTAGGGACTGGGGATGAATGGCAGTTACTGTGACTTTGTATGTGACTGACATATGTAGATGAACTCTGTTATGATTGGCTGTCCTGTATTTTGCCTCATTCACAAAGCACTCAGGGCTGAAACACATGCTAGAACTTTGCACTAAATGGGCGGGGCTAAACTGCTGTAGGCTGAACAGGTGGATGCATGGAAATAAGTCGGTTCTTTAACAATGTTTACATATTACTTCAAACTTCTTCACGTATAAAAAAGCAAGGGGAAATCGGTTTTGCATGATATGACTGGTAAAACACTTGATTACTAATATAATTAATAGTGACAACTTCTACTCTGTTCACCATTCCAGAGCAGAAGTTATTACAATAGATTATGTCAGTAATCAATTAATCTATCCATTATTTTGAAAATATATTAATTACAGAGGATAAAACTGTGAAACTACATTAAATTATAGACATAAATGATGATTCCAATCACACACTGCATGTTTTTAGTGCTGGTTGGGAAGAAGAATCAGCAGCGTATGATGAGCTGTGAAGCGTCTCAGTGTGTTGTGAATGATTCTGCTGCTGGGTGTCTGCAAATGAACGCAGGGAGGATTAATGAGGAACACAGTCGTTGAGTGCAAGGGATCAGCAATTTGTTTTGTTGACAGTAGAGCCACATGCACACGCGCACAGCTGCATTAATAGGCCTGAGCCTCGTGTGCAGTTAGTTGTATTACTGCAAGTCTGACACACCCCAGGGCCAGATTTACCCACCCTGCAACACAGCTGAGCCCTCTCAGCGTGGGGGTGGGTGTGTGGCTGACAGAGGGTGTGTCTCTAACACACACACACACACACCAAAGCAGTGATGCCATCAGCACATACACACATTAAAGTAGCACAAAGTATTTAAAGTTCAAAGCTTGTTCAAAACCACCTCACAACCGAACTCTGTATCACTGCGGCACGGCACAAAAAAAACCCTCGTGCTGTTAATGGAATACTCTTTGACACTGATGCTGCTCACATAGACCACCAAGTGTACTGATGAAGTAAGATCCCATTTTTTGTTTAAACTGAGGGGCTGGCAACTTATGTTCTTAACTAGAACTAGGCTGGTCAGCTAGCTAACAGGCTAAAAGATAGCAAACGGCCTAAACAACTCCACCATTAATATCACAGGCTTGAATTAAAGCACTTACGGTATGATTAACTGTAAAAAGGCAGTACTAAAGTCTAGAAATGTCACTTGAATGAATTACAGGCTTCAAATGTTCCTGTCTCAGTCAGAAGTCGCGTCAAACCCAGGCTGAATCCCAAACGGCTCCGTACTCCCTAGGTAGTGTGCTAGCTAGGAAAGTTTAGAAATTCTAGCCTCTACAGCCAAATAGTGCATCATTTATCCAGTATGGATGTGTCTGAGTACCAAATGACTATTTCTTAGCTGTAATGTTCACCGTTGTGTTGCAGAATCCAGTATTTAAATTCCTACGTAGTGCACTATGTAGGAAGCAGGGAGCTGTTTGAGGTTCAGCCCCAGAAGAGCGGCGCCACTGGATTGGTGCTAAATAAGACTTGTGGTGGTAATTTGGTGACCAAAAAGTACTTTTAGAGCAAAGGTCTTAGCATTAAACAGTGCTGTGTTATCATATGTTCATTGTTATACGATAAAAAGTGTAAAAAATTCATGAAATGATCACAATATTCAGCGATGGGTGACCAAACGATCTTCTCCTCATTCAGCGGCTAATGGTTGCTTGACAAGATATCATATTCCAAAGGAACTACTACATTACTCTAATGTGTGTAAGTGTACAATAGCACAAACAAACTACCAAGACGCTAGCAACCATCCGGGATATCACAGCAACCACATAGCAATATCCTAGCAACCATGACAGACATCATTGCCACCACCTAGCAATACTGTTGCAAACACATTGCAGCACCACAGCCACCACCAGAGATACCATAACAACCACCTAACCGTATTTGTGATGAGTGTTAGGTACACTGTATCTTCCTCATCTTAACAATACTCTTCTTCCATTCAGAACCTGCCGAATGAGGCCATGTTTACAATATTTAGCTACATAAAAGATTTATTTAAAGAGTTTCAATATCGATTTAAATTTAAAAAATCAGAAAAAATATTTTCCTTCTGTGTTGAATCCCATAACTATTTGGTATTTAAAAAGAAAATTCTCTAAACACACACAAAAGACTCTCCCTGTAAAACACACTTCAAACCCACAGCAAATAACAAAAAGGGAGGAAATAAAACTTGAAAAAGTGAAGAACTGGATTATTTTAGGAGACGGCTCATTATAAAACCCCAGGAGCCTTTAGAAGGTTTGCCTTAATTAAAATGCCATTATTTGCAGAAGCGAGGACAGACAGAGTGTGTGTGTGTGTGTGTGTGTGTGTGTGTGTGTGTGTGTAGGGTGGGGTGAGAGTTTCTCATGCTTAGCAGGCTCTATCTGCTTTAATCAGAAGAGACACACAACCTTATGCTGAACACTCCAGGGACGACCCTCATGAACACTGTGAAAACTGATAATCCACATCTGATGCATCAATATCAGTAGATACAGTACCAACACTTACAAACACGACATATCTTACATGTTTGAATATATACAGATGGCTGCAGGAAAAGGGGTGACTGAGGAACATTAGAATCAGCTGTAATTATATTCAGCATTCAGTATGCACTCATTTTCTGTTCAAAACAAAATTCTGATGCAAATGAAAGACAAAAAAAGTCTCTCATCAAAAAAGTGCATATTCTAATTGTCTCTATTCCACTAGTGTGTAAACAGTTGCTCTTGTAACGTTGGTGATAATAGAACTGATAATAGAACTGAACTTAATACCAAATTCCTCAATCAGTGTGATAAGAAGAAGCACCTCAGTGCAAATAAAAAAATGTTTTATTATATGTTTAAATTATGCTTAATATGACCAGGAACATATAAAAATTGTCAATTGTGATTTCAGGTTGACCGTACACTGCTAGAAATAAAGGTTCTGTGCAGGTACATTTTTTGTTCGTCAAGGTACAAACAATCTAAATGTTCCCTCAAAGGTACAACAGTGGTTTTAAGGTTCAATTGTGAACCTTAAATAAGTTTTCCCTTGTGAAAAGTACAGATTTGTACCTTTTTATAACTGAATGTTTTAAAACAGAACAATAAAATAAAAGCCTGGAGACGAGACGGGGTGTGTGGAGTCAACACAACTTAGTAAATATTATTTCAGTGGATTATGGTTCAGTTATGTTCTGAGATGTAGCCTTGAGGGTCCCACCCTGGTGACAAGAGAGGGGACAGCCCCAGTGACAGTTTCATACTTTTTTTTCTGAGAGTGTACTTTAAAGTCAACAGCCAAGGACAATAATTTTAACACGTCTCCCTGTACTTAGTGAAACAACAGGACACATGCTGACTTTAAAACCTCTTACGCTATCGGCTCTTCCCATCGTCTTCTATTATACGCACAGTTTGAGTCAACTGGTTTTCAGTTATTTTACATTTAGGAACAGAAAAAAGCACTGAAATTATTCTCCATGGTAACCGACCAGATTCTACAGATGTAGCAGAAGAAGATCAGTTTTTAAAAAACGTTTATTCCTTTAAAGCTTATGTAAAAAGAACAACAATGTAAAATGGTCGTTATGGAGTTATAAGTGTGGGGAAAGCAAGGCCAAACTCACTAACCGTTTGCTGGAAGTAAAAGGGTTAAGGAGATTTTTCAGAGACAAAGACAGAAAAACAAGCCGAGACACAGGGGAATACAAAAGGAGGGAAAGAGAGGACAAGCAGAAAGAGAGATGGACACACAGTCCCACAGGGCAAGTGGACAGGTGGAAGGAGCCAGGCTCGCCCGTCTAATTAAACCGACCCCCCACACACTCGGCCATGTCAGCCAATTTAAAAGGCAGAACAGCAGAACATCTGCCCTAATCAACAACCAAAACAACAAGAACAGCGAAAGTCAACCAGAACACCTGACACGCCTGGACACTTCTGACACTCTATAAGCGCCGAATTACTGAGCTGTGCTGAAAGGTTTGAGGAAAAACAGCCAGAAAAACATGCGCCTCATACTGTAATCACCACAGGGCTGATTTTAAAAGACAAACACTGGATGTATAACAAAAACTTAATTGCGTTCTTAAATAACACGATAATAAATTACAACTGTAATAAATTGCAACATATAAATCATACCTATTTTTCAAAATTTCTCCATGATTAAATTATTTAGATGTAAACAAAGCTATTGAGGGTGTTTCCATATGAAACACTTAATTACTGACTCTTTACAATAAGGGTGATAGCAAAGGGTCCAGACATCTAAAACCTAAATATAGCCACTTTATTTACTATCCAGAACACCAGTAAACCTATATATATTATATACACGTGTCTACTGGGTTTTTATATGTAATGCTGATGAAGATAAAACAGTGGTAAATCTGAGAAAATAAGTTTTCATGGGCTGCTAAATTGCCTTACGACGCCCTGCATGTACCTCTCCACCACAAACACATTTTTAAACATATTTTATCAGAAATGATCATAAAACAATGTCTCAGATATCAGGCAGTCCATTAATAACAATTTCATGTAGTAACTTTCTGTGAGGGAGCCTTCAAACTCTTCAGACGTCTGGTTCCTATCACCACCATTCCGACTCGGTAAGTTTCTCTAGAACAGAGTATTTCACTTCAAACCACTCTGCATGACTTTGTTTACATTTTAACTATTAATTTATATACAGAAATGTATAAACAAAATGTGGATTTCCCCTTCAAAGACTACAATTTCTGCTGGTCTCCTTCCTAAAATCTGGAAAAAGCACATGTTGTTGATATGTGTGAGGAGATGAGGTGGGTAGTGTGTAGAGAAGATTAGAGGGGGGGGTATTTATCACTGTCCACAAATTAGCCCCACAAAATTAGCACTTCATAGCACACAAACTAACCTCCAAACAATGCAAAGTGGCATCTTTAATATGAGTTTTTATATTTGGCACAGAGAGCAAAGCACCTGTGACCACAGTTGGAGGCGTGAACATTTGGAAGTTTGCTGCCCACTGATACGTAACAGAGGACCAAATAACTCTGTTACATCACAGACTGAGGTGGGGCTGAAGATGCACTGAACAGAATTTCCCATCTAGGTAACAAGTGAGTTTTCCAGACATTATATAGAGATTTTTGGAGAAATTAAAGCGGCAATTAAAGGGGCCTACGCCCTGAGCTCCACTTATGATAATTATAATTCACAGCCATTTTTCAACCTCTTTCATCCCCTAATAATTTATCCCCTAAAATCAAATATGCTCTTTTTTGTTACTGTGCCTTTAAGGCTGATATATGTAAATGAGCTCTGGTCTGATTGGCAGGCCTGTATTGAGGCTCATTCAAAAGGCAGCCGGGGCTGAAACACTCCTTAAAACTTCAGTGTGAATGGGTGGGGCTAAACCACAATAAGCCGCATATATGTACGTGTAGGTTTTTGTGACATCACAACAACAATGAATTCGAAAAAGGCTATTTCTGTAGCACTTTTATGTTCTGGGACTCTAACAGTGCCCACATACTCAACTAATTTTTATAGAAGAAAAAAACTAATTTTTCATCAAACTATTTTTTCTTGAAGATGAATACATGCAACACTGCAAAAAGGAAAAAAAAAAAACTCATCCCTCTTTACAGAGCAAAATGCCCTGCACTTGTGGAATGACTCGCTAGCACTGAGCACTGAGAGTGACTGTAAACTATAAAACACAAAAACAGCTCATATTTTCCATGTGCTGAGTAACAGTCAGTATAAACAGACCTGCTCTCCATCAGTGGAGATTTGAGAGGAGTCAGTTTGTACTTGCACAACAATCAGGATTCAGACCAGACGGGTGGAAGAAACACAAACAATAACAAAACGAAACAAAAACAACACCTAGCAGCTTCAATTCCAGTGAAAAAGCCACAGTGTTGGTGCAGATTCACCAGACAGATCAGCGATTATACAAGCAAACACACTCGTACCATTCAGATCACTAAAGAGAACGGACCACACACTCACACTCACACACACACTCACACACACACACTCACATACACACTCACACACACACTCACACACACACTCACACTCACACTCACACTCACACACACTCACACACACACTCACACACACACTCACACACACACACACTCACACACACACTCACACACACACACACACTCACACACACACACTCACACACACACTCACACACACTCACACACACACACACTCACACACACACTCACACTCACACACACACTCACACACACTCACACACACACTCACATGTTTGCACCCCTTGCCGAATTACAAGCACAATCTCTGCATCAAACTGTTTTTTTCCTGCGAATATAAATCCACAGTTACTTTATGATTGATTGATCTAAAATGATAATTGTGGCATGTGCAAAAGTTTTGACACCCATCTAGTTGTAAAGTCTCAGAAATTAATTAAGTCTTCAGGCCTTTATTGGCTTGTCATTAGGTCGATATAATACGATATGCTTTTCTGAACATATTGTGGATATTGTCACCTGTAGACAATGACTGACTGCCTGCTTCACCATAAAGAGAGCAAAATTAGTCCTGTTTAACTGGATTTAGTGAAACACATTATGCCAAATACTGAACAAAAATGATTGTGTTCACAGTTTTGATAGTATTTTATAAAATGTAGCACTACTGCTTCTTTTTTCGCTGTTCCAAACGATCAGATGTCTGAAAATAAAAGTAAATGTTGTGGCATATTGTGTATCGTGAAAATTTCTTAAAGTATCGCAATATTACATTTTTTCCATATCACCCACCTCTATTAACTGGTGGCATAAATTCTCTGACTCTTCAAAACTTTGGCTAATTCTTAACCATGGGCTCCTCTAAGTAGCTGTCTATGGATCTGAAAATGAAACCAACTGATGGCTATAAAAAGATATCAAAGAATGTATAGCTCACAATTTCCACTGTCCAATATGTTGCTAAAAATGGCAGAGAAGGGAACTGTGGCAGTCAAGATAAGCCAGAGGCAAGTGCTCAAGACTGACGAAGTAAAATGTAACTCTTAAGCCACAATCACCAAAAGTATGTCCAGAGAAAAAAAGGAGCAGCATTTGATGAAAAGAACACCTTGCCAACTGTAAAGGATGGGGGCTGATCTATTATGCTTTGAGGTTGTGAGGCAGCCCAACCTGCCATAAGAAACACTGCCCCTGTAGAAAAAGAACAAATTCCACTAAATATCAGCAAATTCTGGAAGCAAGTTTGAAACAGTCAGTCAGGAGGCTGAACCTGAAAAGCGGCTGGCATATAAAACAGGACAATGATCCAAACATGCACCATGAACTACATCAGGAAATGCAAGCTGAAGCTTTTGGAAGGGCCCTCAGTGCCCTGACATGAACATCACTGCAGTAAGTATATATAAAATGTGTTGCAATCTGGGGAGGAGGAGACATTGTGTGCTGAAGATCTGCTTGAGTCACAGAAAGCACGAATGATTCAGAACCACACCTTCCTAAGCTTGGCTAGGTTTGCACGCCAGCTTATGTTTAACCTTTCATTAAAGGGCCCATGTTCCACATTTTGTCTTGTATTTTATCCTCCCACACCCCTTACTCTATTTGTGTGGCAGTTAATTAACAGTTAATTAACACATGGAAAAGTTTGTGCACCCCTGGTGAAATGACATTTTGTTCACTTTCTAAGTGAAAATAAGTGAACAAACACATCCTCTACAGAGAACAAACTTCTGCCCATTTTATTAGACAATTATTGTTTATTTGCTGACTTTAACATATGGTAAAAAAATAAAATATATAATGTAGCCTGTGCAAAAGGTATGGCACATTTGGGGTTTTTTTGTAATATGTATGTAATGTATGTTTGTATTACAAAAAAAGTTTTTTTTTGTAATACAATTTGCAGAAAAAAGCCATTTTTTAAATGTTGCTTGTAGAATATTTATAGTGAAATTCATGTATTCATTTCACCGGGGGTGTTTAAACTTTTGAAAACAACTGTATATATATATATATATATATATATATATTGTCTCTGTACTGATTGTCTGGCCTGTGTTGTACCTTAAAAAAAACAGAAATCAGCCTGAAATCTACAGAACAAACTGTTAAGCTCAGACTGAAACCTCAGCCAGACATGTGGATCCTTTGGAAGGCTGTAATGATCCTTTTGCTTCCTGACACACAGGAACAGCACAACATTTAAGCATCTTCTACTCCAATAACTCTGCTACAGACTGGCTGCAGAAACAACACACCGCATCACTTCAGTAGGAATGGCCAGGGCTAAACTGCTATGGGCTGAATGGATGGTCACATGTAAATGTGCTTGTGATGTCACAGCCATGATGAACTGGACTGGGGAATGAACGGTATGTTTCGAAACTTTAATACTGGTTACAAACTACATCAATCTTAAAAAAAAAAAGAAAAAGCAAAAAAAAATAGTTATTCCATGATTTGGCCCCTTTAAGAGCCAATTAACAGGAGCTGAATTAGCCTGTAGAAAACAGTCAGGCTTGGCTGGTTATACTAGCAGATGCTAAAGATGAACAATGCAGGTTTTACGAAAGAAACCAAAAAAAGCAGTGACTGAAGAAGGATTCTCCTCCTGGCTCACGCTAACAGATGCTTTGTAACACATGAACATGCACATGTTTTTTTTTTTTTTCCTGCCCAGTGACAGATGACTTCACGGCTGTGTCCACAGCTCCCAGTGGAAGCTCCTTAATTAAGCCTGTTAGCCCATGACTCACACTCTCATTAGTGTCCTCCATCTCTCTCTCAAACCCTACAGAGAACGCTTAATTAGCATTACACCCACCACGCAGACCGCGCTCAGAGAGAGCACTGCCGACCCCCGTCACTAGGGACCGGACAGTGACCGACTTTAATGGTGTATTGTATAAAACACAATATAACAATACTAGTAGTAGGTTGCATATTAAGATTTCTATGGTTTCAGTATTGTGTAGGGCTGGACAATACAAAGACATTTATCATTATCACAAAACAACAAAATACGCTTTTCTAAACATACCATGAATATTGTCAGTCCTTCTTTAACACTGACTAACTGCCTGTTTCACTACAGAGACAGTGTAATTTGTCTTGTTTAACTGGATTTAGCGCCGTGCAGTATATGACATATACGATAAAAACCACTGTAGCCATTTGTTTTGATAGTATTTCCTAAAAGTGGCACTACTGATTCTTTTTTGTCCGTTCCAGATATTCAGATGTCAGAAAAAATAAATATTGTGACATATCATGTGCCATGAAAATGTCTTAAAGTGTCATTATATATTCCCGCCATATCGCCCACCCCTAGTATTGGGTATGTACATATTTTTTCCACCAAGCATAACATTTTTAAGATGCTTAACCCTATTTTTGTAAGTTTACAGTGGCTTGTTATTCTGCGGTATTCCTTCATTATTATTACAAATGGTTAGGGTTATTTAATTAAGTCAATTTTAAACATTTCTATTAAGCAAAATAGTAAATGTAGAACAATATAAAGGCAGACCTGCTGGGTCTTTGTGTAGGCACGGAGCGGGAAGATTATACTGTCTCGTGCCAGAATTTCTCAAATCATTTGTGTCATATGTTCCATTCACTTACACTTCTCTGGCAAGAGCGTGGTGCTGTCCGAAGGAGGTGGCATTGTCGGTGGCGCGAGAGGAAACAAAAGTATGGCAAGTCAGGCATGTTTCAGTAATCTTTCATCCCCTGCTGTGTAGTTGGTTGCAGTCAGAGTTAAGGTTACTCATACTTGTTCTCGAAGGAGTGGACATTAGAGAGATACACGGAAAGAACAGCCAGTCTTTTGGGGTTAGAATTTAGCTTAGCACAGACACAAGATAATAATATCTGCCATATTTATGCCATTCCACTATGAAGGATATGGCAAAACTCATATTTTGAGTTTTCAAACCAGCAATCCAGATGCTGTGCTGTGTTGGCGTGGTGTGTGTGTATATACATACATACATACATACATACATACATACACACACACACACTCCAACACAGCACAGCACAGCATCTATCTATCTATCTATCTATCTATCTATATATATACACACATACATACATACATACACACATACCTTCCGGTCACAGGGCTGGTTCCCTAACCTCCAGCCCACGACAGCCATACCAATAAAATACTAGTGTGGAATTCACTTCAGTGTGTGTGAGTGCTTTTTAAATATTTCAGTATGTTTTAACACGCATACAAATACTAATAATACTAAGTGAAAATAGTTGATAAAACTAAAAAGACAGATAGATAATAGACAATACTAAGAACTTGACTGGAAAACAGATACTGGCAGCCATTATGGGAAAAATACCAGCCTAAGAAACTGAACTTTGTTCAATTCTGTTCCGCCTTTCCAGTGGTGATTAGGACCCCACCTTCCTAAAACACCACACTTCCTGTTTTGTGTTCTGTGAGGAGAATGAATGGCACAGCAGGAGGAAAGCAAAACCAAAAGTAAAAGATTTCATAAACACACAGAGGAATAGGGAGGGACTCCTAAACCATCCTGCACAGGGTCACTCGTTTCTCAACACAGTGAAAAGTCTTAACAAAGAGCAAAATCTGAACAAAATAATATATTTAGATCCTGAACCATAAAGAGCACAGGGCAGAAAAAGCGTCAGCATAAAACACATGAACATGGCTGCATGCAGGCATAAATCAGAGCAGAACGCAGGAATGGGAACGATGTGTGCTTCAAATGAGTTTCTATTTTTTTTTCAGACTTTTGTACAGCTTTCACCTGCAGACACAGACTTCACCGTAACAAACCACCACATCTAGGAAGCAGGTCTTACTCATCTAGGAAACTTTCAGAGGTGAAATGAAACTTTGATTGACCACAGCAGGCCTTGCGTTGGCTTTAAAATGTCACTAAAATGTGACATTAAAGTCACACCACAGCAATCATCTACACAGGGCCTACACAGTATGGACAAATGTATGCTATATATTATGACTGTGACATCTCACAATATATTTAACGGCACTGGTGAACCAAGAATGTGTCATTTTTCAAAGTCTGGTCTGAATCATTTTCACCAAAATAATTTATTTTTGTCCAATTACATCACTGGCAAATGGTGACTATTACAGCTAGCACCATACATTTTAAATCTAAAAAAAATACCTGTACAATAATGCTAATTTCTGTTAGCACCCCATTGGATTCTAGTAGTATGTTGGCACTAAGCTAACAGCAATTCTCAAATATGGCAGTTGTAGATTTACCACAGACATATGAAGCTTGTAGAAGACTTCACATGTTCTATTTAAATCTTCACATCAATTCACATACATTTTTTTGGATGTAGCAGTTTTATAGTCACTCTTTCAGTAAAGAGTCCTGGCATAGAGACACGGCCACTGTATTCCACTTCTAATGGACTGAACCCTAATTAGACTGCAGCTTGTACTCATAGTCAGTAACATATCTAGAACTTTCATGCTTTTTTCTCACAAAACCCACCCACCAAGTTCACTGAATCCAGTGATAATGATAAACTACAACTTGGCTCCCAAAGCTGAGAATCAATTTAATTTCTAACCTGATTTTTAATTGAATTAAACCTATTGTTTTTATCATGTTTTAATCATGTTTTTAATTTTTATTCTCGTTTACTTTACTTTTTCTTAAACAACTCTGTATTTTCTGACTCTTGAATGCTCTTTGAATGACAGCATGTATGAAAGGTGCTATATAGATAAACTTGCCTTGCCTTGTCTTGTCAGTAGGGGATCAACCAGACGTATGAAGCCCTGGCTGAAGGTCTCTGCCTCCAGCACAATGTACTTAAAGTTCAACAATCTGATAACACTACAATGTGGTGAACAGTTCAATACTCACTTTCAATACTTCCTTTATGTAAATATGCTGACACTGTGTTGATTATGTATTCTGTCTACAGGCAAATTAAACTGCACAAGCTAATTTGACTTATATGGACTTAATTTGACTTGTATGCCCACAGTCATGTCTAAACATACAGGTATATAGTTTTATTCATTAACATATGTAACTTTATAGTCCAGGAAACAATCAACTAGCGCGGCAACAACTTATCGCCGTTATTGATAGTCAATAAAAAAAAAGTTGGCAACCTATCTTGTTATCGTTCAGTTGTCATGATGACGTTTGCGTTCCCCATTCGCATCACCTGACTGAAAGAGGGGAAAAACAGATAGCAGAGGCTTCTGTTCAGGGTTATGCACGACTCACATAGCCAAAAACACGGGAAGGCTTCACTTTAGCATTACCTAAAAGACGATTTCCTTTCCGAGCTCATCTTCAACGGCAGCGTGAGGATGTAGAGAAATACAAAATGACAAAAGTCGTCTGCTTTTCAGCGAGATCTGTTTTGATTTAATAATAATAATAATAATAATAATAATAATAATATTTATTTATATACCATCTTTCATACATTAAAATTGCAGCTAAACGTGCTTCACAATAGAAAGTAAAAACAACAGAGGAAGAAGAGAAAAAAAGACATTAAAAATGAAAAAATAATTAAATAAATAATACATAGCAGAAAAGGGGATATATTAACAATTACAATTAAAAAGCATAAGTTAAAAGTATATAAAAAAATAAAATAAAAATGCAACTAAGATGAAAATAAAAGTAATAGTAATATTCCAGTAAAAACAAAGAGCACAGTAAAAAAGTTAAATGTAAAAATGTAAAAAAAATAATGAATTCTGTTTTTTAACTGTATTTTTTTTTACACATTGACAGAAGGAGTCTGATGGATGTTTATTGGTAATATGTTCCAGATCTTTGCTGCAGAACGTCCCAGCGCTGCCCCTCTGTTCTCTTTAAGTTTCACACGTGAAATATGGAGAAGCAGCATTAAATGATCTTAAAGCTCGATTAGAACATAATCTATCAGCTATTCGAAATGTATAAAGGTGCTAAACCATTAAGCGATTTAAATCTAGTGGTTAAATTTTATAGTCGATTCTAAAAGGATTTAGCAAAGAAATAAACAGCGTTAACTGAAGAGATGAACTGCAATTTACTCAAAAAGGTAATGCTAATTTATACTAATTGATTGTTAATGCTAATGTACACGGATCTGCTCATCCACGCTGAGTTTCATCCACTCTGTTCGTGTTTTCATGTGGACGTGTGGACATCATGTGCACACTGACTGCTGTTTGACGAGCGGTGAACACGTTTTATGTCCCTGCATGTCTGACATGGCTGATATCCAGGCCGCTTCTGCGCGCTCAGTAATATCAGGTTTGATGACATGATGTTACCGACCATACAAATTAAGTTATCTTTGCTTTGTCAATATAAGAGAAAGAATTTGAATAGCAGTGCGAAGTTCATGTAGAATCAAACTACCTCTGTAATAACAGGCTGCTTGGACTGGCTTGTAAGGTTTGTTCACACATTGTTTCTGCACCTTTCACACTGAAGAAGAAATCTTATGGCTTTGTGGATCTTGATAAAAGTATGATTTAGAAGATGGGGCAGGTGTTTTATTAGTGAAAGAGCATCACGCAAATGGAGCAATAGCCATTTTATATAATGTGATATAATAATTAAAACAATAAAATGTAAATGCAAACCTCTTTTCGCCATTTCTTATTCCAAACATCTGCACAAACATCCTGCTAAAATTGAAAATGAAATGAAATACCTACATTTGCCATTTAATTTTTTATTTTCATTTGTGACAAAAATAAAAATACATTTATTTGTCATATCATTTTAGTTATTATTCTAGTATTTCATGGTCATATCTCAAATGGAAAAACTAATACAGAAAAGAAAATCCAAGCTTCACCTTTTCTTCATGAAATGCAAAATGTGTCAAATGTTGGCATTTAAATTTTACATTTTATTGTTTTAATTATAATATCTTTTTCGGCTGGATTTCCTTCCCATATTATATTACATGTACATGAAATATATATACCTTTTTGTATGACTGGCTGCACCTTTTCTTTCCTGATTAATCAGTTAATCGAACCTACAATGATTATGGAAATCATCCTTAGATTAACCCTACAATCAACATGAGGTAAAATCATTTTGTATTTGCCTCCTAGATCCTAAAGAGAGATAAGAGAGAGATGGATTTCCTGCGCTTATCTGAACTCACTGCTCCTGTTTTGTAAATGAAATTAAGCAGGTTTCTGATGTTCATTTCTAAAAGCAGAGGGGTAAATTTAGCCCAGTGACGACAGAGAGACAGCTGGAGGTGTGTGTGTTTGTGTGTGTGTGTGTGTGTACTGTACGTGTAGGACGCCAAAGGTTGTTATTGGCAGCACGAGCAAGAACCTGGCTCAGCAAACAAACACACACATACACACACACAGGAGTCCAGCCAGAAGGTACAGGATCTAAGTAGGGGTGGGCAATATGACAATATTTATCAAGTTATCATGATAAATTAAGTCACAATATGTCACAGATTCCGTCAGTTCTTAATCGGAAATTCAACAGGTTTTTCAAAAGTTCTGCATAATTCAATTGTTTAGATGTAAACAAATACATTCAGAGTGGTTTGATGTGAAATAGTTTCTTGCATATAAACAAACGGTCTCATTTCTTTGTAAGGAAGAGTAAAAGAACAGATTGAAAAGACGAGACTGCAGCTCAACATGAAGAAGACTAAGGTTATGACAACAGGAAAGACCACAAACAAACATTACCACTGATGGTGAAGATGTGGAAAAGGTGGACAGCTTTTGCCTACATGGATCAATTATTACCAACAATGGATCCAGCACTCAAGAAAGACGACGCGGGCTGGCGCTCAGCGGGACAAGGACGAAGGATCAGAACTGTCCGGGCTGGGGACTTCTCTGTGGTTCTCTACGGATGTGAAAGCCCCATGTGAGGCCTTGGTGCTGGTGAAGAATTTAAAGAGTATTTCAAACAGCAAAGAAAACAAACAAATGGATTCCTGACCAAATCGAGCCTCATCTCTCACTCGAAGTACAGATAAGCTAACTGAAGCTTGTATTTTGGACATGTTATGAGAAGAACCAAACCACTGGAAAAGACAGTTATGCTTGGAAGGGAAAAGAGGAAGAGAATGACCAGCAACAAGATGGATGGAGACAAAGAGAGGAATCATGAACCAGCTATTCAGAAAGCTGAAGACCCAAACAGAAAGCAAGATATTCTGAAAAAACACTGTCCATACAGTCACCAGTAGTGACTGTATATATATATATATATATATATATATATATATATATATTTAAATGTATGTGTTTGTCTATCTTTATAGAACAAAGCCTTGCATCATTACGAAAGTAAAACATACTTTACTTTTAATGTAAGTCAATGGAACCAGACTTTTTTCCCCCCAAGTAATTTTGGGCTGTTTCTTTTGGAATCATCATAAATCTTTTACACAAAATGTAAAGAGCAACAGGCATTTTCAAATTATGTCAAAAACTAAAAAAAGAACAAAAACAAGGTTTTGTCATAGACACACACACACACACACACACACACACACACACACACACACACACACACATACACATAAATACACCTCCTTGTTTCTGCGCTCATTGTCCATTTTATCAGCTCCACTTACTACATAGGTGCACTTTGTAGTTCTACAGTTACAGACTGTAGTCCATCTGTTTCTCTGCATACTTTGTTAGCCCCCTTTTACCCTGTTCTTCAGTGGTCAGGACCCCCATGGACCCAGCAGAGCTACTCGCACAAGCACAACACACAGTAACACCACCACCACGTCAGTGTTACTGCAGTGCTGAGAATGATCCACCACCCAAATAACAGCTGTTCTGTGGTGGTCCTGTGGGGGGCCTGGGGGGCCTTTCCCACCCCTAGTATTCAGTGGAATTTCTTTTTTCCAATAATTCAGATTCCACCAGATTGAAATTTGAGACTTTATGATGCACTGAATTGCTCAAAAAAGAATCATAATTGGACAGAATCAGTGCAAGTTCAGAGATGTACACCCCTAATCATTAGTCATACAGCAGAACAGAAGATCAGACACAAAACGAAAAAAGACAAACGGTAAACAATGCAGATGTCAGTCATACAGCAGGGCGGTTCAGAGGCTGTGTGTGTTTTACAGGCGGGGAGTTCCCAGCACACTCCATTATGTGAGAAGTGCTAAAAGCTAACCACTCTCTTTCCCAGAGTTATGTTTTGTCTCAGAGCGGCTGGGCTTTCAGCAGCTGAGTGGCTCACGGCCTCCGGCAAAGGGACCGGCCTTTCCCCCGCCCCCCTCTGGGTTCCACAGCATCTCCATTTACACACACACACGCAAACACCAACACTCTAAATCCAATTACCCAGCACTCAGTGCAGCCAACCACCCGCACAACAACGCGGCTAAATTAATGGCGTCCTCCTTGTCTCCTCTAAGAGACATTCAGATATAACGCAATTACAGCCAGAGAGCAGCATCGCCGCGGCAACAGCCAGAGACGGTAAAACGATCAGCCTAAAGATTTTAGATGAGAGGGAGATTGTATTTTAATATGGGACAGGAAGTGAGAGATAATGATGACACATTTACGTATGAATCTCTGACCTCGAGTCAATCTGATTACGGTTTTTAAGGAAATGATTCAATGCATCATGAAATATCAAATTGCACCACAGATCGATTTGATTTGATTATAATAGTATAGTAATAGTATATAATTAGAATTAGTTTGAAAAATATAGTGGACGCTCAAATGTGCCTGGAGGCACACAGTACCGGAATACAGCTGTACAGTCATGATCACGAAACTTTACCTGATGATTAACTGGCACATTAACTGTGATTAACAGCTTTTCTTTTTTTGTGCATTGTAACTATTATGGCTACATTTACACAGCAGATAAAAGTGGCCCAAATCTGATTTTCTCGCCAAATCAGATTTCTTGGTTTGGCTGTTCACGATATCTATTAAATGTGACCTGTATGCGACATCAGTCTGAACAGATCAGCTCCTAAACTGACCCGCATGCGCAAAAGAACAGAGCTTTACGTTGCTTCACGTGGCTCATCCAGAGGTAAACAATCATATCTGCCAATGAACGCCAGTCGCTCCCAGAGCTTTCAGTTTCACATTCGCCATCATCACAGGAGCCATCATAAAGCGTCACTGACTGACAGCTGGGCTCATCACCCAGAACGTGTTCTAACTCACCGTAAAAATGGTGTGTTATTCGGCCACGGTCACTTCTTTGATTCGTGTCCTCAGATTCTTTAAACTTTGCTTTCAGACTTTTAACTGTCCTTTGACACTGCAGCCTTGTTCACCTACGGCTGCGTTCGGCCGTTTGTTTCAACATATCTTCGAACATGGAGCGGCTGCGATAAGTGCCTTCTAATTTTACTGTACTGAAACATCAGCCTAAATGTTTGTGTGTCTCAGCAGCGTGAAATTATGACGAATGTGGAGCTGGATTGACGGAATAGTCACATGAATTCTGATCTGGCTGTTCAGACTGAGTCGCACTGCCGCATATTGGATACGGATCGGATTTCAGTACCACACAGAAACTGAGACGTCAGATTCAGTGTTTTTGCAGTTCACACTGACACGCAGACAACACATCTGTGTCACATACGAAGAAAAAGATCAGACTTGGGCCACGTTTACCTGCTGTGTGAACAAAGCCAAACTGACAAATTGGATGACTAGCTATCTCACTTGCTGATACGAAGCAACCAAAAGAGCTCAAATAAAGCAGAATTTCATTTATTAACTCTGCTTTCCCTTCAACAATGATCTCTGCCTGAAGGTTGTTGACGGCTCCATTATTTTACTGCGCCTTTAAAACTCAGAAGCGAGCTTTGTCTGTGCACGTCTGTACATCTGGCCCTGAGTGCATGCTTAATTTAATTTTATTTTAATCGACTGTATCATTCCAAAATGACCGCATCTGATTCGCCACCTTCAGACTGAAGCCTTTTTTTCACCCCTAGTATCAAAACAGGCTGCAAGCGAATCTGGATGGTGGGTGGTGACTAGTAGGCATTATCCTGTATGTGTGCACGCTTGTTTCTGTGTGAGAGAAACAGTGAACCAGAGGGAGTGAGAGAGTACAGTGTGTCCTGAGAAAGGCAGCGTGAGTACGAGAGAAAGCACTGGGGAGAAAGAGCTGAGCCGACAGCTGATTGGGTGAAATGGCAGCTGAAGTAGGTCAGGGCACTGCAGGTCAGCTCTACAGAGAAAACCATCCGTCCATTACACACCTGGACCGGAAATGTCTCAAAGCTAACTAGTGACAGCTGCACGATATAGCATCTGATGACTGTTATCGTGACATCAGCATTTGCAGAACTGATATACCATAAAGATATGATATGCAAATGAGCCCTCTAAATGTCATTTTATGGGTTTTACTGAGCAGTTTGTGTGATGACAGGCTGAACTGGGTCCGTTTTGAACAGAAATTTCTCAAGCTTGGGTCATCTTTGGACTCAAAATTTGATGTGGGTTGGGTTCGCTAAAATGCTGTCAGGCTCAGTTCAGACTCTGACTCAAAACTAGGTGCTATAGGCCAGAGTGGCCTGGCCTCAGACACAAAGCTATCAGGCTGTATTTGGGTTTGGACCAAGCCTGGAGCTGGACGTTTTCAGTCTGCATGGCAGCAGATACATCCAACTGACCTGGGCCAGCTATCCTGTGTGGGTGGGGCGTTTTCAGCAAACAGGCATAGACAGGTGCACAAACACTGAGGCTCTGTCAGATGAGTGGCTCAGCACACAGCTAACCTGCTATTAGCATCAACACTTACTCAAAGCCTGTGATTACCACATACAGGCACAGACAAAGAGAGAGAACACCATGGTGTTCGGTAGAGGAGTCTGAGGAAGAGCGAGAGCATAAACGTACGTGTGCACGTGTGCAAGCTTGTGTGTAGAACGTGTATAGGTATAAATACATTTTTATTTTTTATTTCTTTCAATATTATTTCTATAAATATTAGGTATTTCTTTCATTTGATTATGTCAATAAAGCCATAAAGTTAGTTGAAGGGTTCCCTCCTCATCATTGCTGTACTCTCCTCTCTGAGCACTGGGGCCATTTATATTCCTCCTGATCTTAAGACTCATTACTCAGCTCAGGTGAAATACACACACACACACACACACACACACACACACACACACACACACACACACACACAGAAGGCCTGTCAGGATCATGAAATTTCAGCTGATTAATGGCTATTACACCTCTTGAACAATTAAAATAATTAATCCAGTTTAATCACATTATTTTCTCTGGTTAATTGTGATTAACTGTGTGTCTCATTTGCTCAAGTTTGACAACAAAGATTTTTTATCTTAATAGGGTATCGCATTTTGTTGAAGCTTAATGCGTGAATAAAACAATCCATCAGAATGTACACTGTATGGCCAAAAGTATGTGGACACTCCTCCAAATTACTGAGTTCAGGTCTTTCAGCCACACCCATTGCTAACACTTGTCTAAAATCAAGCACATACACATACAGTCGCTACAGACACACACTGGCAGTATATAGGGTTGTACTGAAGAGCTCAGTAACTCTAAACGTGGCTTTGTCCCAAGATGCCACCACAAGTCAAATGGTGAAATTTCTGCCCTGCTAGATCTGCCCTAGTCAACTGTAAGTGCTATTATTGTTAAATGGAAGTGTCTAACTACAACAACAGCACAGCCTTGCAGCGGTAGACCACGCAAACTCACAGAGCTTCAATACCACTGAGTGCTGAATCACATAGATAAGAATCCCAACAATCAGTGTCAAACTGCCTCTGGGAGTAACATTAGCACAAGAACTGCTCTTGAAATGGGTTTCCATGGCTGAGCAGCTGCACACAAGCCAAAGATCACTGTGCAATGCCAAGTGTCGGCCAGAGCGGTGTAAAGCACGCCGCCACTGGACTCTGGGGCAGTGAAAACTTTGGAGAACGCTACCTACCAGAATGCATAAAGTTTGGTGGAGGAGGGATGACGGTCTGGGGCTGTTTTTCAGGGTTTGGGTTTAGTTCCAGTGCAAGGCGATGTCAATGCTACAGCATACAAAGACATCCGACCCCACTAAATGCTATACAAGTAATATTTAAATCAACACTTATTAACTGACAACAGAAACAGCTCGAGCTTAAATGAACATTAAGGTGTTTATAGCACCAGTCAGAATAACAACTTTCTCAATTAATGCGTTTTCTGCTTTCTTTCATTTACACTCTCTTTGTTGAGATGTAAACATAACACTATGAAAGCTCACAACCATCCCCAGATTAGGAAAATAACCGATCAAGTTATTATGTAATAAATGCAACAGGCAAACTACAGATACCAGTCGTACAGCAGGAAAACACACCTGAGACAGATCCATAACTGCCACCACAACAAATCGGACTACAGCTGAGGTCCGTTTCACCTTGCTGCTCTCTCTCCTCCCACTGCAGCTGCTGCTGCTGCTGTCGTCTCCAACAAGGAGCGGTAGACGGGGAGTCGGCTGTCACAGAGCAAATCTCACAAACCCCTTACTGTACAGCTCAATGCAAAAACCGTCTGACTAAACAACGTGCACGTGATCGAGCCCGCCCACTCTCCATAAAGTCAGCATGAATGAGAAATCATAATGCATTTTCCTTCTGTATCGGGACGTATTTCTGAATGAAATCGTGTCAGTGAGGGTCTCTGAGTGGGGTGGTGGGAGGTGGAGGTGAAACATGATATTACTGGTTAATGTTATTTTCCCCACTAGTGACCTGATCAAAACATGCTTTAGAGGCTCTTCACTAAATGTACCCCTGAGTCTACACTGTACCACACTGAGTTGGTTTAGCTGTGGGTCTTGAACCTTGAATGACGGGAGGGTCAAACACTTTGTCACATACAGTAGGTGATGCATTGACTATGAACAGCATCACTAATAAAAACATCAGTGCTTTGTTGTCTTTCTGTTAGTCAAAAAAAGCAGGAAGAAGTGAGCTAAAGATAAACCGTGTCATGCCATCACGCACACTTTTCACACCTGAATGAGCAAGAACAAAAAAACCCCAGAGCACCAAAGATAAACAGCCGTAATCTGTGGACTATGCAAAAGTCTTAGGAACTTCAGCACATTGTTCAGAGCCATTACTCTTTCTAATAAGCACGCTTTTAGAACAAAAACGAATAAACATAAAGACGGTGAACGTAACAGGAATTTCTTGTTTAGAAAAAAGTAGTTGATTTTTGTAAGCTTGTTTGGAGAACAAATTTTGGTTCCATATTTCTCCTGAAGGCGTCCATCACCGGCTCACCTGACTTAACATAATGAAGGATTGATTAACCAAACCAGTTACTGAATGTTAACTATAATTGATACTGGGCTCCTCAAGGAGAGGTGAAAATGGTTAAACAAGCTCAGTGACAATACAAAAGATCAACGTATACTGTATTAATGTAATTTGTACTTATGTGGTGGTGCCAACGTTAATAAGGTAATAATAACAATAATAATAAGGTAATCTAGAAACGTGCAATTCCTGAAGGAACGCATTGTGTTCCTAAGTGGTGGCTAGGTGGTTGCTATTATGTTGCTAAGTGGATGCTAGGTTGTTGCTATGGTATCACAGTTGGTTGCTATGGTTGCCTGAGTCCACTTTCACCTTCAATTTCTGGCTACCTTAACTTCACTGCTACCTTAAATGATTGCTACCTTAAATCCACTACCACCTTAAATCTTCTGATACCTTAAGTCCAGTACCACTTTAAATACACTGCGACCTTGTTTGGTGTGTTGTGTGGTATGTTCAGTGTGTATGTGTGTGGTGTGCGTGTGGAGTGTTGCGTGTGTTTGTGGAGAGTGTGTGTTAGTGTAATTGTATTGTGACACAAGAAAGGTGCAAAAACTTTTGCACTCCATTCATTCTTATGGGAAAAAATCCTACAAAATTCCATTGCTACACGGATACTGTGCATCTGTTCAAAAGGCTGTATACAAGCCTGAATCACACAGTCAGACAGGACAATCTGTAGTTGGAACGGTGTTGATCTGGAAAACTGCGGGACGAGTTATGCGCCACAATTCCCGCAGGAAAATAAGAATAAAAGAGAAGAAGAATAATATAAAACGCAAAACAATACAGTTCCAAACAAAGATTATCAATGCCATGACCATTAAAGCATTTTTCTAATTTCATCTTGTTTTCCTCTCTTTAAAATGCAGCTTTTAAAAGTCAGGTTCCATCATGACCCTCTTGATAAAACCAAAGTTATCTCCAGCAACTGCTATGCTGTGAAGTAGTCGAGTTCCCCTCGAAACAAGACGTAACGGAGCAGTATGAGAGCAAGAGGCTACAATCACGAAAGTGTTGGAACATCAAGAAACTGCTGCTCTCACTGGACATTAATAATAAAAGTTGGAAGCTGCGTTCAGCTTATTTTCATGTTCATTTTACTTCACGCTTTATTCACGCTAATGATCAAACGCTGTGCTTTGTTGTGTGTGCCAGTGAGGCAGTGTCAAAGACAAATTTCCACTTCATGTAAATTCAATAGATGATAAAAGTAGCAGCAGAACTTGAAGCTGCAGCTCCCGTCCGGCCGGCCGGCCTGCGCCGAGTAGCGTCCCACATAGGAATCAATACAGCCAAATTAAATCTAACCGCCTGCGCCCGCAGGCCTCAGAAGAGCAGCGGTGGGAAAACTCATTCTTCAAAGCTCGGGCACGTTCGTGAACTTCAGCTCGGCAAACACACAGCAGGCACAAACGCTCTCAGACATTCTTCTGGGGGGAGAAATTAAAGCTTTAATTTGTATAATCACAACATACAACTGAAATTGATTTTTAAACACTAGGAAGCTTGTAAATGTGAACAGCATCGCAAATAGTCGGGAGTAAAGCAGACCTGTGCTGGGCGATATCTGTGCAACGGTATTATCACGATACTGATTTTAAGCTTTAGCGTTTTTCTAAAACGCTTATCCTTCTGGGTCACAGGGGGAGCTGGAGCCTATCCCAGTGGTCATTGAGCAGAAGGCAGGAAACACCCTGGAGAGGTCGCCAGTCCATCGCAGGGCAGACAGACATATACATCCACACACACTCACACCCAGGGGCAATTTAGCATGTCCAACTGGCCTGACTGCATGTCTTTGGACTGTGGGAGGAAATCCACACAGACACAGGGAGAACATGGAAACTCCACACAGAAAGGACCCTGGTCATCCGGCCAGGAATCGAGCCCAGGCCCTTCGTGCTGTGAGGCGACAGCACTACCCACCGTATCACTGTGCCACCCACAGAAGAACAGAATAAATAAAATAAAAAGTAATAATACAGATTAGAGACGGCTCAAAACAGACACCAGAGACATCTTTACCACACTTTCAGCCAAAGAAAAGAACCCAAACTGTGAAATGAGGTATCTAAATAGCCAGGGAGCTGTGAGCTCGTTGTTCTCCTCATGTGAGGCATTTGTATAATTGGAGTGATCTCGCCACCGCGATGATGATTTAAGGACAGGTACAACATTTATACGGCTGCATTAAGATATCGTCACTTTCAGGACAAAAACTTGTAATTTTACAGGAGAAGAAAAGAACATTCTTAATTTTGAATGGAATTAAATGGAGGTTAATTTTGCCAGGTAATTTTGGTCCGTTCATCAAAACATTTTAATAAAGCATAATGGGAAGCAGGCATTTTTGAATTACAAAACAGAACAGAATAGTCCAAAAACAAGCTATGATTTTTTAGAATAGAATACCAGCACTGAGGCTTCATTAACATTATTCATTAACAAATATCAATTAATATTACAACATATTTAAAATCATTGTGATATTAAACTCTATCAGTACTGCCTGGCACTGCTAGGCCTTGTTCCTGCAGAATATCAGTGACCTCTCTAAACCTGTAAAGAGATTTCTGATGTGATCTAGTCAAATACACAGTCTCGTCTAAACCAATCCTGAACCTGCTCTACTCGCCGTTTAGTTTGGACCTTCTCTTCTCCTGTAAGTGTTAAAAGAAAAAAAAAAAAGAGCATTTACATTCAACGTTTTGCCGTCTCCATGGCGACAGAGCGTGCCGCCGCTCCGCTCTGAGCTGCTACTGTACGGCCGCGTTGATGTTACATCAATCAGCGGCCTGTAGTGTCATCACACACGCGTGATTAGAGGAGCTGTGATCCTCTTACAGCACGAGCATCTGAGCAGAGTCACTGAGAGACCATCAGACTACCTTACAGACAGACAGAAAGACAGACAGACAGACAGACAGACAGAGAGAGAGAGAGAGAGAGAGAGAGAGAGAGAGGGAGGGAGGGAGAGGGCGCTAGAGAGAACAGAGAGAGAGAGAGAGAGAGAGAGAAAGAGAGATGGAGAGAGAGACAGAGATAAAGAGGACAAAGAGAGAGAGAGAATAGAGAAAGAGAGATAAAGAGAATAGAGAGAGACAGAGAGAGAATAGGTGAGAGGGAAACAAGAAAAGAGAGAGTGAGAGTGAGAGCAATAAATAGGTGGAGAATGAGAGTGAGAAAAAGAAAGACATACAAAGAGAAATAAAGAAAGGGGGGGACACTGAAAATGGGAGAGAAAGAAAGAAAGAGAGGGAGAAAGAGATAACAGAGAGAGGGAAAAAGAAAGTGGGGGGAATAACAGAAAACACACACACACACACACACACACACACACACACACACACGAACCCTGGACTGCACACATGAGCTCAGATGTTCAAACAGAGGGACTGGCGGAGCTGCAGATGGAAGCAGAAGCAGCTCATGAAGAGAAACGAGCTCAGACGGTTCCACCGCTGATCACTGCAGGTCACTGCAGCCGCTCTGACAGGAGAAGCAGAGTTGTGGCAGCTTTGTGGAGTGAAGACATCGTTACTGAGGCCTGAACTGGTGTTTCACCAGGAGGCCTGAACAGAAACGGTCAGAGAGAGAAGAACGAGGACAGACAGGAACAAACAGAGCACCGTATGAGGGGGATTTCACTGCAGGTCTGGTGTCAGTCCCCTTTATACCGGTTAGGGGTGGGCGATACACCAGACAATATCACAATACTTTAAAACACTTTCACGATACACAATATGCATAAACAACACAGCTGTGCCCTTTTTCCAGTGAAACATGCAGCTCTTTGTACTGATGTTATCCACAGTATGCTCAGCAAAGCATGTTGTGATATAATGTGATGTAATTTATAGGAATGACAGATATGGGGATTGTGGGCTGATGCAGCTATCTTTCATGAGCAGCTGTATGCAAAAGTTTGAACACCCTCAACTTTTGCAAACACCACATTTTATGTTTTATTTTTTCCCCCAATGTGTTAAATTCAGCAAATAAACAGCAATTGTGTATTAAAATGTGCAGAAGCATGTTCTCTGTAGAGGATGTGTTCACTTATTTACACTCAGAAAATCAACAAAACGTTATTTAAACAGGGCGCCCACACTTTGGCAAACGACTGTGCGTACCTATCGATGCCCATCCACAATACATAGATCCACCTGGCCACAGTAGAACCACTTTCGGTTCCCTAGCAAACCTTTCGGTGGCTGGTTTTTTAGAAAACACTGTGGAAGTGTGAACAACCTTTTTAGAATCCAAGGAACCTCCACATAATGTATAGGTTCTAGGAAGGATCCTTAAGGCCTCAGCATACTTCTTGCGAGTCAACATTCTCCAGGGTTTCGCGAAGGCGCTTTCGGCTTACAAGCTTGCATACTTTCTGCGGTTTCGTGTTGCCTGTTGTGGATGCTCCACATTAAACGCAGTAGAAACACTCAATGTCATTTAGCAGTTGAAATACAAATAATGCTAGATACACGCTACAAGCAGGCTAAAACTACAGCAGCACTGCTGTGTCTGATCCACTCAGACCAGCACAACACACACTAACACACCACCACCATGTCACTGTTACTGCAGTGCTGAGAATGATCCACCACCCAAATAGTACCTGCTCTGTGAGGGTCCATGGGGGTCCTGACCACTGAAGAACAGGGAAAAAGGGGGCTAACAAAGTATGCAGCGAAACAGATGGACTACAGTCTAACTGTAGAACTACAATGTGCACCTATATAGTAAGTGGAGCTGATAAAATGGACAATGAGCATAGAAACAAGGAGGTGGTCATAATGTTATGCCTGATCAGCGTATATAAGGGAAAATTTACAACACATTGAATTTTATCAGTGTTGCCCAACAGTAATTAGGGATGCAGCGCTCATTTCCAGATTTTAAAAGATTCAAAATCAAAAGCTCTTCTTTAGCAAACACTCATTAAGTATTGATGCAAATTTGAATCATTCAGCTGCTGAAGATGCTGCAGTGGTTACAACATCTAGTTTCATTAGTCAGTCCTGCAAGTAAGCATCATTCAGTGAACACCCACCCTCATCCACTGCAGCTCGCTCATATTCTTTCATTCATACATACGAAACTCACAACGCGCTGTGTAATGGCAAACCCACAAACTCCGGCCCGCAGAGACCGAGTTTATTACCCTCCGTCCAAATCCCCGCCGCTCCGATCGTTCCTGACTCTATCCCTTCCTTTCTGCTGAAGGAAACGCACACGCTCTGCATTATTCACGTATTTTTTACGTAAAAACCGCCTGCCAGGGAGCAGAAATCTGTATGCAGAGGTCAACGGGGAGAGAAGGCCAGTTAAAGTTTCATGAACAAGAAATCGCAGCATATGCTGAATAAGAATGTGGCGTGAAACAAGTCGGCCTTATTTTCTCCGCATGAGAAGGTCCACTCTGAGGCTCACAGAGTACGCCGACATCTCTCACACACTACGAGGGGCGAGGAGAAAGGTGAACCATCATTATGATTGATGGAACTGGTGGGCTCTGTGGGAAAAGCCTCTTCTTCATCCTCTCGAAGGTTGGTAGGAATCTTAAGAGCAGGAAACCAGACAATGTTTAAAGGTGAAACACAAAGAACTGCCTTTTCTCCACAAATAGGCCCAAGTGAGAAAATATTCTTCAGTATGTAAGTCGACAGACCTGAGGAATCTTACATTCTAGCCTGGGATCGATGTACCAGAATTTATTAAGAGGCCTACATCATAAAATCATAAACAAGGTCTTCAGCTCTTCCAGGAGAGCAGCTTTCTGGATTCTTCCAATTTAGTCGTTACCAACAGACCTGTGGAGACGCATGTCGTTCTGTAGTCAGCGTCAGGCCCATGTTAGGAACTTCAGGTCTAAGCAGATTCTCTCTATAGGAAAAATGAATGCAGTTTTCTCCCCAGTATGCTCTGTCATTATGCATTTTCACCCCAAGTGTCACTGGATCCTCTGAATGACAATGAGTACGTTTACATGCACTGAATAATCTGAATATAACCAGATTTCTGCAGTTATATGATTATTTAGGTGGCGATGCAAACAGCATACTACATTTTCTGAGATCAGAGTAAGGTCTAGAAATCCGATTAAGAAATTGATAAAGAGGATTTTAGCTCGGCAGTTGGATTTCTTAGTGCATGTGTACTCTTACTCTGATTTCTTTCGTTTTTCTCACGCTGCACATGTGCAAAAACAGTACCGGAAAAAGCGAGCAGCATTTAACACATCACCTGCAAGAAGGCAACAAAACACTTTTGAAGCGATGCTGAAACCAATTACATACTTCACAAAAACTTATAGATGATGTATATTCATATTTTCCATGAAAGTGACAAAATGTTAAAAAAAAACAAAAAAAAAACTGGCATGACGAGTTTTACATTACGTTTACATCACATCTTATTCTGTGAGTCCACTCTATTAGACACTCCCACCTTGTCAGTCCACCTTGTAGATGTAAAGTCAGAGATGATAGCTCATCTGCTGCTGCACAGTTTGTGTTGGTCGTCCTCTAGTCCTTCATCAGTGGTCACAGGACGCTGCCCACAGGATGCTGTTGGCTGGATATTTTTGGTTGGTGGACTATTCTCAGTCCAACAGTGACACTGAGGTGTTTAAAAACTCCAGCAGCACTGCTGTGTCTGATCCACTCAGACCAGAGTATAAGGGTCTTCTAGAGCTTCCTGCATTGCTCCAGCCACTGCATACACACGTAACCGTTTGTGCGATAGATTTTAGAAAAGAACATTCTCCGTCTGAGATAAAACTCCTGAGGAGTTTTAAAGAGTTTGAGAAAGCCAGGAGGTCAGCAGCGCTCTCCTGGCTGGCTGAGCAGAATGCTAACGTGGGTTCTGAGATCACAGACTGAGTTCTTTGGCTCCTAGATTTTTTGCTGTTCTCAAAGCTGATTGGTGGAAACTCTAAAGAAAGAGCAGCAGCTTCCGAGATTTCAGGTTTAGGACCACTGTAGTCACTGCATAGTCACTGTGTGAAATGCTAGAGAAGGTTACTGATATTTAGCAAGACTGAAACTAAAATGGTTTTAGGCAGTAAACCCACAGGCCATGTAAATCCGCCTCTCATCTGAATCTTGCAGTGCTGAGCAATATTTTAAATGCCTCGAGTTGACTACAGGGCCACTCTTTAATATGTGCAACTTTAGCAAGCTTAGGTTTTATTTGGTGTGGTCTGCTGTGGTCTCTTCATTCTTGGTCTTGGTCTTCCCTTTCTCACTCAAGAAGCTCGAGACTGCAACTCGCTCTTGGCTAGTCTTCTTATGCCGCCATCAAGCCCCTACAACTCATCCAGGATGCAGCAGCGCGGCTCGTCTTCAGTCTTCAGTCACTCCACTGCTGAGCTCCCTTTACTGGCTTCCTGTAGCTGCACAAACCAGATTTAAAACCCTGATGCCTACAAAGCCAAAAATGGACGAGCCCATCCCAACCTGAAGGCAATGGTCAAAACTCAAACTGTGCCTCAAACGCTTTAAGCTTCGAGTACAGCTCGGCTTGACCCGCCATCCTTCAAGACGCGTGGAAGACAAGCTTCAAGACTTTTCTCTGTCCTGGCACCCAGGTGGGCGAACGAACTCCCACTGGCTCTCCGAACAGCAGAGTCTCTCAGGGTCTTCAAACGCAGACTGAAGACACATCTCTTTATACAGCACTTGAGTGAGCACTAAGCACTTATTGAAATGTGTTGTATTGCGCCGTTTTTCACTGCTTCTTTTTTTCTAGGTATCAACATGGGCTTTTGTATATCTGAGCTCAGGACTCATTTTCTCTCCAACCTATTTGTAACTAGCGAAGATATTTTCTCTGAGTAGACAACAAAACACTTTTGTAAGTCGCTCTGGATGAGAGCGTCTGCTAAATGCTGTAAATGTAAATGTCATTCTTTATTTTATTTTATACTATATATATTTTTGCCAATTGTTAACATTATTATCTACTTCCTCCACCATCTCATCTCATGCACTCCCGAGCGAACCCCATGCCTAAATTATAAAGTATGAATTTTTAATAATTACAAATGGCAACAAAGAACATGAACTAGAACTCTCTATGCCTGATGTTCTTTGATCAAGGGGATGAAAGGTGCCCCCTGCTTTCTGCGAACGCACAGGCCCATGGTTAATTGCATCGGTTCCCTCCTCTGCATTAACACAGGGGAGCAGAAGACCTCCAGACGCAAGAAGCAACGCAGGGAGGAACAGAGAGTTCTCTAATAAGACGTTCTCTACTAAAAGGGCATGTCCTGCAGCTATACTGCTACTGAGACCAAACGAAATCAGCGCCTGCTACATAAACTTATTTCTCAAAAAAACGAAGAGACAAATTACAACAAGAGGGACTCTGCGGGTCTGTACAGTGCAGTAATGTTCCCCTTGTAATCCCCCTCTTTTCCAAGCTCTTATGAAGGAATGCAAGTATGAAAGGGCCAGAAATGTCTCACATGAAGTGCATGTGACTTTACCCAACTATGTTCCCAAAGGAGGGAACAGGAGCTCAACTAGGGCAAATTCTTTCCCTTATCACATGGGGTTCGAATCTAAGACTCATTCACTGATTCACAGATCACCAGCATCTACCAAATCCATGAATATGTAGAGTAGAACTGCATCCACTTTTTCTTGGTGGGGCGAAACAGCTGTACTAAGACTATATAGTTTTTGTTAATAAACTGAAAAATGTAATTATCAGCAGTCAGGAATTACAGTATTTAACCTGTCACCCTAATTGTGCTCTTGCAAGCATTGACAAAAGTAAACGCACTAGCTGTGGACATTTCTGTTCCTCCTGCACTAAAATGGACAGCATAGTGGATAACATTATAGGCCGTACTCATAGCCACAGAAGGCTATGGCATCACCAGGTATCAAACTCTGTGCTGATGATTTGTTTGAGTTTTAATCTGTCTTATGCTTACTGTACAGTCCTGATCCTGGAAACCTTCAACCCTACAAACTTTAGCTCCAACTCCAAGTAATGAAGGCCTGTTAGATTAGGGCCGTTAAGTTAGGCCTACATTGAAATGTATTATATTGCACTATGTTTACTTCTGTTTCTTTTCTCTAGGCATCAACATGGGCTTTTGTTTCTAGCAATATCTGAGCAATAACTTAAAACTAACTAGCAAAGATGGTTTCTCTGAGTAGACAACAAAGCACTTCTGTAAGTTGCTCTGGATAAGAGCGTCTGCTAAATGCTGTAAATGTAAATATTAGAGCTGGATCCAAACTCAAGAAGGTTATAGATCCCCAGGACCAGGACTGGAACTTGTGTTAAGCAGGAAGCACAGAAAATTCTAAAGTTTCCGGTATTGATGTCAGCCACAACAAGGAAAGGTATTGATTTTTAGTCCCTGTTGACCCGGAAAGTCCTTATCGATGCACCCCTAAACGTACAGATCTTCAGACAGCTTCTGATAAAGCCTAAGACATCAAGAAAAAACAGATAAACATCCAAACTCTGATAAACGTGCATCCCAGAATCCATCGCTGGGTTATTCTGGATAACTCAGAGGACATTTTTAGCTGACATTTTACTCTCGCTGAACTGACCACAAAAAGAGAACTCTGACCATTTCCTCTTTTTTTTAATAGCTAATTTGCAAACCACCCCTTTTAGAGCACCTTCTCTGTCCCTGCAGTCCTCCATAATCCCACGCAGCGCTGGTGTCGCTAACGTCCGCAGGGGACAGATTAACTCCCGAGTATAAACGGCCCAAACACTCGCTGACATTCAGGAGGACGGCCTCTGACGCAACACACACACACACACACCCCGGTGTATTCCTGCAGCAGCTAGAGGTCTGTCCAAAATGTCACCTGGCCACCGGCAGCCTGTTCCAGCAACGACTGGCTGCACCCGAGTACTGTGGTCCTGACATTCAACACTTTCAGTCTTTGATCTCTCTCTCTCTCTCTCTGCGAGAGACTTGACTGCTCTCTCTGAGATCAAGGCCAACATAAACAGCAGCAGACACTGAGGACAAAGCTAGGAGCTCTGCCACAGCACCTGGGTCAACAGCACAACTGTTTATACTTCTTTATTTAATGCACTGTATGACTGAATTGACTTTTCCTTGCTCCTCCCACAAATGCATTATTTTGTAGCAACTGTTATCAAAACGCCAGCAAAAATCCCGTTGAACCTCATGAGAAATCGTAGCGCAAAACTAAATGTAGTGTGTGGAAGATCACACTTTGTAAACAGTAGGACTGTTTGATGCCAAGTGACAGAAACCGATGTAGTCGACTCCACACAACAACTGTAAATCCAAAAACACAGCACAGCGAAGGACATTTGGCAAAAATAGTCCGTCATTTAAACGGCTAACGCTAGCTTAGCTGGCTAATTTATACTGTGATTCCCCTCAACTCCTTCAGGTAGATGTTTCTGCACTAACAATGTTTGACTGTAAGCCAATTTTACATTTTACTTTTCCTATTGATGTTTGGATTGTGGAAGGATGAATTTTTAAGGCAGGCTTTTTAATGAGAGACAGCAAAGGTTGTGAACGTCACGGTGTGGAATCAAATCCAGAGCTCTGGAGTCGACTCTTGATTCCTGAACAAAGTGCACTCCAGTGCAAACAAACTGCACTCCAGTTTCTAACTACACTGAATGGGATCTTTGATCCTGTATAGCCTGTTCAATCTTGCAGCAGTTGCTACAAAAGTATGTATTACTGACCAGAGCATGGATAAGTCAACTGAACATCTGCGTATTCTGTAATTAACTGCATAGTGTCTTTGTCAGAACAAAGCCTTATACCTGTAAAATGGTACACTGATGGTAAAATGGTAAACTAACCATCCTTTTCCATTTCTTATAATAAATAGCATATAAGACGGCAGCTGGTGTTTGCAAATTATGTAAAAATGATAAAAATTGAGATGCAAGGTTTTGTCCAAACAGCGATAATATAACATTTGGCAAGGCTGAGTTGCCACAATGATTCTGAATAGTGTACAACCTCACTGTTTAGGTCAGTAGAGTCAGACCTCGAGTGGTTGCGTGCTACATACTTCATAATGACTCTGGGGCTTTTCAGCAGGAGGAAATGTCTGTATCTAAAACACGCTCCCATTCCCTAAGAGGGAGAAAGGATTCCACAGTTGTGACTCCGTCCCCGCAGGCAATACCGTCGTCTGGAAATGAAAACTAACAAATACATGATTTACTTTCTTTTTCTGATGCTCTTATCAGATGGCCAGAGTATCTTTGAGGGTGCCATGACCTTAAAGTCACTGTGATATAACTGTAGGTGTAACTGGGAGTATGTTTTTACAACCTAATTCAACTTAGCTGAGATTATTATCTACAACAACAAAGTCCAGCTTTAAAGTTTAACATTTTAAACTGGACGCTCAATGTGAGAAAAGTAGTGATCACTAACTCTCATTAGTTTCGAAGGAGATTTCTGCCAACATTTTGTGAAGCTTGTCCAACCTCACAACAGCTGCTATGAATGGCAGACCAGGGTTGGGTCAACTAGGTTTGTCTCTGACTGGTCAAACCCCAAAGGGCCAGCTGCGGCCTAAACAGTCTGTTTGAGGTGACAATGAGAATTACCCTGATTGTGCTCGTGGTCCGTTCGTTCAGACTGTCATAAGGGGAGAAGCGAGCGAGCTGAAACAGGGTGGACAGTCGGACGAATGGGAAATAGGATGAGAGAGGTAATTCTCCCTGAGCCTCTCAGCAACTCACTGCACTATTAATAACACTAGAGAGAGAGACAGAGAGAGAGAGAGAGACAGAGAGAGTGAGAGAGGGAGAGAGAGAGAGGGAGAGACAGAGAGAGAGAGAGAGAGAGAGAGAGAGGAGAGAGAGAGAGAGAGAGAGAGAGAGAGAGAGAGAGAGAGACCTCAGCTTTCTGACAAGACTGAATGTCAGTTAATTAGCTAACTGAGCTCATACAGATGCACATGTATCACCATCATCATCATCAATCAATACTTCTTGGCTTCTGTATGCTACTCCTCATAAGTAATACTGTCCACTGGCCCTCAACAGGGCTGTAATGATACGCCTGTTATCAGATGATGATCGAGATGACTCCAGTCACAAACGGCACAACACTACTCCTTTTTTCGACATGGATACTGATATTCAAACTTTGAATACGAGTCAATACCAATATTTTTTCTTTTACAACTAATAAGCTTTAGAAAGAGCTACTTTAAATTGAAGCACTTAAAGAAGAAAAGTCACGTTGGGCCGTTTTTTAGTGTCAGAAAGTGCTGTGTCATGCCAGAGGTTTGAAAAACGCAGTTTTCTGAAGCGACTTCAGAGAAAAGGGTGAGTAAAAACTAAACTAGTGATGTCTTTGGGCATGACTCAATCAGAGAGAGGACTCATCTCCCCAGAATCACCATGACTCTCAGGATTAAGCCACTGCCATCCGCTCACTCAACCGCTTCAAAACCACATGCAACAGAGACGTGAAAAGTGCACAGACAACCACGCACCAACCTACCTCCTTCACCTCACACCAGAAATGGCAGTCTTACCAACCAGCGAAACTGTACCAGACACCGTCATCAAGGTACAAACAATGTAAATGTTCCTTCAGAGGTACAACAGTGGTTTTAGGTTCCAATTGTGAACCTTAAATGAGTTTTTCCCAGTGAAAAAGTACAGATTTGTACCTTTTTATAACCGAATGTTTTAAAACAGAACAATAAAATAAAAGCCTGGAGACGAGACGGGGTGTGTGGAGTCAGTACAGCTTAGAAAATATAATTTCATTGGATTATGGTTCAGTTATGTTCCCTGACTAAAGGTACTGAGATGTACCCTTGAGGGAAGCACCCCAGTGACAAGAGGGGGACTGCCCCAGTGACAGTTTCATACCTTTATTTCTGAGAGTGTAGTTGGAGTTTCATATGGCAGTGTTTAGACTCACGTTTCCATTGTCAGAGCTGATTCTGAAGCTCAGCTAATGTGTGAAAAATGAATTTTAGAATATTTCAGCTGACTGAGACAAACACTTTGTAATGTGGTCAAGCAAACCCTCTTTTCAGCAGCTAAAGCAAGCTTAGCTCAGTTACAGACAGTCTGGCTCGGCTCAGGTTCTCTGTTTCTGCTGAGTGTCTGGGGAAAGAGTCTAGATTTCAAAAGTCCGCTCTTCTTGGAATCTACTGGATGAACATATGCAAAGTTTCTCAGTAAGAAAAGCAGTTCAGGTTATTTATAGCAGCAGCAGCTCTTTAACTTTTACCTCTTTCACAGTCTTTCAGTCGTGTGATAAAGACTGATTAAAAACATCTGCTTCACAGAAATAGATCTTCAGTTGCAAAGCTAAATGAACTGTGTAGATGAGGGGGATATATACATGCAGTGCAGTGCTGATATAGCCAAGCCCCCACCAGCTGTTACAGTCCAAATGTAGAAAGAACTGTAGAAAGAAACTTAATAGGTTATCCAGTAAAAAAAAAACTAAACATCTTTAGAAGTACAGCACCAAATGTAATGATTTTTGTTCTGAATGTTTATTCAAAAGCCTGGAAAACTGATCAAGGCTGTGAGACTGGACCTTAAAAATGAACATCTGAAAACAGGCTAACATGCTCAAACTATTCAAACACTCTACTGTCCCAGAGGAAGAGGTGCTGTGTCTAATTCCAAGTTCAAGATTACATTTTTTTAATGTTTTATGCTTTAAAATGTCTTGATTCTACAGCGCTAATTATATATTACACAATCCACATTTTATTTCAAAACAAATGACTGCACACAGCATGTCCTTGTGCAAAATAGTGACCCTAAACTGTGCAAATGAGCATTAAACAACATAAAAATAGATGGGATGCACCCAGATGTCTAGTTTTGATCACTGACAGTGGTTTCTATGAAATTCAGCAAATGAGAAACCCTCAGCAATACAGAGTTAAGTTTCAAAACATTGATTAGAACTTTCATTTCTTCGATTTTGACACTGTACTGAAGTTACTCCACACTGAGGCCTTATGTCTCCAAACATTAAACCAATCAAACAGTCGGCCCAGATCTGTTACAATTTCACTGCAGAAACTGGACACATTTGTTTGATTTGCAGCCAGAAAGAAAACAAAAAAGCAGATGTTAAATATCATGTATATATCATGACCCATGACCCCACAGTTAATTACAGCGTATTCTGGTAAGGTTACTCCCAGAGAAAAGAAAGAGACAGACGAGGTGAAGAAAGAAGAACAGAAAGAGAGAGAAGAGGAAGCAGAAAGAAGAAGAGAGAGAGTGAAAAAACATAATGGTACGAGAGTGGCAGACTTGCTGGAGCTGCAAGCAAATCTGCAGAGTTCTAGAGCTTCAAGCTGGCCTTCAAAATGGTCATTACGACTGTTTTAGCCATGTAATGTCGATGATGTGCAGTTTTTGTGACCAAGTCCATTTCTCCTATTAAATAATTTACTGAATACATCACATTTGGCACATAATTCTACAGTACCTCCTTTATGTGAACGCATTTTCTGTGCATTAATGTAAAATTCATTTGAAGCTATTTAGTCTAAAAATGTCAAGCGGTGCGAACATCCAGATTTTGAAATATTAAAAAGAGTCATTTTGTCATTTAACTTTCGAAATCAAACAGTTTCAACTGTTTGTATGTTGGAAACTTAAAACCAGGACATGTTGAAAAATAGGGTAGCTTTAAAATGTATTCAAGTTAGGTCTGTTTTCTGATCAGAAAAAATACACACCTCCTTAAAACCACCTCCTTGTTTCTACTCTCATTGTCCATTTAATCAGCTCCACTTACTATATAGGCGCACTTTGTAGGTCTACAATTACAGACTGTAGTCCACACTTTGTTAGCCCCCTTTTACCTGTTCTTCAGTGGTCAGGACCCCCATGGACCCTGCGAGCAGGTACTATTTGGGTGGTGGATCATTCTCAGCACTGCAGTAACACTGATGTGGTGGTGGTGTGTTAATGTGTGTTGTGCTGGTCTGAGTGGATCAGACACAGCAGTGCTACTGGAGTTTTAAACACTGTGTCCACTCTATTAGACACTCCTGCCTTGTCAGTCCACCTTGTAGATGTAAAGTCAGAAACGACAGCTCATCTGCTGCTGCACAGTTTGTATTGGTCATCCTCTAGTCCTTCATCAGTGGTCACAGGACGCTGCCCACAGGACGCTGTTGGCTGGATATTTTTGGTTGGTGGACTATTCTCAGTCCAGCAGTGACACTGAGGTGATTAAGAACTCCAGCAGCACTGCTGTGTCTGCCACAAAATGTTTACACAGGAGTCCAAGTACAAAGAAAGGTTTATACATGTTTTGGTCAATAACTTTAAAATATAATATTTTTATGAATGTGTGGTCGCGCCACCTGACATTTTCTGGAGAGTAAAAATGACGATTACACCGTTATTAAAGCTGTAAAAGAAATATGAATTCATTGAACAGATTCTTGCACATCATATCAATTATTATAATCATTTTTATAAGATTGTTTTTAATTATGTTCCTTTTTTGAAAGCCGTATTTGTCACTGACCCTTTTAATAGTTATCAGTGCAAGAAATCACATAAAAAGTCAATCAGAGAAGGACCGACAAGGTTTGAGGCCAGTGTGTGATGTAGGCATGCAGCTTGCATGATGCTTATTGTTGAGGTATAAGCTTCTTTACCTGTTAGCCATGTTGTTAGCTTCATTTCAAACTTCATGTTAGTTTCAGTGCAAAACTAAAGAAGCAAACTTTATACACCAAACAGGTCTTCACTGACTGACTGCATACAGGCTAAGGAGGAACTATCACTTTAACCCAGCAGTGTCATGTGCTTCTTGCCCCTGGATTCAAACACTGATGGTGGGGGGATACAAACAGGTGTGAAGACACACTCTGGTTACAACAAATAAATAATTAAATAAACACACACAGCATGCAGCACGCTCTACCTCAGCTGACTGCTGTATTCTGACACATGGTTCATATTTACACACTATAGTTAAGGCTGAAATCTCTACCCCATTAACACCTTCGTCTGCATTATGTATTTGCGCTCATTATAGATCAACAGTAAAGCGATTAGCTCTTGGAAACGAGCTCACCAAAACACAACACACTCCAGAACTCCAAAAACACCCAATCTCTGCCCACTTCCTGTCCCGCAGGACGTCCCGCGGCGAAGTGGAGATCAGAAAAACACACCAATTACACTCCACATAAACACACAGATGAAGTGCAGATCCTGCTTCCTGTCTTTCCTGCACTCTGATAAGTGCTGGTTTCCTCTCAAATGTGGTGCCAGCACTCACTTCACTGCTGCAGTCAACAGCGCTCAGCAGTAAAATTCACAATATATTCAAATACATCACTGTATCAGATGATTTTTAAAGGGCCCATATTTGGAAAACTGAATCTCTCATCTTTTATTTTAATAAAACAGTTTGATCAAGTTGAAGTTTCAAAACATACCACTTCCCAGTCCATGTATGGAAACCAAACTGCAAAAACAATCATTCTGCAGCAGTTTAGCTCCACCTTTTTCACACTAAAGTTAAATGCATGGAAAAATATACAACTTTTTTTGTATTTTTTTCCAGAAGTTGCACTTATGATGTTTGTGTGTATTAATGTTGCAAAAACAGTCAAAATACAGTCACAATTCATTTTTACATGACCACTTTCAAACATCTGTTACAACTAAACAGGCTGTTTTTGTTACTGTCCTTTTAAGACTAACCCATATGCTGATTGGTCGCACTGTATTGTGCCCGGGTCTGAGCTGAAACACTCCTTATAACGTCACTGTGAATGGGCGAAGCCAAGCTGCTGTAGGCTGAGTAGGTAGACGTATATACATGGGCCCAATCCCATTTCATCCTTTGGCCCCACCACTTAGCCCTTACCCCTCCGGGGTAGTGTGTCCTTATTTTTTGTTAAGATAGAGGGGTCAGGTGAAACATAACCCCTCAAACCTTGGTTTTTCAGAGATTCACTCCAAACAGAGTGCTATGAGAAAAAAAGAAAAGCCGGCAAGATGGCTGAACAAACGACCAAAGAAACCCACAAATGTATTTTCTCTGTTAAAATATGATAACCATTGTATTTTCTTAGCTTAATGTTGTTTCAATGTATGATGGTCCTTTTCTTTATAAAAAGAAAAAAAATCACCAGTAGTATGCTAACGTCTCGGTAGTTAGCTAGCTAAATGTCCCGTTCCACCCTAAACAGTTCAGCAGTTCTGATGCCTGAGGCGCCAGAACGTAAATGCTGCACCATTTAAGGTGGAACAGGAAAATTCGAAGCTGGCGAATAGCTGACTTTAGCTTCATAACACCAAAGAATTAAGGCATATGGTTCTCTAAATGTAACTAAAGCCCAGCAGCGAGGAGCTGAACTTTACCCTCCTCTGCTGTCACTGCAGACTGGCAGGGTCGCCTACAGAGCAGCGCTGGTAGCTGTTAATGAAGTAATGTCCTTCTTTATTTGAAGGTCCCATTTCATAAGAGAAGATTTCAACCACTAACCCTTGTAACTCAGTTCCAAGGGGCAAGATGACACTCGAAAACAAAGGATAGCGGTAAAAATCAGAAATGGGATTGTTATTCATGACACCACAAAAACAGTGAATTCAAAATAGGCTGTTTTTGCAGTTTAGTTTCCATATATGGACTGTATGGACTGAGGAGTGAACGGCGGCGTTTACATACTACATCAAATGTATTTTTTTAAAAATGTTATAAACTCTTCGTAAATTATTAATATTATGTGTTAATAAACTCATGCCTATATCGCTAAAAGAAAAAAAAAAACAATTAATGAATGACTTCAATACTGATATACTAGCATATCACCCAGCTCTGACAACAGAGTCAAGCAATCAACAGTCAGCATGTAGAGGAATCCAGCTTCACTTGAGACAGAAACACACAGTCATTCAGGTCAGGCTGCTCTCCAGAAACATGGCTGACCTCCAACTAGGCCCTGGGGAGGCGCAATGCATTGTGGGTGCTGTTCCATTGCTGGCAGTCTTGATGACATCATTAAAGCTGCCGTTGGGAGTAACGCAAGGACAGAGAGAGCAGAACAGGCCTGCATGTATCAAAGCTCCAACAGAGAGTCTTACTGCTTAGCACTGCCTCTCTCCTCTTAACCCTTAGAGGCTGTACTGTCATTTCACAATTCATTTCATTTACAATACAATTCATATAAAATTGTCATAATTACAGAATTAGTCACTATTTAATGCATTTACTGTCACTTTACATTCTATATTGACAGCTACATGCTTGCACTTCTATTTTTGAGTGTTGTTTCATGTCTTAAGCATTGTAATGGTTTTTGTCTACAATTTAGAAATTGTTATTATTTTTACACACTGTCAACCACCTGAAAAAAAATAAATGATTAATCTTGATTGTGTGTAGTTAATCATGATTAAATGCATTTCTTTTATTTGGCCAAAGATCCCCCCCCCCCATTTAAAAAGCAGTGCATTTTGTTATATGAGCAGAGAAAATATGCTGAATCAGTATAATATGTATTTATTACTATAAATTATTTAATAATCTTACTTTTCTTGTGTGACTGAGTTTTACATGAACGTGATTTTCACAGAGCGAACATGGTTTCCAGTTTCCATCACAGTGACAGCAACACGTTCCAACCAATTAGAAATATATATCATATATACAGTCAAAGGTTCAGCTTCTCCGTGATTGTAAGCTCTCGTTCTTGTTGCTTTTGTTAGCTTGCTGCTCATTTATTTATCCACAGATTTCCCATGAGCACTGTCCAGCATAGTCTGATTAAGGTATGAATTTGAAAGCCAATTTAAAGCTGCATTTGTAGAATTGCAGATTATATTAAAGCAACATACAGCGCGCTGCAGCTGGGCCTCAGCCTGCACTACTATAGAAGGACTGAAAGGTGAAACTGGGAAAATCCATTAACAGTGTTAAAAAAAAAAAAGTTGCATTAATGATTTACCATATTAAGGTGTTAATGCACTAAAGTTGACAGCACTATGAAACATAATTACATAATTATATAGTTATTGTAAAGTACTTACATTTACATTCAGTTTACATTTCATATTAACAGTGTCGGCACTTCCAGCTATTTCTGTGTGTTTCCAAAAAAGTGACGAAAACATGGCAAAAATGTAAAGGGTGTGTTTTTTTCTACACTGTATACACAACAAATAACTCTTCATCAAATCCAAATCATAATAAAATATGTCCTCTTACAAACACAAACATAATTTTATAAATGTCTACGCTTGTTTTAAATGAATGACGAGTGAAGAATAATTTAATAAAATTACAGAAATAAGTGCTGCTGGAGTTTTTAAACACCTCAGTGTCGCTGCTGGACTGAGAATAGTCCACCAACCAAAAATATCCAGCCAACAGCATCCTGTGGGCAGCGTCCTGTGACCACTGATGAAGGACTAGAGGATGACCAACACAAACTGTGCAGCACCAGACGAGCTATCATCTCTGACTTTACATCTACAAGGTGGACTGACAAGGTAGGAGTGTCTAATAGAGTGGACAGTGAGGTGTTTAAAAACTCCAGCAGCATTGCTGTGTCTGATCCACTCGTACCAGCACAACACACACCATCACACCACCACCACATCAGTGTTACTGCAGTGCTGAGAATGATCCACCACCCAAATAGCACCTGCTCTGTGGTGGTCCATGGGGGTCCTGACCATTGAAGAACAGGGTAACAAAGTATGCAGGGAAACAGATGGACTACGGTCTGTAATTGTAGAACTGCAAGGTGCTCCTATATGGTCAGTGGAGCTGATTAAATGGACAAAGAGACCTCAGTGCTGAGTGAGTGTATACTGTACACTTTCTTTGTTAAGTGCTGAGTGCAGGCTCCTGGAGTTCAGCACAGGTTCCTAAAAAAAGATCCAGCTTGTCCTGAAGGCATCACATGCACCGGGTCATGAGGCTCCAGGAGCCAGGAGGAAGGCCCCAGGCTAAGACACGGCCAGGTCAGACACGGAGCTAAAGCCCCAGAAAGAAAAGGCCAGAGTGGACAACACTGCTCATCCACTATTCATCACACAGAACTGCCTTTAGTGGTTCAACACTGCAAGCATCTCTCCTGAAAGTATTGGTGAGGTGTTAACGTTGCCATGGTGACATCAGTCTGCTGCACCTGGAGCTCCTTTCTGCATAATTAATTTGTTATCATGTAAACAAAGTCATTCAGAGCGGTTTGGTGTGAAACGCTTCGTTCTAGAGAAACTTAGAGGCAGAGTTGTTTGCAATGGTGGTGACAGAAGATACGTTTCACTATAGAGATTTTTTTTAATTATATAATCCACATATGATGGTGTGGTGTATGCAGGGCGGGGGCGGCACAGTGGCGCAGTGGGTATCGCTGTCGCCTCGCAGCAAGAAGGGCCTCGGTTCGATTCCTGGCCTGGTGACCAGGGTCATTTCTGTGTGGAGTTTGCCTGTTCTCCCCGTGTCTGCGTGGGTTTCCTCCGGGTACTCCGGTTTCCTCCCACAGTGCAAAAACATGCAGTCAGGCCAATTGGACGTGCTAAATTGCCCCTAGGTGTGAGTGTGTGTGTGTGTGTGAATGTGTATGTCTGTCTGTCTGCCCTGCGATGGACTGGCGGCCTGTCCAGGGTGTACCCTGCCTTCCGCCCAATGACAGCTGGGATAGGCCCCAGCACCCCACCGCGACCCAGAAGGATAAGCGGTTTAGATGATGGATGGATGGATGGTGTATGCAGGGCCTTTTAAGGCCAAACAGACCCCAAAGAAAACTTACATTTTTCACATTCACTATTTTAGCATCATCAGCATTACATATAAACACTCAGAAGACATGTGTAGGTTCACTGGTGGTTTTGGATAGTAAATAAAATGGCTATATTTGTGTTGTAGACATGCTGACCCCTGGTTCCCATCACCACCACTCTAATGAAATCTGAGTCAGTAAGTTTCTCCATAATGAAACATTTCGCACCAAACCACTCTGAACGACTTCTTGACATCTTAATAAACAAATTATCCAGAAATGTGGAAATCTGTGAGATTTATTTTTAAATGAATTGTGCTGTCTTTATGTGAAGGAATATTTCTTTACTTTAGTATTTAAGTAGTTCTTTTTTTAAAGTTTCCCTTGTTTTTATTGGAATATTGTTGTTACTTTTTTGTGCATTTTAATTTTAATTACTGATAAATCCCCTTCTTGGCGAGTGCTTTTATTTGTTGTATTTCTATTATTTGTTTATTTTATTTTTGATTATCTTTTTTTCTCTTCTTCCTCTGTTGTTTTGTATGAAAGGTGCTATATAAATAAAGATCATTATTATTTTTTTTTTTAAAGGGTTCTATATAGCGCCCAAAAGGGTTCTTCCATTGTTACAGGCTTGATATCGTAACAACAGAAGAACACTTTTAAGTGCTATATAGAATCCTTATCTACAGCACATTCTAAAGAACGCTTTAATCAGTTAAGGGTTCTTTAATCAGTTTAGGGTTCTTTCATGGTTCTTTATAGAACTATTTTCTTTACTAAAGAACCCTTGAAGAACCATCTTTTTTTAAGAGTATACACAATTGGTCCCATCCATTGTAAATCATTATTAGTTGACTCCTCTGTCACTTCCTTATAGTGTTGGTGGTTAATCTGACATGTAAGGCCTTCTGTCCAGCTCCTGAAGGCCTAACCAATGGGAAAGCTCACTTAGCTGCATCTATGTACAGGGAAAAAAGTCCTGATTGGATACAAATATAGAGAGATAAAAAATTGGACCCTTTTGTTTCAAACCACAACTTAACATTAAATAAGAGTATTACTATAACACTTAAAACAAGCAAGATAATATTAAATAATATTAAAAAATAAGTGTACTAAATATTAAAAACACATATATAGAATGTTTTTCAGACATAATGTATTTCAGACATAACAGCTAGAAATTTTTTGGTTAAAAATCAGATTGCATGGTCAGATTTGTTGTATAATACAGCACAACGCAAACAAGCTGACATAAGAACACACACTTTCCAACTTGAATAATCCTCCCACGCCCGACTCCCTCTCCCGCAGACTCAGTCTCTCCAACCGCTATGCTAACCTTTCTTTGTTTGTGAGGGTGTAAGCTGAGTCACAGGCTGGGAGCTGAAATCAGGGGTTTCCCAGCTCAACTCTGAGACACACCTGAACTTTCCTCCACTGGAGCTGCACCAGGAGTCCATTCAGTTCATGCAGCTCACATTTCACAACTGAGTGCGCCTGAGTAAACACACTGTCCTCCAAAAGTTCGGGGTCAGCTCACTTTTTCAAAAGTGTTTCATACAAATGAGCATGTTTCAATTGCAAGTTGGCCGTTTCTTACCATATTAAAGCCAAAGCAGGTTTATTTAGTGGAAAAACAATATCACACATTAGTGACCACATAAGTGACGGTGCTAGCTTTAGAAAAAAGCCAAAGGCCACACATTGATCCCCTAGTTGTGACGTCAGCACTCATCGGCTCTCAAACCTTTCAGCTGTTTAAACTATCTTTGGGTCAAAAGAGTCTTTAACAATAGTTTGGAAAAGAAAGCTTTCAAATGATTATTTAAAACCTGTTCTTCACACCAAAGAGGACACTTTAATGGTCATGAAGCTGAGTGTCTAAAGGATTAGCACATAGCTGGTTAAAGCTAACTAAACCATTTAAACCTGTTTTATTCTTAATTAAATGACAAGTAACAGTGAAAATCATCAAGCATTAGTCAGAACATGTCAAAAGGAGGCAAACTTTTATGGGTGAGTATGTTTATGTGTCAAGTCTTTTGCAGCACACTGGAGCTTTTAAGTGATGAATGGACGCTAGCTGTGGGCGGACCCACAAAAAACGGGGGCATTTAGGGTCACAGCTAAGCGCTATGGATAAAAGAAGCGTTCCATTGAGTCATGCCGCTCACACACACACACAGTCCGTTTTAGCCCCTACTGCTGGCTCCTCAACAATGACCACTTGGGATCTGTTCATGAATTTTTATCTGATTCCAATTTCTTTACAGCCAAATTGGCCTACAGCCATTTTCTGGGCAATTTCTGTGGCTCTTTTTTTCCTGTGTGGATTAAATGAACACATCAAACACACTAGTACAAGTAAATAACATTATTTGCTCTTTAATAAGCCAAACAGGCTTTTTAGAACACATTTAGGCAAAAATAAATCAAAGTGCTATACGGAGTCTGTTTACACTTTGTACTGGTGCATTTTTGGTGATCGGATCACACTCGGATTTCACTTTGTTTGCATTGTGATCTGATTACGAACGGCTAACTGAAACCACATTCGGGGGTCGTCAGAGACGGACCTTGACCACATTTAACACAAGTATAAATGTGTTATCGTTATCCATATACAGTTACGTGAGTTTGCCTAGTGCTGAGTGGCAGAGTGAGGGGATTAACAAGGAAAGACTGAGAATATGCAAGGCTGCAGTTCTCCCAAAACCAAAAACACTCTGGGGTGATGAAAGTGTGCGAGCCGAGCTTGTCGACATGAATCATAACAGGAAAAAATGCAAACAAAAGTAAGATGGAAACTATGCATGTGCTGATGTGCTTTTTTTTGCGTGGGCAAAGTAAAATTGAATCTAATCTGGTAAAACTGGTCTGCACTTTAGTGAGAAGTCAAAGTTGATCGAGATACAATCAGGGCACGAAACACATGTTAACGCAAGGTGTACACAAGTGTAAACACAGTGAGCCATGCATAATTATGCCACAGCATTTTGCTACAGGTGAAGCAGCAGCATTCAAACACAGCACAAGTGCACTTACCTGCCTCACATCATTTACCTCATATAACTGCAACACACAGACCGACCAAAAACTAAATATACTGGCTTATTCTGATCGCGTGTCTGGATGTCCATAGTTGGCTAATTTCTATCATGCATCCTCAATGACCACAAGATCCTTGGATTCCTCTAGCAGTGGATAATCTATGGTCTGCACTAGTGTATCAGTACTGGTGTCACATTACAATACTGATGTTTAGTTTTACTGATATTTATAGATAACAAAAACTACGTTTTTCAGTTTTTAACATAATTTAAAAAATGCCTGTTGTCTTTTACACTGTGTGTAAATTTCACAATCAATGGACCAAAAGAAACGGCTCAAAATGACCTGGAAAAAATTCTGGTTCCATTGACTTCCACTAAAACTAAACTATGTATTTTGTTTCTCCTGTAAAGTTACCATTTTGGAGATACGAAGTTTTGTTCCGACAGCAGAGACATCATGTCAGTTCAATGTTTAGGTCTCAACCGCTGCTGCTGCTGCTTATCCAAGCCACTTATCCTTCTGGGTCACAAGGGGTGCTGGAGCCTATCCCAGCGGTCATAGGACAGAAGGCAGGAAACACCCTGGGCAGGTTGCCAGTCCATCGCAGGGCACATACATTCACACCTAGGGGCAATTTAGCATATAAGATTGGCCTGCATGTCTTTGGACCGTGGGAGGAAACCGGAGCACCCGGAGGAGCGCAGACAAGGGGAGAACATGCAAACTCCACGCAGAAAGGACCCTGGCCGCCCGGCCGCGGAATCGAACCCAGGCTCTTCTTTGCTGCCACCCAGATATGATGACAATAGTACATTCACCCCCCTTCTTTGTAAGACAAGTCCCTCAACAAGTTTTGAGTGAGTTCTCTTTGTGCACTCTTTCAACGCAATCAGATTCATCCACTCATGAACCCATGTTACAAAATGTTCTTCGCACGTTCCACAAGAGAGGGCTAAAACCCCCCAAATCTTACAGAGCACACCATTAAACTGCAGTGTATGTTATTTACTGGGTGCTTCATATTGTTTTGAAGAACAGCTCAAAACTCAAACGCTAAATGAGCAAGTTTCCATTCTGGAAATGTATTTTCTGTCTGGTTAACATTTATAACACAATGTAAGGTTCTTTTTTGTGTCATTTTAAGACTAAATTAGTACAAAAGAGTCCAATCAAAAATAGCTCTGTCAGGTTTTTCAGAAACACTTTGAGCACAGAGTAGCTGCCCTCATTAAGAATGGGCTTAACTTTTTCAAAGATGCACCGAAATGAAAATCCTTGGCTGACACCATAATTCAGGACACACTGGGCTACCAAAATGAACCTGAAAAAAGCTGACAAAAACCAGTTTACATAAAATAAACATTACAGTATGTTGGCTAAAGCATGTGTCACGAATTCCAGCGTCCTCCATAACAGAGAGCAGTTGGTCATCCAAAACAATGAGTTCTATTACTTTTAGTCATTCTTTGCCCTGTGGCTCTGTCGTTTGTGAATGTTTTCATTATTTAAAAAAGCTGAGGTTACAGATGGTGTCGACGAGCACGCAGGTTTTATCCTTTCGGCTTTAGTCTTTTTTCTATAATCTGCGTTTAAAGCGGGATGTTGTGTTTTCAAGTGGCATCAAACGTGCAGTGGAGAAGTTCTTGGGTGTAGTATCTCCTCATGACACTCAACATGAACAGGGATTATAAATCGCTTGTCTAATGTTCCTCATAGAAACCACAGAAAATCTAAATGCGGCTGATATTTTCACTGCTGATCTACTGCTGCTCCAGCTGTTTGAATGAGGCTGCAGTGACTGTCGCTAACAGCACTAATTACCATTCCTCACTCTCATAATCATTCAAAATACTTGTAACATCTTAGATATGAACACTTTATTGTAGACCTTTATCAGTTCGATTTTCTCTTTCTGAACTCAAACCTGAAAAATTTACCATTTTCAGTTGAAAACTTTCATTCATATTAATGCAAACTTCAATAACATCTGATATTGTGAAACCACAATATATTTAGAAAATATCTCGATACTGAATTTTATCAGTATCATCCACCACTACTTTCCTCCAACACAACCCAACTCTACATTGGCTCACCAATGTACACCCGGGCGTGTGGTTTACTGTGGGTAACGTATAATTATCTTTTTTTAAAGGACCTGATCACACGCATGCACACTCCCCAGCCTATTCGTTTCAGTCTCTTCAAGTGCACTGGGAAGCTATAACCCTCAAACACGTTTTACTGCAAAACATACGTCCAGAGAGGAAGAGAAAGGAAATAATGAATGCTGGAAGGAAAATTGAAGAGCAGTTATTTCTCAGGTGACTGACCGTGGCAAAGAACAAGTACAGCAAACAAGAACAGTCCAACACAATTACAAAGAGCGAGGTATTATGGTAGATGTGCAATGCAATGTATAAACCCTTGGGGTGCAAATTTTGTCTTTTCACCGATAACTGACCGCTCTGGTTCTGAAATCTGAGCCAGCACCTCAATCGGAGTAGATCCGATTGAGGCCATTTGGAATACAGTTTCTATCCGACTGAACGAGGTGGGTAATCCTGTAAATATTCTGTTAAATAGAAGAATAATAACCGTGTAAACGCCTGTATCTGATTACATTCCCTATCGGAAAGTTTAAGTACGTTCTGTATGTCCGTCACATCATAGTGAAAGTTTATACCGTTCAACATGGCGGAGCAGAAACTGGTCTGCAGAGGAGACGAAGTTTATGCTCTGATCTTTAAAAGACGGCGGTGGGACGGACGTCCAGCTTATGTGTCTCAGAACACGACGTCTTCCTCTCGGCCTTCTCTAATAAGGACATGTGAAGGATGTTTTACTGAGTCTGACATCATTTTAAAGCAATTAAAAACACAAGCGCTGCGCACTGCTGCTCATCTCACTCTGACTGGACTCACGTGATGCTCATTGTCATGGTAACGTTTAAACTAAGCGGTTCTCTACGCGTGCGCGTCATTTTGGATCGGATTACTTGTAGTGAGCATGTAAACTGAGATTTTCATCAGATTGTTGAGTAGAGTGACAGATAAACACCTCAGTCTTAATCTATAATCAGAATTTATTCAACCAAAATTGGCAAAAAGCTTTGCATGTAAACACAGACACTGACTTATGTCTAAAGCAAAAATCCAAATTGGTCAGAAGGGTCACGCGTAGATGAATACATATTTTAAATTTTATTTCATTTACTCCTTCATGGTTAAATGATGTTTTGTTGATTTTCTAAGTAGAAATAAGTTAACACATCATATTGAGGGGAAAACAAAAAACCATAATTGTAACTGTTTAAAAGTTTTGGCACATTTTGTATATTTTACGTTTTACTTTTTTCCAATATGTTAAACTCAAACAGAAACTGCAATAAAATTTGACCGGGAGTGTTCATACTTTTGCATTCGACAGCATTTTTTTTTCGACAGTGTTTTTAAACTGCTTTCTATAACCTGCATTTAAAGTAAATCTTTTTAAATGAAGACTTAGTTTATCTTAATGTATTAGTTAAAAATTCATCTCAATAAAATATTTTAGTCATTATCATACAGCTAAGTTCAGCTTTGTGGTTTGGCATTTTTTTTTATTTAGGTTGCCTTTTTTCTGATTCTACTTAATCATTAAAAAAACTAATTTATAGGACTTTTTAGCGTAATTCACACATGCAAAGTCCTTTAAAACACTATTAGGTTCAATATTTCAGGCCAATCCATTCCAGTCTACTCAGCTTTTAGAAGTAAAAGTATCTGCTGATCTGAGAGCAACTTCACTCTGATTTGTGCACTGGTCCCAAAACCCTCATGTGGACTGGACGTGGCCGCCCAGGCTAAACAATAGCAGGAAAAAGAGGAGAACCTGAGAGACACCTCTTCTAAATATGGACTACAGAGCAGACCAGGAGACAAACAGTCTATGGAACCTTAATCTGAGAACAGATCCGTTCAGGAAAACAGCCAGAAACGATTCTCTCACTCAGGTTACCATGAATGAAGCCCTCTCTGAAACAGGACTTCACACAGCTCATACATACAGCACTGTGCAAAAGTCTTAGACCCCTGAGAAAATACATTTTTCCAACAGTAGGTATTTATTTATTTAAAAAAATAATAACACTAGAATAAATGCAAATGAACGATCTGATGTGTTTGCTCTCAGTGAGTGTGTTAGCTCAACCATTCCCAAAGCTCTACTCGAGGAAGCCCAGTATGTACAGTTACCTTCCAATTACAGTTACCTAGTTTATCTAATCAACACTTCATTAAAAAAATCAGGTGTGGCTGAAAGACTTTAACAAACCCAAACAGTGGCTGGAGCGCAGAGACTCTGATTATATGTACTGTACATGTTCCTTTGTAATATTCTGTATTGAAACACATTCCAGCATTTTTCTGAGCCGAATCCATCGATGTAGAATATAAGTGGAGGTCCTTAGGATTAAGACAAACAAAAGATTTTAACGAAAAATATTCAAAATTAAATCTTGACCTCAGAAGCAAAATCGTATCCAACCTAAAAGTGCTTGTACTGTTAATGAATATGCTAATGTAAGTAGTCGACTTTGATCCTGACATGAGTCCTTCAATATTGAGTATCTGCACATATTTTTGTATTTTTGTAAATGATACAGCCACACAGTGCACAGCTCGCATAAGCTCTCCGGACAAAAATTTAGTCACCTTATGTGTTCAAGGTGGTAGTAACTTCTGAGTTACTATCTTCTTTAAGGCTCCTGCAGATGATGTTGCACAAAGATGACTGGGCTATAAATACCTGCTGGGTATGTGACGAGATTCATAGATTGAGAAGAGGTGGTACATGGCACTGAATGTCTTGTTCCGTGTGTGGAAGGCCACAGTGTGAAGGAAGTAGCTGAATTTGCAGGGGTATCGAAGCGTACAGTCATACGGGTCGACCAGCAGGGGCAAAAATCCTGGTCTACAGGAAACTCTCATCAGAATTGTGGCTTAAAGACGAAACTGACCGACAGGGACTGCTGCCGTGTTTCACGGCTTGTAAAAAAAAACATTTCCCTGCAGAGTGTTCCTTCAGAAATGGGTTGTGAAGGATCTGCCTTGACTTCTAGAAGCAATTCTTGCCTGAAAGCAAAGCGATTTTTATTCACAAGCTCCCTGGACAAAAAACTAGTCACCACCTGCAACATGCAAGGTGATTAATTTTTTGTCCGGGGAGCTTACATTAAAGTTAACTTAGTTTAGCTAGTTTAAGACCAGGTAGGCAAGTGGTTTAAAATGCTGCAGTAAAAAAATGTGCAAGCTCTTTTCTTTTAGCATAAAAATAAAAGTTTTGAGTTTCGAATGCACTGTTTTTTTTTCATGACTAACATACATTTCTCAATTTTGAACATACCATTACTGTTATCATTAAGTGTAATTATCATGGCTTCCATGTTCGGCCTCCATGTTTTGACAAAAAAGCTGAAGTTAAAACTCTGTCCGTTAGACAGTTTTCATTTATTTTCCACTAACAGTTTCACACTGTATACATTTACACTGCTTGTTAACTTGAAAATGCACATCACTGACAAAGTTAATGTCTGTGATAATGTCTATTTACATTAGCTTTCACAACATTGGTGTAAACTGAGATCAATAGGGGGTAAAATAGCCTTAAAGGACTGGAATTTGAGGCTTATCGTAGGCAGTACTGACTCAGTAACACCTAGAATCTCCAATACCACCCTTCTGATCAAACTGGGACATCATCAACTGGTACAGGAGCAACCAAACAATCAAAAAAAGTAAATCAATTAAAAACTGACTGGCAGCAACAGTGGAGTGCACAGGAAAAACGCAGCGCTGGGACAAAACAGGTGAGACTGTTTAAAGAAAAATAACAATCACAGGATGTCTTTGACCACATAAAACCCAGCCAGATGCCAGCAGCTGGCATCGTCGCACTAACTTCCCTTTGTGGAACGTCAGAGCACACAGACCAAACAACCTGAAACCGCTGCTTTAAAGTAAAAGTCAAACTAACTGTGCTGTGTGTCGCAAAAAAAATGGCTTCATGCAAATTGGCATGAAACGAAAGTAGAAACAGAGTGTGTAGACACTGACAGCGTACGTGTGCAGAGCTTCGGGCGTAATCACATGCCACTAGTTACATGACACAGCCCACATTGCCTTTACATACCCCCCACCCACAGCCCACATTGCCTTTACATACCCCCCACCCACAGCCCATACATCTAGTCTTTTGGTCACATGAGAATACTCATTCTGAACACAAAGAAATTAGGAAATTCAAATTGATTTGTGAATAAAAGCATAAAAAAGACATCTTCTGTACTGTTATATGTTAATCTAGGGTTCCACTATAAATAAACTACAATATCCATCACTTTTGACCCCATGTGTCACAGATCAGGCCCGTAGTATATCCTTAACTGGCCCACAAAATTATTTTCCTTTTCTAACGCACTGCAATGCAATCCCCAGCATGCACTGCAGCAAAATGTGCGTAATGGAATGTAATATCGCCTACTGTAAAGTGCATAATCTTATGTACCGTAGACTATTTATATATTTATTTATTTTATCTTTTAATATATATTAAGTATTCATTATGTCATATTTCAAGGTTCACTACAACTGCCTGTGTTTGATGGGTTTTTTTTAAATAAACAATGGCTAGCTCAGGTTATAGCAAAATGTTAATTACCAATCAAATAAAAACAGCCGTTCTCTTGCCCACAGGTTTGTAGAGGTTTTTTAATATGGCCCTTTTAGTGGTTGAGTTCGACACCCCTGCTTTAGACCAAGCAGTTGACATGAATGGGTTAAAAAAAAAAGAAAAAAACTTATATTTATTTAAAATGAGACACACTGGGCAAATATTTTATATTTTAACCATATTCTCCTAACTTATTTTAGGGCTATAAAGTCTAACTGTAGACATCTTTTACCTTATTATCTCAGAACAACCCCAAATCTGTACATTTTAATGTTTTTACCTACAGTACATTAACAATATTGTATGAAACAGCCATTTGCTGATTAAGCTGGTGTGGTCCTGCATAGGGCTTTTATTCTGATGTGCTGTCTCAACTGTAGTTAAGAGAGCTTTTATTCTGCCACGTTGCAGTGCTTTCTAGATAAAACACATGGAGTAAGTCACCTCTGTTTCATCTCCTTAAACAAACAGGTTTGCATTTAATGTGGCCAATCCACATCATTAGCTGTAGGCTGAGCAGTCAGTTCAATTAATAACACCACAAACTGGGACTTTTAGAGCAACTAAGTGTAGAAAACACTGTTTCAGTGCTAAAACAACCACCAAATCCACCTTATCAGCAAAGTGAATCGGTCAGCCAAGTGCAAGAGTCTGCCTAAAAACATATATGTGGTTCAGTATCATAAAGTGAGCCAGTTTTATAGCAGAAAAACATCATCTAAGCCAAAATCATTTCAGTCTGAGCAAATTCTTTTCTAAAATATATGAATTTATTCCAGCTGCAGAGGTACGACCACCACAAAGAGGTGAAGCGGAGCAGCGTACTGACCTGCCGTGGGCGTGGAAGTCGAGGTGGATGAATTTATCCTCATGAGAGAGGGCTCTTTTGGCTCGCTGGTGCTTACTGTGCAGGGAGTCGGTGTCGTAGGACAGGCCCTCATAGTTGCGGATGTATTTATTCAGACGATTCTCAAACTGACCTGGAGAGCGAGAGGGAAAGACAAGAGGGAAACAGAGAAAAATAGACGCCGTTAGGTCACTCTAAGGGCTTCAGTTGATTCAGGCACAATATTTTTTACAACATTTTGCAACTGTGACTGCAAGGTGGCCCAATGCCGTTTTCTTCTCTGATACTAATATCGATTTTGAAATCCTGGGGCATCAGCTGATACTTTTCTCTTAAAACTACTAAGCTGGAAAATTAGTTATTTTTAATTGAATGACTTTTAAGATGAGCATCTAAAAGTAGACCATCATGCTGAAACTACTCAAATACTTTACTACCCTACAGCAAAAACTACACAGCTAGCAGCATCACATCACACTAGAGATGGGGACTAGAGCCAGTGACTAACATTCTAACTGTTGAATAACTTCCGCCTCCACCCTTAAATGACTCGCGACAGATAAGAGCAGCAACCTTAATATGGTAAATGAATAAAACATTTTGCTTCCAACCTTATACGAAACTCAATGTCAGTTTTGCTGCAGACATGCACAGTGATTACTACAGTGCTGTTCTTTCAGCGATGCCAGGTTTAATCAAATAACGAATCTTTGATTACAGAACATTCAGTCTGAAGGACAGAGGCATGTGCTGTACACAGTAAATGCAGCGTTTAAAGAAAAGTGGCAAAGCAACCTGAAACAGTGGGCTAGCATGAGGTTTGGACAGCAAGTATTGTAGCTAGCACATTAGCTAACTTAGCTGAAGTGAAGTTTAGATAAGTTACTGAACACTGTGTCCACTCACTGTCCACTCTATTAGACACTGCCTTGTCAGTCCACCTTGTAGATGTGAAGTCAGAGACGATAGCTCATCTGCTGCTGCACAGTTTGTGTTGGTCATCCTCTAGTCCTTCATCAGTGGTCACAGGACGCTGCCCACAGGACGCTGTTGGCTGGATATTTTTGGTTGGTGGACTATTCTCAGTCCAGCAGTGACACTGAGGTGTTTAAAAACTCCAGCAGCACTGCTGTGTCTGATCCACTCAGACCAGCACAACACACACTAACACACCACCACCACGTCAGTGTTACCGCAGTGCTGAGAATGATCCACCACCCAAATGGTACCTGCTCTGTGAGGGTCCATGGGGGTCCTGACCACTGAAGAACAGGGTAAAAGGGGGCTAACAAAGTATGCAGAGAAACAGATGGACTACAGTCTGTAACTGTAGAACTACAAAGTGCACCTATATAGTAAGTGGAGCTGATAAAATGGACAATGAGTGTAGAAACGCCCTGCTAACAAAGCTCACCGGTAGTATCGGTCTCACAGCTACAATAAGCTTTAGTCCAGTCAAGTGGAATCTCTGCAGGAACACTACACTAAAGCACATCACTACGCTTTCTGCCTCAGCACATAAGCGCCGATGACTCATTACGTAGCTCACAAAGAATTTGTCTTGCAATTATGAATTATGACTTTGAATTGTTCTCGCCGTCTCTCCACGGGATAGCAGTCAGTTACTCGAGCACCAACTTCCCTCAAGCAGAAAAAGGCAATGTACACAAAAGCACAGCGAGGTTGGACTCGAGGGAGGGTTTAAAAAGTGTGTGGGAAAGAATAAAAACACAAGACAAGCAAAACAGACAAGCAGAAAATGAAATCCATGATTATTTCTACCCGAATATAGATCTGTACACAGACAGATCTGCCCATATTTACTTTCTACAGATGTATCGAGATCATGATCTCACAACGACGACATCTGGGGACAACCAGAGCTAATTTAGAGCTAATGTGGGTGTGAAATTTCTCAACATCTCTTGAAGACAGAGCCCAAAATAAGGGTTGCTAGCACACTTGTTAGCTTGTCGTTGTAGTATGACCAACGACAGACCTGTCGCTAGCACATGGATGGAACGCAAGTTAGCTGGATATCAATATATACTCCAATATCAAAATTAGTCACAGCGCACATCCCTACACAGCACCAATACTGAAAGCTGTTGGCTGATATGGACACTGATATTTCTTCTTTTAAAATGATCTATTTTTAATTGAAACACTTAGTCTTAGCATCTAAAAGTAGGTTAAAAGTCCTCAGACACTCTATTAGCCAGGAAGAACTACACAGCTAACCACATGAAACTATGTGCTGTTTCAGGACAGATTTGTTACAGGATTCATTCCCTCCCCCACTTTCACTGGGGTGGGACCCTCAAGGGTTCATCTCAGTACCTTTAGTCAGGGAACATAACTGAACCATAATCCACTGAAATTATATCTTCTAAGCTGTACTGACTCCACACACCCCGTCTCGTTTTACTTTTATTTTATTGTTCTGTTTTTAAAACATGAGGTTATGAAAGACTCAAATACAAACTTTTCACCTGAAAAAAACTTATTTAAGGTGCACAACTGGACCTTAAAACCACTGTTGTGCCTTTGAGGGAACATTTACATTGTTAGTACCTTGATGAACGAGAAACGTTCCTTCACAGCACCTTTATTTCTAACAGTGCCCTAATGCGGACGTGCTTGTAGCCTCTACTGTTCCTAAGTACAGCATATCTACATTTCCGTCTGTGTATGTGTGTGTATGTTTGTTTTTCTTCCATCCTTCCTCAGATTGAAAAAAAGCAGCTTCCTGGTTCAGGGCTGGACTAATAATAGCCTGACCTCAGCAGAGGGCTTACTGTGACACACTAATACGCACAATGCCGGCAAACCATCACAGCTTGCTGTGGCACAGCGAGGGCAGTTTAATCTCATTCACCAGCCACTGCTCTCCCTACTGACACTCGCAACATAACAAATCCGAAGCCATGCAATAGGAACCGAATGATGATTTAAACATGCAGACTTAGTTGAGGGAATGCAGCTATGGTGACCTTCTCTGGCCCTCCACTAAGGCTGGCTTTACACGGTGAAACTTTCATGCAACTAGTTGCATGTCATGAACTGCCTGCAACATAATTTCAGTGCAGTTTGACACACACACGAAATTTACATATTTGAAGGATTTTTATCATCGTTGTATATATTTTCCATTCTTTATTATTGCCATTCTTTTTCCCATATCTACATAAGTGTCTTTTATTTAAATACCTAAGCTTGTATACTATATATCTGAGTTTTATTCACCTGTTGTGTGTAAGTCTTTAATTATTTAACATAATTATAACAAACAGTAATTATTGTTTGTACCACCATCATGGTGAACCGTGTCTCTCTCTCCTCTTCTAAATGAATCTGAGTGAGCTCTGTGTACAATTAGGGGCCATCAAGAGAGGAGAAACTGAATCTAGCTATGCAGATCTTGAGAACAGCACGCTAAAGAAGAATAAACGCTGGCACAAGCAGCTGTTTAAACAGATGTTAGTTAGCTGGCTGATTGTGCAGCTGGGTTCAGATACATTAACTCTGGGAAACTCACGCATGTTGTCATGACTCAAACTGACACAATGAAAAACTACCAACTTTCAGTCAAACAGGACAATCTCCTTTTCAGCTGCCCAATAAACCATCTTCTGCTTGATTTTCTTGTCCACTGATCTGGTGAAATGAATGGTTCACGAAAGTTGAAACACTTGCAACTGTCACGACTGAGTTGCAAAGTTGCAGGATGCAAGTGCAATTTAGTTTTATACAGTTTTCAAGCAACTAAGGTCGTATGAAAGTTTCACCATGTAAAGCCAGCCTGGATGCCTTGATATCACTACTGATATTTGTCTGATATTGTTTGAAACTTGTACTGCGCATTTGGGTTATTTTCAATGAAGTGATGAGGCTAAAAATCAAATCGAACCTTTGTTCAATATTGATACTGCTTGTTTGAGGCATTCTTGATAAGATGATGATCAAAATCTAACTTTTTTTTTTATATCGATTATGCCCAACAGAGGCATTTCCACTAAATTAATGTTAATTATTAAAGTCTTCTTTTTTATTGATGCACATTTGACATCTTTCTGCTAAATTAATCTTGCTGTTTGGTTCCAGCAGGACTGCTGACAGTTGGCAAATGCATGTAATTGTTAGTGAAGATAATCAATATCAAATGATATGGAGAAGTATATGATGTGAAAAATAATAATAATAATGATAAAAATAATAATAATGAAAAATGATATGGAAAAACATAAGACTACTCCTATATCTCCCAGCCCTACACTGTGCAGACACCCTGCAGAGAGTGCGAGTTTCCTGTTTTGAGAAAACCTCCACCTCCTGCGGCTCCAACCGCTTCAGCCTGATACAAACACCAGAGCTCCTCTGATCTCTTGCTCCATAAACACACACACACACACACACACACACACACAGGCGCACAAACACACTCACACACAGCGTGATGTCCAGCCTGATGGAAAATTAGACTTTTCCAGTACTAGAGTCGTGCATTCTGATTCATTTTGACACTTGAGTGTCCATTAGAGCTCATGAATAAATATCCAGTTAAAAAAATTAAGTTAATGAAATGTAGAGTGTAAATTTTTAGGTCACAGCGTTGATGTTGCACAAAAATTGATCATCTTGCATTACTTTTCAAAACATGTTTTACTATCCAAAACAGCCGCGGTGACTTGTCTCAACAACGTCAGCTTTGTGCCTTTATGCCTCGAGTTGTTTAATCATACTAGCTTTCACTGCCTCGCTGCTTTACATCTTTAGTTCTATTTCTCTCTCATACGCTGCAGTGCTTTCTTAGGATTCTGAACAGGCTAGATGGGCGCGCTCATACATTTTACACCACGTAGCAGCCAAATGTATAGACACATTAGGGAAGGGGCGGGCACCAATCCTTGTATATATATTTTTGGTATAGGTAAGATCAGTCTAGACAGCTCTTTTGTTTTGCTGTTAGATGATAAACTAAAAAGCTAGGCTATTTTTTTTTCTTTTAGTTTGTTTTGATGATTTAATTCCTTCAGCGCTGCAGCTTAAGCAGCAAGTCTATCTGCCATTTTGTAAATATTGTTGATAGCGTAAACGATCATATTCTTGGAGGTTTCGCTGTGGTCCTAGCGTGATTTCCTAGTGTGCATTAAATGGTAAAAGAAAGTCACCAACATACTGTGGAACACACTGTATACTACAGCTGAATGATTAATCGTTTTTAATATCAACATCGCAATTTGAAAAAGTGCAATTTTCAAATCACAAGAGCTGCAATTTTTATTATGTGATGGATTATCAACAATGTTGTCTAAACAAGTTTCAAATGGAAAAAATCAAACTAATAACACAGAGCTTGTAACCTGCCTGTAGATGAAGCAACAAAACACCCATGTTCTGTGTATGTGACATCACAACCATCACAACTAGTCTAGCAAGAAAAAGTGGATATTCTGGTCTTCTTGGGCAAAAAACAAGCCTGGAAATGATCTGACAGAACGTCACTGCGTTTAATCACAATCGCAATATTGGTCAGAAAAATCGCGATTAGGAAGGCCTGCTGTGCATTTAGTGTGATCTGATTGCTCATCAATGCAAGCACACAAAACCATAGGTTTGGTATTGAGGGTTCGATGTGCAGTTAGTAGATGTGTTAGATCAAGGAAACCACCAGGCAACTCCAGGACCAGAGCTGGACACACCTGGACAATGCAGATCAGTACTACTGAATTAGTCCACAGCTAATGACGTAAGAAAAGCTATTTTATGTTCAAGGTTAGGACTCGAGTGTGGCTGCACTGCCTCCACAACAGAGCACTAAGATGTTTACAGTGTACATGTGGCACTAGCTCAGGATGTGCACTTGTTCTCTTCCTAGAAAAAACAAGGAAGTGCCACAGAGCAACAGGAGCGCGCAAAGTGACATTGTAGGCTCAAAGTTTTGTCAGACAAAGAACAAAGTAGCGCCGTTCAGTAAAACGTGGTTACAGCAGATGCAGACAGATATAAAAATGCCATTCAGGCCTCCAAATCTTTAGATTAAATTAAGAATTTGTGGCCAGAATTACAGATACATATTTATTACCGTATGTAGGTTATATTAGTAATGAACAAACAGCAGTTGGGTGTTGCTTTGAAAAATGAACTGTTCATTCAAAACTAAACAAATGTGGTTACAGTTGGCAAATATAGAATCTGATTTGAAGAAGTTAGTTCAGTGTCTGACCACATGGATCTTGCACGAAAGGGGGAGCAACAGCTGTTTTGTTATTAAAGATGGATATTTGTGAATGTGTGAAAATTCAAGAGGTCTGATAATTTGTTCAAAGGGAAAAAAGATCTCCAATTCAAGTGGTCACTCGGGCCACAGGCTCTGCACTCTTAGTAGTGTGGAAATGAACATTCTTGACCGAAAATTATGTTATATATAATCTGCTGTTTCATTCATGATTTTGAATTAACGTAATGATACTGATGATGCTGTAAAGGTGAGAACTGCCATGTCTGGAAAGAGAACTAAGAGAAGTACAGGACTAATTTAACTTTAATTTTATTTAGCAAACTGTTTAAACAATGAAGTTATGAAAATATAAGACTTCATGGTTTCCCAAGGCATCTAAAGTTGAATTCCACAGGGATTTTGCTGTAACAGCAGAAAAACACCTTGTTTTTTAATAAGTCAAGCAGGTGAATGTGGATTTGGAACTTCCATCTAGTAGTCAGTGGGGTGAACTTTCACAACACGTCACTTTAGTGTTCATCATCCAATGAAGAGACAACTGTAAAGCAGGATCTAACAGATGTTCGCAATAAAAACGAGAGCTTAAAAAAGGCAAAAACTTTGGTGCATTTCTTATTTTTAGTGGTCAAAATGTGAAACGCTGTGGCTGCAGGGGCTGCAGGGCAACGTGCAATATTGACTTCTGGGTTGATATATGTTGTTATCTTTAATTTGGCTGCGAAAATTACCTAATGCTGTTTGTCCGAGGCCGTCTGCTCGAGGCTGAGACCGAGGTAAGTCTCAGCCTCAGCCCCCCCACACACTGGTGAGTAGAGATAAGGTGCCCTCAATATCGATCATTATGGCTCACCTCTCATTAAGGCTACGTTCACATTACCAGGTTGAAGTGGCACAAATCTGTTTTTTTGCCCTAATGTGACTCAGATCTGATGTTTTCAGGGCTGTGTGGACACGCAAATCTGATCTTTTCAAATCCGACCTGAGCCACTTCCATATGTGGTCCTAGATCGGATACGTATCCGATTCGTGGCCATGCGACCTTAATGTGAAGATCGTTCTGGCCGTTAGTTTGTTTGCTGATGATCCACGTGATTCATTTCAGGACACCTGTTTGTTCACATAATGACAGATTTGAATCACTTACCTAAACGAGTGTGAACCATATTGTCAGAGAGATCGGATTTGAGCAAAAAGAAATCAGATTTGAGAAATGAGGCTTGTAATGTGAATGTAGCCTAAGCTACTGGCCACTCATTGATGGGTCAGCTGTGATGACGTATGGCGCTTTCTCTGGTGCTTCGCACAAAAGCTGGTTTTTCAACTTTAAAACTGCGACTTGCACTGCACAGTCTAGAGGAGTGCTTTTCAGTCACAATGTGTTGCTCCATAAACAACAATAAAAAGAAGCACATCTGAGATCGAACGCCCGCCAACACAGGCAGCTCTCTGAACAGGATGACATGATATTTGACTCCCACGAGCCAGTTAAACCAACACAGCTCAACTGTCTCTTCTGTTAGGTACACTAATGTGTTGTATTAACGTAGGACAACTCCCACCACGTTTAAAAGTTCAGTTATGTTCACCTGTGGGAGCACTAGTGTCTTGCTCTGGATTACACACAATAAATCAACAAACGTTTTTTTTATAAACAAGCAGTAAATGAGTTTTTAATCATCACTGTGGGTTGTTACTGTGGTAACTCGATTAACTGCCTCCAGACACAGGCCTACCAACATGGCCAATCCGGAGATAAATAAAATCACAGAGTAGTACCTGTCAGAGAACAATCACCGCAGGAACTCATGTAAATGTAATCGAATCAGGCTTAAGAAAGCTACTAAAGAAGGACCAGGATGTCTGAAGGGAGGAGAGAAAGTTAGCCGTTTGTCAGCTTAGAGAAACAAAAATGTCAGAGAGAAATGATGCTTTTACACTTTAAACCACAGGAGGAAAAACAGGCCCTCTCTCTCTCTCTCTCTCTCTCTCTCTGACAGCTGCAGGTTCTCAGTCAGACGAAGCAGCTCGAAAAGAAGGTTTCACAGAAAAATCTGTGAAACCAGTTTGTCTAATGCAGCACATTCTTTCCTCACACACAGCAAAACAGAGAGCAGCGAGAAACCACCAAAAGAGAGAGAGAGAGAGAGAGAGTCAGAGAGGGAGAGAGAGAGAGTGAGAGAGAGAGAGAGTGAGAGAGTGAGAGAGAGAGAGAGAGAGGAGAAAAAGTGAAAGTGAAAGAGAGAGAAAGGAAAAAAAGAGAGGGGGTGGTAAATGAAGAAAGTGTGCGAGAGTGAAGGATGGCTGTGTGCTGGCGGAGTTGCTGAGGACTCTTCACCTGCAGGACAGCGATAAACCCCTCCACTCATCCAAAGAGAGAGAGAGAATAAATCAGCTATGACTCCACTCGTAAGCAGTGGGACACTGACACACATTTCAATTACAAACACATTTCTCTCTGTATCTCTCTCTCTCTGTATCTCTCTCTCTCTGTATCTCTCTCTCTCTCTCTGTATCTCTCTCTCTCTCTGCAGTAGATATAGGTCGTGGAAAAAGATCACCTGTTTTACTGTGAATGTAAAGAGGAAGGGTCAGAGACCTGAGTCACACAGCTCCTTGGATGATTTCGCTCCTCTGTTCCCGCTGATGTCTCTCTTACTATCTCTCTCTCTCTCTCTCTCTCTCTCTCTCTCTCTCTGTCTCTCTCTCTGACAGTGGGACCGGTACACAGCTCAGTTCTGTTACAATTAAACTGGAATGAAAGCTCACTGTAGCAGCGCACACCATTCAAAAGCCTACAAACCCAGCAGTCCCACAGTGAGCGTCCACACCAGTGACTGCCTGAGTCACGCAGAATCACAGGATGAGGCCTCATAAAGGATTCCTCATGTTCTCTTTGATTCTTTAGAGATGGGCATTTCAGTCAAACTTGACATTCAACTTTTTAAGGCACTCTTGAAAAATGTTCGAATAATTTGCTATAGGATACTGTCAGTCGGCCCATGATGACCACGGCAGCATCGTACACACACAAGTGCTCCTGAAGCCAGTTTCCAGCATAGACGTCATGATTCGACTAGTGAAGAAGTTGATCATGACATAATTAAATGCACAAATATCAGCTATATTAAGCCTGAACAAATTCCTGTCCTTTGTTAGGGCTATTTTACATGATTGTAACATCAAAACACAGTTAAACCAGACAAACACTTGGTGCGTCATTCATAGCAGATAAAGAGGAATACTTAGTTTACAAGGTTCTTCCCCAAACTCTTCGTTGGAAGCACACAGTTGTCTAAAATGTCTTGGTCTGCTGAAGCATTAAGATTTCCCCTTACTAGGTCTGGGCCAACCCCTGAAAAACAACCCCATATCATTATCCCTCCTCCACCAAACTTTACAGTTGGCACAATGCAGTCAGGCAGGTAACGATTCTCCTGGCATTCACCAAACCCAGACTTACTTCAAAACGATGGGATCTGAACTTTAACATGTGTGAAAAGTGCACTGTGAATCTGTATTATCCACAGCCCCGGTCACACCCGGCATTAACATAAGAGTGATCTGATCACAAGTGGACAGCGAGATGTGTCACTGTTTGCACTTGGTATTTCCATGTACCTCGAAAGCGCTTCCAGTTACTGCTTATGATCACATTTTGTGACTTTAGGAAGAGCCCACAGTTACTAAATCAGCCTCATTTTGCGTCAGACAAAACATACCACAAGTTCCTTGTTCACGTACATGTACGAGCTGTTGCAAGCGTTCAGACCGCATGGATTGTGACAGACACAGCTGCCTTCATCTGTGCAGTGATAAGGTGGTTCTTCGTTGCTGTTGGGCTGCTTTAGCATTTACATTACATATGTAATGTGTAGGCTTCTCACTGTTATTACCATCACCTGTTCATAACTATTGACGGCAGTTATTCAACTACAAAAGCACGTAAATAAAAGAGTGCAGGAAATTTACTTAATGAAATACTTCAGTAGTCTTACGAAAACAACAACTGAAACCACAAACAAAAACCTTTTGATTGGTGCTACAACATAAGGGCATCAGTAAATAATGTTGGTTTATTTGAGCGTTTATGTCGTCAATCTCAACAGCTACGAAGCAAAACAGCTAATCAGCCAATCTGGCCGTTTTAGGCTTGCAATTTAATAGCTGCGTACAAGACAATTAAATTGTGTATGACCTGAGGACTACTGACCGCACTTGTTCTTTTCCTGATTAATCAGTTAATTCGAAGCCATAATGAACGGATTAATCAATCGATTATGGAAATCATTAGTTGTAGGCCTAGTGTACAGCAAAAGCCCTTTACACACACACACACACACACACACACACACACACACACACACACACACACACACTTTATTCTGACACACAATCATTACTGTTTATCAGGCAATTAATCATCAGCTACAATTTCATGTGACAGGTCTAGTTATGTGCTCACATGCATCCCTGACCACCTTCAAAGGCAGTATGAGTGACTGGACCACAATGCGTGAACGGACCCTGTTCACACCTGTATTTAGCACTGTCCATTTATGATCAGATCGCCCAAGATGCAGGCTAACACCAGGGCCTAATAAAATACAAGTATCAGACTGAAGCTTGGTATTGACAAGTGAGCACTATTTAAGGACTTGGAAAGAAAAAAAACACCAGCCAGTATGGATGTGGAGATGGATATGGAAAAGAGATGGAAAAAGGAAATAAAATAGCACACAACATAAAAAAAGAATAAAAAAACCCTGAGGAGAAGTGATGGGAAAACCATTCCTTTGGAAAGTAAGAAAAGTCCTGTTTGTGTTGGAATTTATTAGCACTGTAAATGGTGAAGGACTAGCAGCACAGCACTGTTTCTCAAAGAGGAACATCACATTCGCACACCGATACACACTCAGGCACCCAAAGAAAATCCCCAAGACGTCAATGAAGACCAAAAGAGCTTTTAAAGAGTGGATGAACGTCTGACACGGAGACACTCTACTGCAGAGGAGTGTGTGGCAGCGGCAGACAGCACTTGTGAAGATGTCACTATGGGCTCCTCAGACACACACACACACACACACACACACACACACACACACAAAATCAATCCCACTAAAGCGCAGTGGCACCAGAGCAGCTCTGAGATGCTAAATAGCTGCACTGCTCTGGCAGCTCGCCCCTTTATATCATTAAACATAGTGAGGAGCAGCACACGCGCACACCTGCCTCAGAGTCTACAAAGGCAACTTCTGAACCTCAGCCTCTGTGCCTATTCACTTCCCAGAACATTAACGTTAGCCACGTTTACGTGCAGCCTGATAATCCATTAACAATCCGACTAACAGCTCAATCGGAATAGACTAGTCTGATTGGCTGTGTTTACATGCAAAGATTTTTGCCAATCTGATTGAATACATTCCGATTATAGATTAAGACTGAGGTGTTTATGTTCACTCTACTCATCAATCTGAGGGAAAATCTCCGTTTACATGCTCACTACAAGTTACCTGATCCAAATTTAAGCGCATGCATAGAGTAACACTTAGTGTAGACGTTACCATGACAACGAGCATCACGTGAGGCCAGTCAGAGTGAGACCAGCAGCAGTGAGTTTTCAGCGCTTTTGGTTTAATTACTTTAAAATGATGTCAGACTCAGGAAAACGTACTCCACATGTACTTATTAAGGAAGGGGCGAGAGGAAGACGTCACGTCATTACCTACCTCGCTCAGTCAGATAGAAACTGTATTCCAAATGGCCTCAATCGGACTAGTCTATTCCAATTAAGGTGTTTACATTGACGTATTCTATTCCAATGGAGCTATTGCTCTGAGCTGTTATCAGGCTGCAGGTTAACGTAGCTATTGAGACCATTTGGAATACAATTTCTATCTGATTGAACGAGGTGGGTAATCCTGTTAAATAGAAGAATAACAGCCGTGTAAACTCCTGTATCTGATTACATTCCCAGTCGGAAAGTCTAAGTACGTTCTGATCATGTGCGTCACGTCATAGTGAAAGTTTATACCGTTCAACATGGCGGAGCAGAAACTGGTCTGCAGAGGAGACGAAGTTTATGCTCTGATCTTTAAAAGACGGCGGTCGGACGGACGTCCAGCTCATGCGTCTCAGAACACGACGTTTTCCTCTCGGCCTTCTCTAATAAGGACATGTGAAGGACGTTTTCCTGAGTCTGACATCATTTTAAAGTGATGGAAAAACACAAGCGCTGCTCACTGCTGCTCATCTCACTCTGACTGGACTCACGTGATGCTCATTGTCATGGTAACGTCTACACTAAGTGGTACTCTATGTATGCGTGCTATTTTAGATCGGATTACTTGTAGTGAGCATGTAAACTGAGATTTTCATCAGATTGTTAAGTAGAGTGACAGATAAACACCTCAGTCTTAATCTATAATCGGAATGTATTCAATCAGATTGGCACAAATCTTTGCATGTAAACACAGCCAGTGTCAGACATTAACGAGGATTTGGGGCATTGTTGGTCTTGATGAAAGTATGATTTGGAAGATGGGACTGGTGTTCTATGTTTGAAAGAGCATTGTGTAAAAGAAGGAATAGTCCTTGTGTTTTTCATTTGTTGAAACACTGTGTATGAGATGTACTGACAGACCACTGATCGCACTCTTTCTTTTCCCAATTAATCAGTTAATTGAAGCCAAAATGAACAAATTAACTGATTATTGAAATCACTGAGTGCGTATACATGCACTCAATAATCTGATCATAATCGGATTTCTGCAGTTATCCGATTATTCAAATGGTCACGTAAACACCATACTCCGATCTAGAAATCCGATTAAGAAATCTGATAAAGAGAGCTGGATTTTAGCTCAGTAATCAGATTTCTCAGTGCATATGAACTCTTACTCCGATTTCTATCGGATTTCTCAGTCTGCGCATGCACAAGATCAGACGGTGGATGTCGTGAGACGCAGCAAAACACTGTTGGAGCGGCGCTGAAACCAAACACAAAATAAAGGATTTGAATATTCTTCATCTTCTAGATGATGTACGTTCATATTTTCAGGTAAAGTGGTGCAATGTTTAAAAAAAAGCTGCAGTTTGAAGTTCTACGTTATGTTAACGTCACGTCTTCTTCTGTGAGTCTATTGGCTGGTTGCAAAGCAGAAATCTGATTACTGCCTGACTCATGTAGACCCGGAGTTTCCCATCATCTGTCAAGTGCATGTATATGTGTTGATCGGATTACTGACAAAATCTGATTTTCTGTAGTTATCGGATTATTGAGTGCATGTAAACGCACTCATTGTCAGTAGCAGGCTTAGTGTACAGCTGTATAATATACATTCTGATAGGATGCAGTTTCATGACGATACACTTTTAAATTTCGATACACTCCATCTTCTCGATTTTTCAGTACTGCACTGGAATCTTTGCACCTTCAGTGAAACACAGAGCTCTTTTTGACTGCATCCTGACTCATATGTGAACAACACACAAGGTCAGAAGCCCTGATAAATGTCAAAATAGCTCCCGAGATATATAAACAGATATAAAGTTCATCCCGACACTGTCCCAGCATAATTGAGTAGTATCACACATACCTCTCATTCAGCTCAGCTCTAACCCTCCCTGTTTCCACGGCGCAGAAGAGGCCGACAGAAGCATCCACTCTAGACGAGATCATTACAGCTCGATGTGGATGTTACGGTATGCTTTTAAGAGCCACTACTACAGCGTCTCCTCTCAGCGCCCAGCAATACGAGGACATTTAGTTTTATGGGCCAGTGGACAATCGTGGGATGCTTAATTCCCGTTTCTATGGCAACCCGACACTTGTCCCTTCAAACAGCGGGGCAATTTGCTCAGACAGCCCCGTAAGTTAATCGCAGATTTTCACTGGCTGAGCTGTGGAGGAGAAGCATGTGTAACGACAGGGAAAGAGAAGTTCCATTAACAGTGATGGCATAATTAGCAGCTCGCCCATTTCCTTCAGTAGGCGCTCTAAGGTGAACATCTTTAAAGCGAGAACGTCCAAAAGGACCCCACACTGAGGCCGAAGAGAAAGACTAAAGTGTATAAGGAGAAGGTACACCACTCAGCTCAGAAGAGCGGTACAGAAAAGCATTGCCTCTACGACCACAGACTGCTACAAACCAGCCCGAATCAAAAGTAGCCTTCGCTTTGTCCCACTTCTCGAACTGTAGAGTTGTGCAGATACTACGATTAATCAATGAATCGCGATATTTTAGTGATTTTACACCAATACATATTTATTTGTGTATTCATTTGTGAATTTTGTCAAATTCTTTTGACCATTTTGATCATCACTGGTCAGCAATTATTGGCAACTGGCCAGAATAAAATGAACCCAGCACCTGGCCGAGATTCATTAATTTTCAATGAGAGCTGCCGATTTCCGGTGAAGGGAAGCAGCGTGAATCTCTATGATGCAACAAATTTGACAAAAGTTTAACATTATGCAAAGTAGGAGTGATATGGTGACTACCAACCAGTGGTGGACTGTAACTAAGTAAATGTAATTCGTTACTGTACTTAAGTATTTTTTCGTGTATCTGTACTTTACTGAAGTTTTTCCATTTTGGGTGACTTTTCACTTTTTACTCCACTACATTATGCAAAATCTGTCGTTCCTTTTGGTTTATGTGTGTATAAAAACGTAACATATCAAAACAAAAGAAGCGTGAAGCAAGAACACCAATCAGGGCACAGCGCAAAGTTTGTTTTGAGCTTGTTTTGACCTGTTGGACACACCGACCCAGTGCAAGCACACGGTTCAACGTCAGTGAAGCAGTATAAAATTTAAAAACATAAATGATGGACTAACCTAACTTTGCGTAAATAGACCACAATATAGAAATATGTACACATATGCAGTTGTGACTGACGTGTCTTTTTTCTGAATTTATACAAACACTATTTCATTTTATAGTAAATTTGTTTTGGCTAGTTCATGTTTATGAACAGAGACCTACAGATGCAGTTTAGTAAAGGAAAACTCGTTTGTGAGTTTAAAGCAAGTTTTTAATAAACTTAAACTTGTAACTAAGTTCAAATAAATCTTAAACTGAAACTTTGCTTGTTTGCAGAAAGTTATTTCAGAGCCACTCAGTTCTACCTGATGGAAACTGTTTGCCTTCAGTGTTTTGTGCTTATGATACTTTTAATAGACATCAGCGTCACTAATTAATGACATTCTATTAAAAGACTGGTTTACCAAGAGTGACACTGGAGTATTTTCACCTAAAACGAGTTAATGAAGCAGAGTCTTTGTTACAAAAATGATAATAGGACATCAGAGCCATAATTAATCTTTTAGTACTTTTACTTTCGATACTTAAGTGCATTTGAAGGCAAATACTTAGTACTTTTACTCAAGTGGAGGTCTAAAGGGAGGAACTTCTACTTTTACTGGAGTAATATTTTACCTTGGGTATCACTACTTTAACTCAAGTACGTGATTTGTGTACTTCGTCCACCACTGCTACAAATAGAAATGGAGCAGGGTATTAATGGTCTCAGTCAAACTATGGCAAACAATGATCAGGTCGAGTTCGGAAACGATTACACGTGATGAGTGACCAGCAATTTGGGCAACAAGAAGTGAAAAATCGCTGTCGGCGTGAATGCAGGTTAAGGACACCACCAAATATTTGTTATCAAACTGATATTACTGATAATACTTGTTATATCACGTTAATATTATCAAGTTTATTATTATTTTTTTTATTTTAGTGGACATTATCAATAATGAGCGTTTGTTTTAGCCCTAACTATCATGAGCCACACTTAACGCAAACAAACTGAGACTGGTGTTCACGCAGTAGTAATCTGGCTGCACATACGAGCATCAACATCACCCTCAAACACTGTCCTTCACTCCATCTTTCGTCTGAACGCTCAGAACACACTGACTGCTCCGACTAAAAAGCAGCACAATAAATCACTGGGGACAATACCAGACTGAAAAGATGAAGCACAACCAAGCCAGCCAACTGCAACCATGCCACAAATTGTTCTCCTGCGTAGGAGTCACTTTGGTAAGATTGCACGCACACCCAGGCTGGGCCCATACATGTCCTATTTGCATTCTTTACAAAGCCACCCCCCCCCCCCCCCCCCCCCCCCCCCAGCAGACACCACAGACGTCCGCAGTCGAGCCTTAGCACCACAGATCCGCAGCAATCTCCAGGCCTTCCTCCACAAGCAAACAGAGCGGAGGGGATGGGGAGGGCGGATCAGAGAGACAGAGTGTTCCTTTGTACGAGAGCGAACAGGGAACGCTCATATTGCGCAAAATGACTCCGCACGTCAGGAGGAAGGATCAGCAGACCGACACGAGTACAGCTTACAACGGCCTTCTCACACCAGCAAATGAGAGTGTAAGAACCAACCGGTGCTTTGTGATGCATTGATCTGAAGATGCCAATTCAACTGCAATTGAGTACATTCAATTATAGTTATATTCTATAAAATATGCAGGGCAAAAATAAAGTTCTCCACTCTCCACTGCTGTGTACATAGTTCTCCAGATACATTTGGGCAATCAGCTTTATTTTCTAAACATACAATACTGCAAAGCCTGGAGGTTATATTACAGAAAAGGCCCAATCCCATTTCACCACTCACTCCTGCCACTTAGCCCTTACCCCTTTGTTCTGCGCGTTCATGCCTAGGGGTAGGGTGTCCTATCTTTTGCTGAGATAGAGGGGTAGGGTGAAGTGTTAGGGCTACATGGCCCTCCAAGCGGAGGTATTTCAGAGGCACACTCCAAACAGAGAAATGAAGAAAAAAAAAAAAGGTACTGTTCAAAGTATTTTGGTCCTTTTCTTCATAACAAACATAAAAATTGCTAGTAGTATGCTGATGATTAGTAGCTAGCTAGCTAAATTTCCCGTTCCACCTTAAATAGTGCAGCAGTTACATTCTGGCACCTCAGGCATCAGAACTGCTGATCCATTTAAGGTGGAACAGGAAAATCTGAATAAGAAGCTGGCGAATATCTGACTTCAGCTTCATATCACTGAAGAATTAGGGGTGGGTGATAATAAATAATTGCCCCTCTTTGAAGGCATATGGTTCTCTAAATGTAACTAAAGCCCAGCAGTGAGGAGCTGAACTTTACCCTCCTCTGCTGTCACTGCAGACTGGCAGGGTCGCCTACAGAGCAGCGCTGGTAGCTGATAATGAAGTAATGCTCTTTTTATTTGAGGGTCCCATTTCGTAGGGAAGATTTCAACCACTACCCCCTCTAACTCAGTTCCAAGGGGCAAGGTGACACTTTGGGATGGCCCCTCCTTCTCCCCCCATCACTCAGCGCGATGCTAGTCAGCGCAGGCGTCTGTTAGCTGACGTAGCGGATCTGGCGGTTGGCGCTTTCCTCCGAGCGCGTTCAGCTGTCCAGTGACGTTGCGTGAGCGGCAGCTCGAAAAGAAGCGGTGGCTGGTTTCACAGGTCTCGGAGGAAGCCTGTGTTAGCCTTCACCCTCCTAGCGTTGATAGCATCGTGTGACTGGGGGAGTCCTAACTAGCGGGTGGAATTGGAGACGACTAAATTGGGGAAAAAAATCAGGTAAAAATTGAAAAAAAATAATAATAATGTGTGGCCACGCCTTAGTAAGGCATGGGAACAAGATAATTAAGTTGTGGCCACAACTTAGCAAGGCATGGGAATGGAATCCTAATGCATGGCCACGACTTAGTAAGGCATGGGAGATCATTAGGTTAATAAGGCATGGGCACACATTATTTTTATTTATAAGGGACGTCACCAATGGGGCTCCGTAGGAAACCAAACTGCACTCTCAAAAATAAAGATACCAAAAAGCTTCTTTGTACGATGCAACAGAAGAAGTGCCTTGGGTTCCTTAAAGAACCTTTCAATAAGTGGCTCTTTATAGAACCGCTTTGTGTAAATGAGATGTCTGAGCCTGAAGAGCCTGTTTAAAGTTCAACAAACCTCCACATACTGAAAAGGTTCTAGCTAGGACCCTTAAATTGACACAGAACCTTAAATTATGTGATTATGTTCTGTAAACCTTTAGATGATTCTTCACACTCGCAAACCTCTTTTCATACATAGTTCTAAAGGAGATGAGAACATTTTTCAAAAGGTACTAACAGATCTGGATCTCTTCCAAGAAACGCTTATGCAGAATTATGCAGGATGGCACAGTGTTCTTAACACCGCGCAATCGATCAAGGGAGGGGCGGATCCTCCAACAGAGCAGTTCCCACGGTAAATTTGCTTAATTTGCTTAGCCTAGTAGAAGCTCTGAGCAGTGGACACATTTCCATGTGTGAAAAGGTGGATGAGGTTACCAAGCAGAAGGGGCACTAATAGAGCAGCAAGGTGGCTGCACCGTGACGTAAATGCCTCATGAGCTCAACACGACCATCCTCCATTGTCACAAACTGAAACACAAGGCCTGGAAACCTCAATAATGGGCTTCCTTAATAACAGGCTTTTCACATAATTGATGGCTGGAGCCTTCATCAAGAATTCTCCAAATCCTTTTACTGAAGCGGTCAGAATGATCCCTTCCTGGCCCTTTCACACGCCAAAACCAAGGCCACCGAGTCGCTTATAGTTGTTATGTCTTATTGCTGACTCTGAATTCAAACACCGCTCCCCTCAAACAATACTGATTCATGACATTTCCACAATTTTCTGCTTGTCTGGACCCCAGCCTGCCCCTCACACTGAAAGAAAGGAAGAAATTTAGCCAGAGAGATGACACAGACAGACAGACAGACAGACAGAAATAAATAAATAAATAAATAAATAAATAAATAGACAGACATAGCAGAGCGCTGGTAAAATGTCTTCTATTCATTCACATTTAATGTGTCTGGATTTGGCCGGCAATTACTGATTAACCCATCAACTAATCTAACTGTGATGCCTTATTAAACTTAAAACCCCTTTGGATGCTTAAGTAATCCTTTTTTAGGTTAGCAGTGGGTTCTTGGACGTCCCTTCACTCTTAACAACAACTATTTTTAACAACCAAAGTAAATATGAAATATTTTCACTTGGCAAAAATAATAAACACAAAACTGCACAATATACAGATAAACCTTCGTCAGAACTGCTTTCTAATCCTAACCCGAACAAGCATGCAATGGCTTCTCAAAAACTGAGCTTAACATTGTTACACATGATATCTATTAAGATATTGAATTTTCAAAACATTGAAATTTGGAAAAATTGTTTGCAGGATATCTCTAACAGTGTCCCATCCCATTCACTCACACTTACATCTATGACTGTCAGACACTTCTGGAATCTGGTAAACGCCGCAAGTCATTCGTACTATCAGCACCACAGGTTGTTGCGAGGACCAGCAACAGCATCATCATCTCATACAGATGGTCTGCTGCCCATGTCAGGCTGAAAGCTAACCCTAAGAGACTGGCCGTTCCTTTCATATTACCAACTGGAACACCTCAAACGGCAACTTACGACATAGCAGGAGGTCAGACGCAGCAGCGGTTCACTATGAAACATCCCTGACTGACATTCAGCCAAACAGCTAATGTGAGTGTGTTTTGCACTGGTTTTAATTTACATTATCTGTACTTATTTAAGGCACACTAATATAAGGTGATTCTACCAACTTCACCCCATAGTGAAATAAAATGTAAAAAAAACAGATATTAGATATTTACAAGGATTAAGATCTATTTAAATACCAAAAAGGATTCATTTTAATACTTTCTTATTACTTTCTACTGGGAAATAACTGTCCCAAACTCTAACCCCTGAATTTTAACTGGTGAAAATAATATTTACATTTTTTGCTTTTTTTAATGCTGTTTTTAAAAAGTCAAGCTGATGTTTAGATTTATCATAAGTTTAATGAAAAAACAATGCTGTCTCATGTTTTTATGTCACTACTGAAACACAGAGTTTTAGTCTGTGGGTGGAGCCTACACCCCTGCATTTTATAGCAGGAAGCGAGGTTGCATCCCTTTCCCTCATGCCCACATGGTGAGCAGTTAGATCCCACTGTTTTGAAGTAAATGTGTCCCAAAATCTGAAAATCAGTGTGGAACATTAAGAATCGTCACTACTGAAACACAAATTTTCAGCAAATAAGTGAAATTTTTTGGGTGTTTTAATGAAAAATATTATGATTTTACGCATGTAGAACTGTTCACAGCAGTGTCTGCTAATCATGTCCTGGCAAGTGTTGCCGATTTCTGCTCAAATTAGCGAAAATTGTCACCACCGAAACAGTCACTACTGAAACATTTGGCAACATTTCAGAGACCTTTAGTTTAATAGAATAAATATAATTAGGGCAGAAAATCATTCAAATTAAGTCAGTTAAAATGACGAAATGTGTTTTGAACTCCTACTTTGGACCAAATCGTCAGTCAAAAGACCATTAAAAACGTTATACCGCCCACTACTGGTGGACATGTTTTATAATCCAAATCATTGACTAATCTATTTTTTTATATAGACATACACTATAGACACTATAGAATAGACATACACTTAAAAAATCACTTCAATTAGTGTACAAATCACCATTTAGTTAGAACAGCATTTCCACATTGCCAGTAGGGCACTGCCAAAAACAGAGGAGGAAGTGGAACCAGCTTGGGTCATGACATCCTCCACCTCCATCACGCTGCTGTCAGGTTTACAGCACCAGAGTGACAAGCGAGTGACCTTTAGTCCGCTGATCTACTGCTAGGGCTTAGTGGAGAACACAGAGATATCAATTACGTGGGTGAGGACAGCTCAGAGATGATGATGCTTCAGAGGGCCTGGGCCACTTTGACAGGACATTTAGTGTGAAATGAGACTACAAGGCTTATCAACCTGTTCCAGCCTCGGCACTCCAGAGCTGAGAGCTGGACCTGTCCACTCCAAACTGTGGGTAAATATTAGGACCTACATGCAGGTCGTATTTGCATGCAGGTCTCTAACTGGCTGACGTCACTTCCAGAAGTAAATAAAGAATGATATAAAGCTTATATCAAAAAAGAAAGGCTTGTTTCCAGGATTCAGCTGACAGCACTGCCTTCTGAGGTGTCAGCGTGAGTCGAACTAGACAGTATCCATTGTAGAGCTGCTGGTCGGACAGGCATGGCAGATGTTTTCAGACAAATGAGCTTTTGTGGTGGACTAGAGAGCAAGGCAGCGCTCTGTGGTCGATTGTGAGGGGGCAGGGATTCAGAAACAAAGGCACGAGGTAGGGCCATTGTTTCTCCCCATACCACAATCTACGACTCCTGCATACTTAGGAGCAGCAGGACTGGACTGCTGGAAACTGGCCTGTACAGCAGATTGTTACAGTAACCATGCAAGCTGGACAATCAGATTAACCAAGGAGCCAAAGAGAACTGGACTTCTGAAAGCACATTTATGAAGTGCATAATGTCTGTAATTATTGGCTGGATATTCCATTGGGTGATTTGACCAAAACGATCAAGTTATGTTCCCAATACGATTATACACATTGTGACCACCTCCTCGTTTCTACACTCATTGTCCATTTTATCAGCTCCACTTACTACATAGGTGCACTTTGTAGTTCTACAGTTACAGACTGTAGTCCATCTGTTTCTCTGCAGACTTTGTTAGCCCCCTTTTACCCTGCTCTTCAGTGGTCAGGACCCCCATGGACCCTCACAGAGCAGGTACTATTTGGGTGGTGGGTCATTCTCAGCACTGCAGTAACACTGACGTGGTGGTGGTGTGTTAGTGTGTGTTGTGCTGGTACGAGTGGATGTTCTGTGTGCCACATTCTTATCAGAGAGACCAGTCCAGTGTTTAAAAGAAAAAGGAAATCAGTGCAACTGACAATTTCAACACAGTAGCATTCAAAAAGCCTTTAACAAGAATGGGAATATTAGAAGTATTTCACAAAGCAGGCTTTCTCTGTTTAGCCAGATAACAAAAACCCAAAGTCAAGTCTGTCCAATAGGACCAGAGCTTAAGGACATTCCTGTCAGACAATTCTCAACTCTGGGGTTAAGTTATCCGGCTAACTGACAAATCCTGCTTCGTGAGATAACCCCCCGGGGCCAGTCTCACAAGTTCATTATAGACAGAGTTCCTGACCAAAAAGACCTAAGAAATGGAACAGCAGTTAGCTGTCTTTGTTACACCAGGGGTACCAAACACTTTATATTCTTAACATCCATGTAGTCTGATCTGTTTTCTGCTAAAATGTAAGATTCTTCATATGATTTTTCCCCAGCTCGTCCAGCTCTGTCACCCCTGAGTGGTCAGGAGCTAGCTATGATTGGTCCAAGATCCGATTGATGACCCAAAATCCTTAAGTCAACCTGCTCTGGTGCACATTAGCCAGGTGGCATAAGCTGCCATGGCGATGCAGCCCTGGTAAAAAGCGATCCACTGCTGTGAGACAGAAAATCCAAGGTTCGATTTAGTGAAGCATAAAGTTGATTGGCTAAGCAAGAAACCGGACCCGGGAGCTGATATTTTAGTTTGTGTTTGTTTTCTTATGTTTGATTTGTTTTTTAACTGACAACAAGGACTTAGTCCTAGTGACCAACCTGCTGTCACTCATGGTGTTACGGTGTTACTATCTGCTTTTTTGATTAACTCCTCAAACGGCCAGGACCCACTAACAGGTCCAAACTTTTAACTAACACTTCTACAACCTAAGAATAACTCAGACAGTCTGCACTGTTGTCCATGTACTTACTGAATAATAAGCCTCAGAACGTAATAAGCCTGGGAATTAAACGAGTTAAATCAGGGGTTCTGAACCTTTTTAGGGTTGGAAATATTTTGTATATTAATGTATAGTTTTGTATAGTTCAGTAAACTAGCTTGTTTTTTGCACTTGTGCATGATAAGCAATAATATATTGACTGAGAAATGTTTCTCCATTTTGTATTTTTCAGAAAGAAGATGCCACAGCTCGCGCTTTTGATTCCTATTGGCTGGCGCTTCCAAGGTTTGTGAATTTGTAGGGTTATTAGTATCCGCTACCGGACATTAATTCACTTTCGCGTTCTTGTGTTTATTTCCATTTAATGAATATGGCTTTCTCATCAGCCACTCGTCAAAATTATTTTCTGTTTTTTATGAGGTGTATATCCTTATGGCACCACACTTGTGAGCACCCTATAACCACATCAGGACCTCCAAAGGGGTCCCGACCCCCCAGGTTAAGAACCCCTGAGTTAAAGGAATAGTTAAATGAAAAATCAGTTTCCCCTTCTACCCTAAATTTAGTCTATCTGCCCAAACATGTTTGTTGTCCTTTAGTTTTGCACTGAAGCTATGAGGCTCCTGTATGTAAAAATAAAGGAAGCTTATGTCCCACTGGAAAAACTGCTGGCCTAAATCATCACACACTAAAAAGCATGTTTTACTTATCAGTAATTTCACACCGACTTGCTTTTGTGCATGTGACACTGTTAAAATGTACATATAACAGCATGTCTTGGCTGATCAGCTACATTTAAGATAAGGAAAGAGAGCTTTTGAATGCTTTTCCATCAAACTGCCGAACAGAAATCAATGCTATGTGGCATCACAGCCAATAACACACAGTTTAGGCTACAACATGACAGTGACTTTCAAAACTCAGATATCAAGGAAAGTTTCATCAACACAAAATGATAACAGTGTCAAAGCCACTGAAAGATGGGCTCGAGGGCAACAGAGGAGAAGCCTCCTCTCTAGCACAGCGATAAAGCCGAGGCCTGCAGCTCCCTGCTGAAAGCAATGCTGCAATGAGAGTACTGGCAATTTGTCCCTGGAACACCATTAAAAGCCCATCAGATGGCTCTATATTAGTTCCTGTCTGCAGTCAAAGTTTGTTTACTCTTTTCTTCCAGGGAAACGCCAGCTCAGAGCCGCTGAACAATGGCTCTGGAGAAAGAAAAGAGAAACCCAATCACGGTCAGAACGGTATGGACTCTCATTCGCCGTCGACATTCGCGCTCGGGGCGAAAGGCAGTGTTATCATAACTCCTGCAGCCGGCGGAACATCGGTCTAATCAGAAATACACACGGCGCGGTGGCCACAGCGATAGACCGCAGACTTTCTGCTTCTACTAAAAAACCACAGAGCACACAAGTAATCCCCCCCCCACTAACTACTTCACCAGAATGTTCCTCCTGTAATTCATACACATGCAGCCCAGTCACCTGTTAGCAAGGCCTGTCACAATTATTACATAATCACCTCATTATTTGAGATGATCGCAGTTATTTAAGCTGGCAGCAGTCGTTTCCCACTGTCTTCAGACTTCATATCATGCTGGGTACATTGGGCTAAGGCACATAAATGTAGATAACAGAAAGCAGTAAATGCAAAAAGACACATTACGGCTTTGTTTAAGGCCCAATCCCATTTCGCCCCTTGTCCCTACCACTTAGCCCTTAGCCCTCTGTTTTGCGTGTTCACGTCTAGGGGTAGGGTGTTTTTTTGTTGAGATAGAGGGGTAGGGCGAAGTGTTAGGGCTACATGGCCCTCTAAACAGAGGTTTTTCAGAGACTCCAAACAGTGATATGAGAAAAAAAGAAACACCGGCAAGATGGAGCACAAGAGACCAAAGAAACCCACAAATGTGAGAATTTTCTCTGTTAAAATTGCGGTAACCACTGTATTATCTTAGTTGAATGTCGTGTATTATGGTCGTTTTCTTCATAACAAGCATAAAAATCGCTAATAGCATGCTGATGTCTTAGTAGCTAGCTAGCTAACTTTCCCGTTCCACCTTAAATGGTCCAGCAGTTCTGATGCCTGTAGCGCCAAAATGTAACTGCTGCACCATTTAAGGTGGAAAGGGAAAATTTGAACAAGAAGCTGGTGAATATCTGACTTCAGCTTCATATCACTGAAGAATTAGGGGTGGGTGATAATAAATAACTGTCCCCCTCTTTGAAGGCATATGATGTCCTAAATGTAACTAAAGCCCAGCAGTGAGGAGCTGAACTTTACCCTCCTCTGCCATCACTGAAGACGGGCCGGGTCACCTACAGAGCAGCGCTAGTAGCTGTTAATGAAGCAGTGTTTTTTTTTATTTTTTTATTGAGGGTCCAGGGCAAGATTTCAACCACTACCCCTTGTAACTCAGTTCCAAGGGGTTAGGGTGACACTTGAAAACAAGGGGTAGGGGTAAAAAGAAGAATTGGGATTGGGCCAAAGTGTTTAATTGTTAAATATGTAGCTAATTCTAAAGTTTTTAGCATGTATGTTTGCATACATGAGTTTTTTTTGCCTATGTCTCCACTCTCAAGTAAAAATATGAGCTTTGTTTGATTCTGTGTAACTGTATAAGATTTGTGAGAGTGTACCAACAGTGTAGTGTCTCATTTGGACACTACAGGTGTTAGCTACTAACACAGCAAGGGAGCAAGATGGCTAAACAGCCAATTTAGCTACTTTAGGCCTGTAGCTTAATAGTTGCATACAACGAACAAGAAAAGACAATCATTAATGGCAGTTATTTGCAGGGAAATTAATAGTCAGCCAAAATTAAATGACCGTGAAAGCCCTACTGTTCACATCATTTTTATCTTTTCAGATTACTGAAATGTATTTAAATAGCGATGGCACTGATCTGACACTCAGACACTCGGTACTGGGCCACTTTCATCAGAAAAGGCTGGATCGGACAGAGTAAAAAAGAAAAAAAAAGCCTAAAATTTTGCAGAAAATAACACAGAATTGCTTATAGTGCAACAAAACATACAGCAAAGTAGGTTACATGACCACAGCAATAGCCCTATTCAGCCTAATGTCAGTAGAATGGTACCCATTACATTACAATTATAGCTTCTTTATGTTAAAGAAGATGTGTTAATGTATTTTCAGTGATGATTTTAAGTGATTTTTTATTTTCAAGTCATTTTACTAAATAAACTAAAAGCTGTGGTTTTGAATAAGCCATGTTGCTGGGTTTCTTCCTGCGGGGGAGCAGAGTGTTTGAGTAGTTTGAGCATGATCGCCTACTTTAAGAAGTGCTTCAATTAAAAATAGCTCATTTAAGTTTCTAAAGCAAAAATAAATAAATAAAAATAAAAACAACCAGTGTTAGTATCAGAAAACAAAGTGCTATTGTGCCATCCCTAATTATAAAGCTAGTACTCAGTATTAACAAGGGACACCTTGAAGGTCTGGCCAAAACAATCAGTGTACACAAGCCCCCCCCTTCCTTAAATGTAGTCAGTGAGCCAAGACGTGTTGCGTCTGAAGCTACAAGGCTACAGGTGACCATCATGGAAATCTTAAGCAGTCTAACGGTTTCTAATACAGTATGATACACTGTTATCTATACAAGTGGACGAAAGCGAACAAAATGCAGCCTTCAAGGTGGCTGCTACTGTTTTTAGCTATGCTACTAATTTTCGTTCATGTTTTTATACAAAACAATTTGTCATCCAGGTTTCAGAAAACACATAGGTAAGTATACTTGACATAGTTTGAGGTGTGTCTGTCATGATTTAAGTACAACGCTAAATGGTAGCTATAATAATCAATTACTAATCGCTGTTGTCAGACGAAAACCTCGTATCTCCAAAATGACAACTTTACAGGAGAAGAAAAAAACATACTTTACTTTTAATGTAAGTCAATGGAACCAGAATTTTTTCCAAGTCATTTTGGGTCATTTCTTTCAGTCCATTCATCATGAAATTTACACACAATGTAAAGGACAACAGGCTTTTTCCAAATCACACCAAAAACTGAAAAACGACAAAAAATGGAGATACAAGGTTGCGTTATGTACATTAGCCAGAGCAACAACAACAGAGAAACAAACTTTGAACACCAATCATGTGATGGCTGATGGACTACATTCGTGTTTAGGTGAAAATTCTGAACTCTTGACCTTCACTTAACGTTAAATGTCCATCACATTCAGCAATGCTGTATATCACATCAGTGTGAAAGTGCCCAGCTGTGCCCAGTACTAAACTAAACAACACCAGAAAACAACCTCAATTTGATGAGATCATTTTCAGTGGGAGTGTTCTCACAAACTAAAACATGCACCACAGAGACCAACACCCTGTTAAAAAGGAAGTGCTGTGACCACGCCTTAACTATTTTTACATTCAAATGGCCCCTATCCTACACGCTTCTATTCTATGTTGTTCTCATATTTAACCTCTGTGTAGGTTTATGTCCCAAAAATAATCCATCACCATTTCCCAACCGCTTTTCATTCCTTAAAATCAAACAAGCTGTTTGTGATACTGTGTCTTTAAGACTCACATACAGTCGGCCGCAAAAGTCTGGGCGCCGTTGGTCAAATGACGTGTTGGTTTTCTAAGTGTAAATAAGTTAAAATATCCTCTACAGAAAACACACTTCTGCACATTTTAACACACAATCAGTGTTTATTTACTGCATTTAACATACTGAAACAAAATATGGCCTGTGCAAAAGATATGGCATCGCAGGTTTTACACTGACTGTATGCAAATGACTTCTCTTCTGACTGGCTGCCCTATATTGTACCTCATTCAATAAGTAGTTTCAAATGTATAATGAATATTTCACACACACACACACACACACACACACACACACACACCGATCAGGCATAACATTATGACCACCTCCTTGTTTCTACACTCATTGTCCATTTTATCAGCTCCACTTACTATATAGGTGCACTTTGTAGTTCTACAGTTACAGACTGTAGTCCATCTGTTTCTCTGCATACTTTGTTAGCCCCCTTTTACCCTGTTCTTCAGTGGTCAGGACCCCCATGGACCCCCACAGAGCAGGTACTATTTGGGTGGTGGATCATTCTCAGCACTGCAATAAGACTGACGTGGTGGTGGTGTGTTAGTGTGTGTTGCGCCGGTCTGAGTGGATCAGACACAGCAGTGCTGCTGGATTTTTAAACACCTCAGTGTCACTGCTGGACTGAGAATAGTCCACCAACCAAAAATATCCAGCCAACAGCGTCCTGTGGGCAGCGTCCTGTGACCACTGATGAAGGACTAGAGGATGACCAACACAAACTGTGCAGCAGCAGATGAGCTATCGCCTCTGACTTTACATCTACAAGGTGGACTGACAAGGTAGGAGTGTCTAATAGAGTGGACAGTGAGTGGACACAGTGTTTAAAAACTCCAGCAGCACTGCTGTGTCTGATCCACTCGTACCAGCACAACACACACTAACACACCACCACCATGTCACTGTTACTGCAGTGCTGAGAATGATCCACCACCCAAATAGTACCTGCTCTGTGAGGGTCCATGGGGGTCCTGACCACTGAAGAACAGGGTAAAAGGGGGCTAACAAAGTATGCAGAGAAACAGATGGACTACAGTCTGTAATTGTAGAACTACAAAGTGCTCCTATATAGTAAGTGGAGCTGATAAAATGGACAATGAGCGTAGAAACAAGGAGGTGGTCATAATGTTATGCCTGATCGGTGTATATATACACATGTACATACACAGTATATAGTTTCAATATATGCACTGTATAGACTGGTGAGTGAATGGTACATATTAAAACTTTAACGTTTATATATTACACAAGTTCTTCTAATTTACAAAACTGAGGGGAATCTGGGTTTCCATGATATGAGTCTTTTAAAAGCCTGTCTGTCTATTCCGCTGTGTCCACAAATACACGAGCCAATTCAACTCATCAGAGCTGTGAGGTCAGCGCAGGTTCACAGACTTTACAGTAAGCATTGCCCACAGCTAGTGTCCAGCTCATGTACTGTCCTGCATGATGTAATATGCTTCGGGGTTAATCGTGGCTTATGCTCTCTTTTGAGTTAACAGGTGCACCAAGGACTCAACTTACATTGAGTTAATGGATTTAAAATGATTACAGTTCAGATATCTGATGTAATAAGGTGAACGCTGCTATATATATACACACACTGTAAGAAGCGGCACCGTTTGACACCCCCACCCCACTTTGTTAGATCCTGTTGAAAGTGAGTCACTCACTAGCAGAGATTTTTTAGAAAATGCATTAGAGTACATTACAGATCTTAGCATTAAAGATATTGTTCTGAGTCAAGCAAGCCTGTCTGGAGCCCAATTTAAACTGAATAACAGAGTAAAACACCTTCAGAAAGTGAAAGTGACAGCTCACACTGAACACATTTACACATTAGATTAACCAAAATACAGGATTCAGGACAGTTTGATGTCATTTAAACATGCAGTTTGAGAAATGCTAAACTGAGGCCATATTACAGAAAATTCTTAAGTCTGAGATCATATCTCATTCGCTTTGTTGTCACGGTAACTTCAGTTAAGACCGAAGTTAAGACAAAAGCCATTACAGAGCGACAATCTTCTCTTATTTTCAGATAAGAAAACAGTATTACAGAAACATCCTAAGTTGCCAAAAAATCCTAAATATTTTCTTAGCTTTAAGATAAACCCCAGAGCGTCTTAACTTCAGTTTCTATTGTTTTATGCAGTAACAGGCAGCAGAGTTGACTACAACTGGCATAACGACGCTTCATTTGTCTACACTGGAAACGGTGTTTTTAAACAGCGTTTTTAAGAACTCAGACGCTGCAGACTCGATCTCCACCGCCCCTCTTACTACCTTTGTGTGTCATTGTTGATGAAAACTGGTGGTGGTCAATAATGAGGAGACAGAGCTGATCGTGTGTCTGTTTATTAGGAGGAGTAACGTTAGCGCGCTCAGCTAAAGCGTTTGGGAAATGGAGACTGAAACTGCGGAGCGGCAACGCTCTGATAAACAGCGCAAATCTCTGTCACAATATTCTTAACTTTCAGTTTATCGTGCTTTAGTTTTATTTGTCCTTTTTTTTACATCAGTAATCGTAGTTAACGTTAGCTGTCTGGCTAACTAACTTGGTTACGTGTTTACGTTTCAGTTGTGCGCGTATGGTCGGTTGCTAGGTAACAGAAACAACTTTCTTCAATCGAGAAAGTTACGATTTCCTAACTTGAGATGATAAGATAAGGTTCCTAAATTAAGATCAGATTTGCTTCTGTAATATGAATTTGTGAAAAATCTTATCTTGACCTGTCAGATCTTAAGTTTAGACAAAAAGAGAGGACGTTTCTGTAATACGGCCCCTGGTTGGGTATAAGCTTCTAGTATTTGTTAGCTACATTAGCCTCATAGCTAACATTTCTTGCCAAAAACTACTGCTTTAAGAAATAGAGCTCAAACGACATGTCAGTTGGCCGATAACATCAGACAATGTTGATGATGCACGGTTTAACAGTATGGTGAAAATAACGCTGACAATGTGTTAACTCTCAGAATAATCCCAATTTCTATGTTTTATAAAGATTTATGTATCACAATCGACAGTTACGTACATGAAAAATCACATCAGCATCGGCCCACACTTCCCATATCGGCGCATCTCTACTCAGAATAAACAATGCAGTGATTACAGCCAGTCACAGTCAGGAAGGGTCTCGGAACAAATGCAGTGATTAGGAGTTCTGTACAGCAGCCAGCACACACTGCACAGCATGAACTCAAAACACTGCCATTTTGCTCCGAAATGACTTTTCCGGTTAAAGTACATTGCTGGCTTTAGACGGTGGTGCCACCTGGGAGCCTAATCTGAGTAATCAGAATCTTAAAATTAGTATGGATCACAATGTTTTATGGTTTAGGCCTTGGGGTGGCACCAGTCCAATACCAGGTACAGGTATTGGGCCGTTATTAGCAGAAAATGCTATATCCGATATTAGAGAAAAACAACGTTCATTCGTCTTACGTGAAGCGCTTCAATTAAAAATACTTAAAAGGTTAGTAGTTTTAATGAAAAAGTACTGTATCTGTATTGCATCAGGAAAAAAAGTGGTATCCCATCATCCATAGTCAGGCCTTATTTAAGACCCCAGAGCAATGCTACGCTAAGTTTGCTTCTGGAACAAGCAAGTTGAGCTCAGTCATTTCTGTTAAAAGATATGATGACTCCCAGCATTCCCTGCTAAAGGCAGCAGGACTCAAACACTGAGTCACCTTTTGTTTTGCTAGCATGCATTGGGGGGGCCTGGGTGCAGCCTAATCTTTAGGCACGTGTTAGGACTATAATCCGGGTTTACATATCTTTCCACGGCTTCCCATTCTCCAAAGCTTTTCTCTCTGCCCTCCCTCCAACAAGCTACGGTGCATTAGCGGAACAGCGCTGCCTCGGTCTGCCTCCGAGCTGCTGTTTCGCTCAACGCGACGAAGGCAGCCTCACTCAGAAACAAAGACAGCCTCACCCCGACATTCTCTAATCTCCAGGAAGGAACTGCTCCCAAACACCTTCAAAACAAACCCCCATTCAGAAAAAATGTCACCCGCATCTTCCCTGCAAAACGCTACAAATGTCTGGGGTGAGGAAAGCAAAGCTGGATACAGACAATAAAATCTCTCACAAGATCCCAGAGTGATAATTCACTGTACAAGCCAGTTAATGAAAAATCTCCTTTTCTATCCCCAAGGTTTTCCACTCTGCTCTCATAAAAGCATCACAGGTTCTGGATGAGGGCCAGCTGTTAGCGAAGCGCTCTGAGAGAGTAGATTAGCACCTTCCTTTGCCTTCATACAATAAATTATTCATGCGCAGCCCCTCAGGAAAAGGAGGCATTTCAGTTAAAGGTGCAAAGTCAACACAGTCTTTCAAAACGTTACATTTCTTCGCAATAATGTGCTGAAAGTGGAAACTATCTTGGCAGCTTTCAATTCATTAGGGATGCACAGGTATGGGAATTGCAGGGCTGAGAAAAAAAAAATCGATACAGTAGGATACTGACAAATATTGGGTTTAAAAATACTAAATATAGGCACACAGAGGCCCAAGTATGGATATTATATTCTTTAACTTTTTTTTACCATATACTAAGCCTATTGTTAGACTAATATGTCGTGATTAAAATGCATTTCTGTCTTAATTCACATGATATCACTGTTTCTTTCTGGTGAGAATAAGGTTTCTATCAGTGGAGTGATTGTAAGGAGTGGTTGGACAGTGTAGTGGATAACACGTTCAACCTGCACACAGGAAAACAGGCGAGAACTGCTGTATCAATAAGACTCAGCAGGTATAGACTCCTAGTGCCACTGTAAAATGATATTTATCATCACTGTGACAAATTACTTCATATTACATCACAATATGCTTCCCTGAACATTTCATAGACATTTTAAGTACTTAAAGAACAATAAACAACTGCACATCTTACAAAGAGAGCATAATTTGTCCTTTGGATTTAGAACAATACAGTGTATAAAACATGAATAAATTATTGTAAAACGATATCGGAAAATTATTACTATCGGCTGACATTTGCCATGCATATTTCAAACCATATTTGACAGTGTACTATTTGCACCCTACAGAAATAAACACTTTTCTCTGTAATGGTAAATCAGGTGGGTTTAGTCCAAATTTCTACATTTTTTAATGTTTATGTATCACATCGGCAGATATGTACATGGAAAATATCAACATCAGCCCACAATTCACATATCAATGCATCCCTAGTACTTTCTAAATGAGGCACTGCTGCCTCTTCCTGTTCCAACTTACCAAACCTCAGAAAAATGAAATATTCTGATGCATATCGAAGTATCGTGATATTATATTGTTCTCACATTACTATTGTTTGAATAATGTTTGTCTACTCCACAAACTAAAACGTCTGCTAAATATTAATGACATATCAATGTAAGAATTTATCTACGACACACTTCTGTTCGCTTTAATAAAAAGACGCAAAGTGAGATAAACAGTGTAAACATCATTAGATAAAGCAAAGCTTTCCTTAAGTGGAATTATTTGCAGTGAAAAGTAAAAAATTGCAATATTACAACGCTTAGCATTTCATAAATTGTTAAATATCAAAATAGAATCATATCACGGCTCCAGTTTCGTCATGCTGTTGTGTTGTGGTGTCTGCAGTGATTCCATGCACAGTTCAAAGAGCAGTAAAATACTTAAAAGCAGATATTTTAGTGCAGCAGCCCAAACATTCTGCTATTCCAGAGTACAATAAATAATATCATTAATGTCATATAATATTGCTTTGAATTACTGGTCAACTCTAAGCATCAGTCCGATGCCGACAACGATTTTTTGGTAGCAACTATCTGTCAATACTGATATGATTCCAACATCATGCATCCCTAAAATGTCATATTGCATCTTCTTTCATATAAAATCCTCCTGGTTCAAACAACAGCCTTCATTCTTCTCCCCCCACCTCTTCATCTGCCCACCAGATTATCTAAATTATGAAATAACCTAAAATGACTTGATCATAAAACAGAAAGGCTTCAAATCTCAGCTTCAATTTCAATGCACATTCATACGCTTATCAGCTTGTTTCGTGAAAGGCCATTGTCCCAGGCCGCTGAGGGAAATCTGTTTCCTCACTAAACTCCCCAAATCACTGCAGTGTAGACTGGCCTGTATCCTCTTTCCCACAGTGTGCATGGAGATGACCCTCCAGCGACCCTGGGGCGTCCTCTGTTCCCTGAAGACCTGTACGCTGCACAAATCTGCATGTTAAACATGTTTATGGAGTCTGTTTGCTTGTTTCTTTATATCTTCAGGATACAAATATCCTGCTTTTGCAGGAGAACCAGAGGAAAACAGGATTAACGCAGCAAAGCACGACGTATCCAAAGAACCTGAAAAGCCACTACGGTACAGCACGAGCCAGTGCTACACTGCGAGGTCAGCGGGTGAAGCTTCTTTGCATATTTATTTGCCTGGATTCATGCAGCCTCTCGCCTTTTTCCTCTCCCTAAAAAAAAAAATAAAAACACAAACATCTGCTCCGTATGAGCTTAGAGGATCCAGTCACCTCTCTGATGGCTTCATTCCTCACTGCTGCATAACAGGAAACCTCAACAAATGCAACCTGTGGTTGATGCGCATGTAAAAACCCTACACCAAATGCTGACGGAGCAAATTACATAGGATTTTTAATGTTTCAATCGTCTGTCTCATTAAAAGGGCTATTAGAAGATCTCCCCAAAAGTGTTCACCCTTAAATATATCACACAACCTGTTCTTTAAAGAGCCATTCTTTTAGATTTTCACACCAAAGAACCATTTCTGCCTTTTTGGAGTGAAGCTACTTGCCTTACATACTTATCAAAACCTTATATAAAACAATAAAGTTACAGGGAAAAAAAATAGGGGTGCAATGATATGGGAATTGTGTGTTGATGCCATTTTTTAATATACCTTCTGCTGTTGGAACAAAACCTTTTTCAGTTTGTGACATTATTTGTACCTGTTTTTGACCAAAAGTACCTGTTGTCCTTTTCATTGTGTGTAAATTTCACGATGAATGAACCAAAGAAAAAAACCCAAAATTACTTGGGAAACTGTCTGGTTCCATTAACTTACATTAAAAGCAAAGTGTGTTTTTTCCTTCACTTAGTGCAACAGCTGCTCTCATGTAAATACAACAAATCTGTCTTATATACTATGTAAACATGCAGTAGATATACTTTATTCCTACTGTCTCACAGTTTATTCCACTTTTCTATTTCTGCCTAATTTATCTTTGTTTTTATTTCTGCCTAATATATGTAAGTGTATGAGCAATTATATGTCTCGCTACTGTAACACTGCAATTTCCCTTTGGGATCAATAAAGTTCTTTCTATCTATCCATCCATCCACCCATCCATCCATCCATCCATCCATCTTCTCCTGTAAAGTTAGCATTCAGGACATTTTGTTCTGACAGCAGCGATTTACATATTTTTTATGTATATATCTGGTGATACTGATGCATCAACTATTTATAGAGTGAAACTGGGTCTACATCTACCTGGATTAGCAAACATACATGCTAAAAACTTTAGAATTAGCTACATATTTAACAATTAAACAAATGGCCTAATCCCATTTCTTCTTTTTACCCCTACCCCTTGTTTTCAAGTGTCACCCTAACCCCTTGGAAAATGACTTACATGGGGTAGTGGTTCAAATCTTGCCCTGGACCCTCAATAAAAGGGTAAAATTCAGCTCCTCACTGCTGGGCTTTAGTTACATTTAGGGCATCATATGCCTTCAGAGAGGGGGGCAATTATTTATTATCGCCCACCCCTAATTCTTCAGTGATATGAAGCTGAAGTCAGCCATTTGCCAGCTTCTTGTTCGAATTTTCCCGTTCCACCTTAAATGGCTACATTCTGCCGCTTTAGGCATCAGAACTGCTTCTGAATTTCAGAATTTTGTAGTATTCGTCTCCCTTTTCGCTTGTAATGATTACGTGCACCCGAGCTGGCACAACTCTGATGACTAACAGTGACAAAAGCCTCAGATGAGAGTCATCTGCTTCAGTGGAAGGAGGAAGACCAAAGAAAGTGTGACCTCTTTGTACAAAGGCCATAACATGATCAGTGTCACAGACTGGCTTAAACTGAGTGACCTACACTCTTTAAAAAGATGGTTCTTCAATGTTTTTTGAGTATAGAAAATGGTTCTACAGACTGATGGAGAATGTGCTGTAGATGGTTCTGTATAGCACCATTCTGAAAAGGGTTCTATATAACACTAAAAATGGTTCTTCGTTTGTTACAATCAGTAATCAGTCAGTCTTAACAGAACTAACTGCCTGTGTGTTTCTTTGCTGAGCTGAGTAACTGCCCATCCTGTGGGTCTGATGCTGTTGCTTCATCTGCCTTGATCGGGTGCCCACTGCTCGCCAGCCTTCTGGACAAGTTTGACCACCATGGAGCGTCCTGCTGTAGAATGCTATGCAAACCTCACCTGTATAAACTGACCCTCCTGATGATCCTGCTGCATTTTTAATCAGAGACACTGCTTCTCCTGCTTTTCCCCTTTTCCGTATCTTATACTGATTCCCTGCTGTTATTGTCTGCTATCCGGTGTTGACCAGAGGAGGATGGGTTCCCCTTTTGAGTCTTGGTTCCTCTCAAGGGTTCTTCCTCTTGCTCTTAGGGAGTTTTTCCTTGCCACCGTCGTTACTGGCGACGCTCATGGGGGCTCGGACCCGGATTTTTCTGTAAAGCTGCTTTGTGAGAACACCTGCTGTGAAAACTTTCGACTTGACTTGACAAGCTTGACAGTGTAACAACAGAAGAACCCTTTTTGTTCCTATACAGAACCCTTTTCAGAAAGCTGCTATACAGAATCATCCACAGCACATTCTCCATCAATCTGAAGAACCTTTTCACGAGGCAGAGAACCCTTTAATCATGCCAAGGGTTCTTAGAGTGTTCATGGTTCTATTTAGAACCATTTTCTTTGTTAAAGCACCCTTGAAGAACCATCTTTTTTTAAGAGTGGAGAAATATTGGATCTTCATTATACTTTTGATACTGTTATATTTATTTATTTTTCATTATACTTGTCATTCTTTTATATATATGTATTATTATATATGTGTGTGTGTGTGTGGGGTGTGTGTGTGTGGGTGTATATATATATATATATATATATATATATATATATATATATTATATATTATACTCTTTGGGCTATATAAACTTTTTTTTAAGAAAATATCTGCCAATACCAATATGATTCTGATATTATCGTACAGCCCTAGAAAAATCAAACATTCTTGAGTTTTATGTTAATGTTATGAGCTTATATTCCAAGTAATTCGAAACATTTCTATTGGCTCGTTCATCATTAAATGCTCACACAACATAAAGGTCAGCATTTTTCCAGATTATGTCCCAACAACGACAAGCAAATATAAGCTCAGAGCAAACAGAGAAAACATGGAAACTGTGTACAGGGGGAAGATAAAACCCCAGAGCCCTCCAGCCCAGTCAATACAAAAATGCCAAACATGCATTTCCTCGAACAACGTGAAGCAGAAAAGCGAGCAGTAGCTCTGGCGTCATGTCTAAGAAATGACTCAAATGATTCCGCTCTCTGTGAGGTTTCCTGTGTAATGACCTGCACCAGCTTTCTTCACCACATGTTTTGCAATGTTCCTTGGGCTTCTTACACATCATTAACTGGTCTCAACTGGCAATAAATGGGCGGAGAGGTATGACTGATTACGAAAGACAACCGAAAGTAAGATATTAGTTGATCTCCACTATTTAAAGGAGTAGTTTCAAATGCAGATCAGCCATCATGTTTGGTGTCAGACACTTGCTTCTTCAGTTTTGCACTGGAGCTACGAGGCTAAAAACATACTCTTTCAAAAAAGATATAGAATATGCTACAGAAGAAGCTTCCCTGAATCAGTAGTTCTCAAACAGGTCCTCTGGCCTTCAGTGTACATTTTATAGGTAAGCACTTAGATTGTTAAATTGGAAAACAAAAGTGGACCGTCTGGGGGGCCCTGAGGACCAGTTTGACAATCACAGCCCTGAAGACTCATGTTTAAAAAAAGGGATGTGTGAGTTTGAAGAACCTTTTATTACTGCGTCAATTTCAAAATCTAATTTTTAGTGTTAAAGCAATAAAACAGTTTGATGTAGTACGTAAATACTGTGAAAGTTTCAAACATACCATTTATTTCAATACATGGAAATTAATCTGCTCATTCTAAATTCACTGGTTTTGTGATGTCTTGAAAGTCAACATGTTTACACACACACACACACACACACACACACCTTACAATATAGCAGCCCTTTAGTACTGAACACGTCGCTGTTGTTTAAATAACTATATATATATAAATAAAAGTTATATATACATATATAAACATAAATACACATATAGTTCCGCTGCTGTCGGAAACAAAACCTTGGATCCGCAGTTTTGTTATTTATATACTTTATATACTGTATAAATTTCATGATGAATGGACCAAAAGAAACAGCCCAAAATATCTTGGAAAAAAGGTCTCGTTCCATTGACTTACAGTAAAACCACAGTAGTTCTCATTTTGGAGATATGAGGCTTTGTTCCGACAGCAGCAATAAATATATATAGCCTACAGCAGCTTAGCTCTGTCCATTCACACCAAGTTATAAGCAATGTTATAGCCGGGACAGCTTTTTAAATGAGGCACAATACATTGCAGCCAATCAGTATAGAGCTCATTTACATATCAGGGTTAAAGGCACAGTAAAAATAAATAAAACAAACAAAACAAAACAGCATGTTTAATTCTAAGGGATAAAAATAGTTTGAGAAAATGGTCTTGTAAAAGAGGAATTACAACCACACAAATGTCAAAAAATAGACCTCATGGGACATTAGAAATGTGGGTTACAGGCCCTTTAGAGGTTTAAAAGAACCTACACAAACTGTTCCACAGCAATTTAAGGGTTCTAGTTCCAGTGCAAAGCTAAAGAAGCAAACTTTGGACACTAAACGTGTCTTGGCTGATCAGCTACATTTCGGGCTGAGCGGGAAAATGTGCAAATTTGATTTTTAACACATTCTTTTAATAACCATATAGGAAAGTCTAACACTTGCTCCTCTTTCTGCTGGGTTTATACATGGCCTAAAAAACTAGACAAGAGACACAGATTGTCATCAATGTCAGCAAATGCTGCTTCCTACTCCTTCTATTATCCTGAAATCAGGCCTCGACTTGTCCTGCCTGACAGTCATTATTGTGATACTGTACTGCAACAGGCAGGAAAAGCCGGCAGTGATACTATAAGTGCATTTGTAACATGGGTCTGACAATACCCTCATTCTGACTCATGCAAAGGCTGCAATTCTACCAATCCAGTATACACACACTGACTTATATCACAAAGCTAAAACTTTATTTTAGAGCACTTTTAGACTTTTAGCACTTATTCCTCAACCTGCTTTAAGGTCAATGCTCAGTGATGGCAGTAAACATCTCAGGGTTTTCATTTATTATGGCTCACTGTCACAAACGGAATCAGTAACTGAAACAAAAACAACACACATACAAGAGGACTTGGACTTGTATAGGCCATGTACTGCTGAAGGGAACCATATCAATCACTTTATAGTGACAATTTAAAGGGCTCAAACCACACGCTTCCTCATATTTTCTCCCCTCCGAGGCCCACTTACAACATTTCTGTTTGCATTTATGTACTAAAAATAATTCTTAAATGACAATTTTCCAACCTTTTATTATCCCTAACAATTAAACAGACTGCTTTCGTTACTGTCCCTTCATAACTGATAGAAGTAAATGAGCTCTGTTCTGATTGGCTGCCCTCTGTTGCGTCTCAATCAACAAACACTGTGGAATTAAACACTTCTTATAACTTCAATGTGAACAGGTGGGGCTAAAATGTTGTAAGCTGAAAATGTGAGTGTGAAAATGTATTGGTTTTTGTGACATCACAAAAACGGTGTATTCAAAATGCACCGTTTTTGCAGCTTGGTTTCCAAATATGGACAGTACGAACAGTGGTGTGGATGTTTCCAAACGTCCGCAATGTTTTCTACCACACTACATCACTCTCTTATTTTAAAAAAATCAGATTTACATGATAAGGATACTTTAAAATGCATCACTGTTGTCGGAAGAAAACCTTGTATCTCCAAAATGGCAACTTTACAGGAGAAGGAAAAAACCTACTTTACCTCTAATGTAAGTCAATGGAACCAGACTTTTTTACAGGTCATTTTGGGCCGTTTCTTTTGGTCCACTCATCATGAAATTCACAAACAATGTAAAGGACAACAGGTATTTTCAAATTATGTCAAAAACTGAGATGCATGGTTTTCTTCCGACAACAGCAATATTTACATATATATCACCTCGTCACTGTATATTTCCATGATAAGGGTACTTTAAAATACACCACCAAAATATTAAGTCTCTGCCTTATCACAGTCGGAATGTATCGTATAATGGCGGAGCTTAAGGACTGTAAACACAAGGAAAGCTGTGTCTCTGCCAAGGGGGCCCTCTTTGTAATCATCATCCTCATCTTCACCGTTGAAAAACCACCAACAGGTTTGTGTACAAACCCAGTATTTTCCAAATACATGCCTGACTGAGAGTGAACGATAACATCTCATATTTCTTTCCAATGTCTCCTTCATCCAGTTTTGAGATTACACGCTAGGGTTGGGCAGTAAGGCAAAAATGTGTCACAATACTTAGAGATTTGCATCACAAACACTTTATTTTGTTTCATGTATTGTTTTTCTGATGTTTAATAAGATGAAAGTGAATAACTGATCCAGCTGCTTATCAAAAACTATGATTTTTATTCAACATGGCACACACTGCACTGCACTAAATACTATTAAACAGGACTAATTATACCCACTTTCCAATGAAACATGGATGGACAGTGTCCTTTAAAGAGGAATTCCACAGAATTTCCCAAATTTCTACCCATTTAAACTGTTGCTGTCATTAAAGGAGAATTCCAAATTCAAAATTTCGGAATAATTCAGTCGTTGAGTTGTAAACAGAGTCATTCAGAGTGGTTTGGTGTGAAATGGTTCATTGTAGAGAAACTTGCAGACTCAGATTTCTTTACAGTGGTGGTGATAGGAACCAGGGGTCACCATGTCTACAACACAACTATAGCCACATTATTTTCTATGCAAAACCAGCAGTGAACCAACACGTGTCTTCTGAGTTTTACAGGTAATGCTGATGATAGTAAGACAGTAAGTTTTCTTTGGGGACTATTTTGCCTTACAACATCCTGCATGTATCCCTCTGCCATTAATGGTTTCAAACAAATGGATTCAAATACATTTTAAGCCAAAACGTTATCACAAAACCATCAGAAAACAATGAGTCAGACATCCAGCGGCGAATATCTAACCACTTTACAGAAAAACTTTCTCTGAGGCAGCTTTCAGAGGTGGACGTCTGGTTCCTACCACCACCACTGTGAACAATTCTGACTCGGCAAGTGTCTCTAGAACGGAGCGTTTCACACCAAACCGCTCTGAATGACTTTGTTTACATCTTAACTATTAAACTGGGTGGATATGTTTAAAAAAAATCGATGGGATTCCTAGTTTAAACGCTGACGGCGTGTCTTGCAAGCTCGGAAAACTATATTGTAACGTAATTTATCGCGATAACGGCAGAAATACCGCTGTATCGCCCAGCCCTAACAACAAACAACAGCAGAGTGTTTCCACTTGATTTTTCAAGGCACTTTGTAAACTTATGTGGAGGTAAACACGGTTAAATTCACTGTGTCAGCTGTCTAACGAGTTAGTGAGTCCACACTGAACAGTTTGTTGTTGCTTAGTTCAAGAGTGACTGCAAGTTAGACGGGAGGAGTTAACCTAACCTAGCTAGGTTAGTGAGTTAGGCGGCTGTAGTTGACAGTCAGCGAGAACAAAACTGCGCGATATTTTCCCCACTTTTACGCAGATTACAGACATTACGTTCAAAATGGGCTCCGTGTTGTCGTTAATACAGTGTGTCGTTGAGGATTTCTACCCAAAACGATGAAGAAATGTAGTTGTTTGTAGGACAGAGATGAAATGGAAATTCACTTCCGCACCCATTAACGCTGCTTGTTCGAATTTCCCCGTTCCACCTTAAACGGTGCAGCAGTTCCAGTCTGGCGCCGCGGGCTCTACAATGTAACGGCTGCGCCATTTAAGGTGGAACGGGGAATTCGAACGAATAAGAAACCAACTTCAGCCTCAGGCGGATTAGAGAGCTCTCACACTTTCTTACAGACATTAACGACAGGAAAACAGCCGCTTAAACTCACCTCTGCTGTCGCTTAAGCAGTACAAGAGCAGAAAGAGTTTAATGAAGGCGCTGTGTGTTAAATCCATAGCGCTGCCTGCTTCATCCGCCGCCCGCTCTCCGCTCGGCTTTACGGCAGCTACTGCTCTGCGGCACCAGAGCCCCGTCTCCAAGGGAATGACGTCAAACAGGCTGGCGTCAGAAGCAGGAGGGGCGAGGAGGGGTTAGCTCCGCCCACTTTACACTAATAACAACAACAACAACAATAATAAGAGCAATGAGAGCCATAAGAGCCCTGCATTCCAGTAAAATGACATATAATAAGAAGAGCAGCGGTTTCCTCAAACATCTGGAGCTTCACAGCGTATTCTGGATCCCTCAATGTCTGGATTATCTTTTTGTTATTTATTTATCTTGTTTATTTATTCATTTTATTTCACTTTGTGTTGTTTAGATCATTTTGCTGCTGTTCATTGACGCATTCAAGCGTAGCAGCGAGGTGTGTTGTGATTGTTGTGAATAATTCTTTCTGTTACGCACTCATCACTTTAACAGCTCCATTAGCTCAGTCTAATTGCACTACTGTTTATATTTGCACTATTTATACCCACAGACCTTAATCTGTATGTGCCTTATGTCACTTTAGTGTTAATTTCAGGACCTTCTATATTTATATATTTTTTACACTTTTCCTGTTTACTTTCTATTTAATGTTATTGCTACACCATGGGGAGTAACGCAATTTCAATGTCCTGTACATATTGTAGTATTGACAATAAAGCTGACTTGACTTGACTAATTGCATCAATTAAAAAAAAAGAAAAAAATAATCCTCCATTCAAATTCAGTTTTAACACATTTGAATTGATGGTAAAATTACGATTATCATCATTTCCCTGATTTCTAACTTTGAAATTAAATTAGTACTTATTCTAAGAATGGAATGTTTCACTTTTATATGTAAGAACTCAAATTTGATGAATAAAAAATTCAGTTAGGTGCTCTTCAGTGACAGTCCTTCTGTTTTTTTACTAGACTTGTTGAACGTGGTTATAATTAGAGATGTACCGATATGGGCCTTTCTTGGCCGATGACAATATTCAATATTTTACATGTCTGTATGTGTCGATGCTGATACTCACATGTTCATAAAATGTGGAAATTGAGATTTTTTTTACCATTAACATTTAATATTTGACCATTTCAAAACTCAGAGTTTTGTACTTTTTCATAACTGTTTTACACACATTTTCTGATTTGTCAGAACTTTAAACACAAAAGTACAAATGGAAAAACATCACAAAGCTCTTTGCCTTCAGAACTCATACATTTCCACTCAGGAGAGCAGATCTTTGTTAGACCTACAAACTGATGTGCTCAGTAAAAATCCTGCTGTCAGATGCAAAAAAAAATCTTATTTTCATCAAGTAAGGATTTATGACTTTCCCCAGTTTATTTTAGGAATTTATGGAAGGTCAGTTTTGCAGATATGCTACTTTAACATGTGCCAATGTACTTACTTTCATACGTAAGAGCAGTTTTGACATGGTGAGATATTACATGTTCATTTCATAGTAAAAAAAATCTAATTTTATAATACATAAAATCAACATACGCACACATATAAGATACCAAATATTGCCATCAGCCCTCTAATTATTAGCATATTGAACAAGTTACTGCTAACTATGTCCAAAAATATATATACAAGTAAAATACTCTAACAAGTAATAATTCAATTTTAAAGTTAGAAATCGAAGAAACAATGATGAGATTAGAATTTCAAGGTATCAAATTTTAATACACATTTGTGACAGTTGAATCAGAACTTGTCAAAACTGAATCTGAATGCAGCTTTGAGGGGTCCAGGACCCTGATCAGTGATCATTCACTTCACTGGATCCTGGAACAATATCGCAAGTAAGTGTCGCCATCATGCGGTGAAAATAAATATTGCACTGAAGGCGAGCAGGCCTGTTTGCATGTACAGCGAGTTTTATATTCGATCATATAACAGCCATACAGATAAACACTGATTTACTGATGAGTTCTCTCCATGCAAATTAATGCAAAACAAACACAAATAAATGGGAAACACTTAACCAGGTCACTTCCAGAGCGCATTTAGAGTCAACCTTTATTGTAAAACCAGTATTATAATAAAAAAGATTAATAATAAATAATAAAATAAAAAAATCTCTAAAACAAACAAATAAATACATAAATAACCACTGTATTCCAACAACTGTAATATTTCCATGAAAATACAATATAGAATATTTTATATATAACATGCAAATATATTAAATAAGAAATAACTTCATCATATTATTATGAATATGTAAAATAGTGATAGTTATCTATGACATCTTTGTTACAATATGATGACAGTGGTATAAAAATGAAATAAAATTTTGCTTTATTTCATGATATGTTTCAAATATGTAAGACAGTGATGGTTATGTATTACATCTTTATTAAAATATGAGCTCTTAATTATTCTGTTATATACATTATAAAAAGTAAGAAACCTTCATTTTCATCGATCAATTTTTATATGAAATGTATATAAAATAAAATATATCCAACTACTTAAACTACTATATTTTTTCTATGTTTCTTGTTACAATACGATGAAATATCATAGAATTTTCTTACATCATTTTGTACCATTATCATATCTTTAAATAAAAAAAATGTTTTTAAGTTTATCGTCTTTTAAAAATGAATAATTTTCATCAGTTAGATCAGGTTAAAGAGAAATAATACAATAATTATGTCATTTATTCATGTAGATTTTTTAGGCGTTTTATTGTGTTATATTTGAAGAACAAATCACAGAGAAAACATTAATAAACACTAAAACTATATTGTGGTTTGGGTTTATTTATTACTGTGTCCTGCGCGCTGATCGGTCGGAGCTCCAGTGAGGGAGGGGCGGGTCCAGTGCGCGGTGACGTCAGACTCGGCGGTGGCGGTGTCATGGCGCGGATGGAGCTGAGCGCGGAGCCGCAGTGCTGAAGCCCGAAATGGAGAAAAATGCGAACCTGCACCGGGACTCCGGCGGGAGCTCGGTGTGCGCCACCGTCCCGGCGGAGCCTGGGGAGGTCTGGGCGGCCGGAGGTGCTGGGAAGAAGGATCTGTGCGCGGGGGAGAGCCCCGGCGGTGACCAGCAGACGGAGCGAAAGAACGGCGGCGGAGTGGCCGAGCCAGGCTCACCCAACCTCGGCTTCACGCAGGCCGAGGCCCCGCTGCCTGGAGCAGGGAAATCCGGTGAGGCGTGCAGCAACGGGCCGGGGTGCGGGCCAGCCGGGGCTTCTGGTGGACCAGCCCAGGTCCTTTCAACACAGTCCACTCAGTTAGAGTCCAAACAAACCAGAGAGAGCAGAGTGGAGCCCGCTGTGCCTGATGTGGGGGCTGGAGACATCCAGTCAGACGGGATGGACCATGGAGGCCAGGCGCTGGTGGAGGAGCTCTCTGAGCCGGCCTCTGCTGGCCCTTTGGTCAGTGGAAGTGAACCATCTCCCAGTCCAGATTCTCTGGACTCTTCCTCCATCCTGAACTCCTGCCCCAGCTCGGAGGTGAACGGAGAAGGCCTGGAGGAGGAAAGGGGTCTGGCCTCCTCAGCTGTTGGGGAAGAGAAGAAGGTGGCCTGCTGCAAGGACCGAGGAGCTGGACAGTCCATATACCACATCAAGTGGATCAGGTGGAAAGAGGAGAACACGCCCATCATCACCCAGAACGAGAATGGGCCCTGCCCTTTGCTGGCCATTATGAATGTCCTTCTGTTGGCCTGGAAGGTAAATTGAGGGCGTGCTGATTGTTGGGTGTTGTTTTTAAAAACATATCTCTCCTAGGATTCACCGCTGGTCAACCAAAGGTTCTTGTTTATGGAAAAAAACAGCTGGACTGTGCTGCGTCTTGTAAGTGATCTTGAACGCTTTGTCATACAGTGTCAGAAACCACAAAAACAAGTCTGTTTGAGATTACTTAACAACTAAGAGCCTTGCAGCTGCAGCGCACGACCACAGAAGCAAACCTTATAAGTGACTGAAACACTTGCAGAACTAATGCAGGGATAACTTTTCAGCCCTGCTGTTTGTTTTGAATCCTTGCCTTTGTCCATGCGTATGTACAGCAAGGGGAAAAAAATCAAAACAATAGTCTGTTAAAGGACAACTCCATGCTGTTTTCAAAATTCCTGCATAATTACGTTATTACAGTGTAAACAAAGTCTTTCAGATCGTTTTTTGTGTGAAATGCTCCGTTTTAGAGAAATGTACAAAGTCGGAATTGCTCACAGTGGTGGCGATAGGAACCAGACGTCTAAAGCACTTAATGCCTCTAAAACCTCCCTCAGGTTAGTACGTGAAATGGTTACGAATTCACCACCTGATGCCTCAGACGTTATTTTAAGGTAATAAGAAGATTTTGCCTCAAATGTATGTATATTATTAAATCTATTCATGGCAAAAGGGCACACGCAGGGTATTGCAAGTCAAAATAGTTCCCAAAGAAAACGTCTGATTCATGCGGACACCTGCAGGTTCACTGTTCGTTTCGGATAGTAACTATGCAGAAAGTTCATAATTCAGTGTAAGGAACGTTTATTTCCTTCCACTGTTGGCATGCAATTTAATACTCAGCGGAGCACATCCTGAATTATTCTGTCATCGCTGACATTGAACGGCTTATAATTATCAAAAAGACCAAAAAAAAGTGTCTCTTTGTGCCTCTTTTCATTCCGGCCCCTCTTTTTTTAATTATCTTTTGAGATTGGCAGTCTTTTGGAGTCTGGAAATTTAATCAGACCCCAAAACGTCCTGCGCTGCATTTGATCAGATTTTCCTCTTGACAAGTTCTGCTCCTCCAGCTATTTAAAAGATGTTATTTTTCTGTCGTGGTAGCCTCTCGTTTCCTGTGTGGCTCTGCTAAGCAGTCCCTGCACGGTCACAAACAGGGCCGCGTTCTGGATTTCTGCCTTCGACTCATTTGCATCATAAAGATAACGTTTAATTACTGCGTTTGACGGCTAGCTGGCAGGCCGCAGAGGCTCCTTTCGAGTGTTCATTCTTTAATCTTCGAAATGAGACTCCGTGTCTCTCAGCCTCGCACAACTGCTTTTGAAAACTCACCACGGTTTGTGGAGATGATTGCCACCGTGGGGACCGGTTTTAAGCACACTAGCCTGATTGGAACGACTGGTCTGTGTCTGTGGCCTACGGGAGCTGACGCAGCAGCCCTCCAGGCCTTAACTCACTGCTGCGAGCTCTACAGGTGCAGCCTTTAAGACTGTGGTTCCAGTCCTGGTCCTGGAGTAGCCCTGTCCTTTTTTTTCGATGTTTTCCCTGCTTTGATGCTCCTGATCCAACTAATTGGCTTGTTCAGAAGCCCTTCCTGAGGTGACGTGAGTGCACTAAAATGTGCAGGAGGGTGGTTTTCTCAAATGGAAGTTAATGCAATGGCAAATACTGGGGTGTTTTCAGCTATTATTGGTCAGCTTCCCTTATATTTATATGCATTTTCTTTAACGAACAACACAAGTTTCACCCTGCGGTTTTATGGTTACATTCATTTTGATGTTCAGATGGTAAAATATGAATTTGGCAAAGCAGCCTTTCCTCACAGTGTCCCATCAACTTACAGATGCATTTGAAACTTTAGCAGCTTGTTTGAATTAGGTTTTAAGTTACATAAATATCATCAATAATTTGCTTTTTTTATTAATTGACAGTTGTGTTTTTTGTAGCTATGTTTTATTGTATTGTTTTGTTGTCTGTTAACTTTATTTAAATGGGTCATATCCTGCATTTTCATGTATTTCCTTTCCCCTGATGTCCATTTGTGTGGTTTTATGTACCAGAAAGTCATAATTAGTTTTTATATGACCATTTTTCCAACCTCTCTTTATCCCTCAGAATGATACAGATAATACTGGTTTTGTTACACAGACTTTAAAGCTGATGTATGGAGGTGTTTGCTCCTTATAACTTCAATTGGGATGGGCTGAATAGGCAAATCTATGTAAATTAGTTTGTTCTCGTAACATCACAGAAACAACGAATTCAAAAACGGGCTCGTTTTTGTAGTGTAGATTCTGAATATGAACTGTATGCTATGTTCTTAAAACACAGACAGTATAGTAATGCCATGTGGTAAGAGTGCACATAAAGCATTGGTTATAAGAAATATAGATTAAATTATATAATAAATAATAGCAATAACAACAATAATAATAATAATAGCAATATATTAATTATAGATCTTTGCTTAATAGAGGAACATAGTAAGTTCTCTGACAAAATCAATTATACAAGTCCATACATCAGTAGTTTTGTCTGTAACTCCCTGGTATTATATGTTTTTGCATTTTTATTTCTTATTTTTTGTGCTTTCTTGGCTACAGCACACACATCTCAGCATCAACTATGCTTTAAACAAACTTTAAATACAAACAAACAACAATACAGGTATTTTTAGTAGTGTGTAAAATCTGATATTAATCCATGGATGGTCGCCTTGATGACACGCTGTGTTTACACTGGGAACATAAAACGTACTGCAGTGTTCTGTTAATTCTGTACCATAGTCACCTTACGTACTGTGCTCAGCGGCTGAAGGCTGATATACGTAACAGAAGGAACCGAAGAATCTTCAGAGGAAGCTGCAGTTTCAAATATTAAAAATTTCAAGCAAGAGATATTATTGTAGTTCAGTAACTACATTTCTGTGCAAAATGATATGCATTAGACTATTTGCAACATGCAGCGAAGGATTTCAAAATGTTCTAGCCTAACAGTAAACAAGTATCTTAGCCTTGCTAACAGTAGCTGCTAACCTAGATGTGGCTCACTGATAAGAGGTTGGTTTGACATTTCCGTTTAGCGCTGAACATTAGATGCTCAGTTTGAGATGATGCTACCCTACATTAATCAGGCCCTCAGATCAGGTGCGTCAAGCTGGTCTCCTTCCAGGCCACAGCTCCGCAGACATTTACATTTTCCCACGTCTAATGCTCTGAATTCAGTTGATGAAGGCCTTGTAAATTAGCTGGTGGGTTCAATCAGGTGTGTTTAACCCTCTTGGCCCCCAGACTGCTATTGTTTTTAAATATGACAGTAAAAAAATAGATATAAATTAAAAAAGGAACAACAAAGACGACCTGATAACACAAAAAGATGTCATTAATGTAGTTAGGAGAGTGAGAAACTGAAGTGTGGGCCCAAGTACAGGCTGTTATATAGTGCATAGTTCCTGAATTGAGACACGGGGGAGGTCTGCACACCACTGCTTTGGGAACAGGATTGAAATCTCCCTCAGTGACCCACATTTCTCTTCTTTTCTCTTTTCTCTCCTTCAGGTCAAGTTGCCGCCAATGATGGAGATCATAACAGCAGAGCAACTGATGGAGTATCTGGGTGAATATTAATGAATTTGAATAATTCTGTCTTATTTTGCTGCTGTATTTATTTGAAATCTTTATGATACGAACAAATGTATGTGTTATGTTTGTTCTCAAACTTCCCTAAGCGCATATCTGAACTGTTGTCCAGTTAGACCGGTTTACAGACATTGATTAGGAGATGAAATGTTCCGAATTACAGATCTGTTAACATGTGGGTTAAGAAACAGTGCAGCGCACAGGTTGAAAAGGTCTGGATACGCTTAAAATTGCCTGGAGGTTCCTCTCACTAATTGCTAGTTTGTCCCAGGGCCGCAGTTCTGGCTTTAGGCTGTGTGGTTGTCAGAATTACAGGATGGCGTTGTGTCGTTTTTCTGTGAGCTCCCTGCTGGGACACGTTCTGTATGTTCTGCTACGTGAGAAGCTGAGCCTTCATGCTGGAAGCATTGCACTGTGTTCCCTTGTCAGTCCTACAGCACTCGTCTGTCCTCGTAAACCGTCTGTTTGAAAAGGCCATCAGCACCTCCACTGCTGTGGATGGAGCTATGAGACTAGTAACGGTTGGCATGGAAAAATAGACTAATGTTGTTTTGTCTGCATCGTCCATTTTTATAGATAACAGTATGTCTTACAGTGAAAGTATTAGAGATCACTGAAAGGCACACTCCAGTCAAAATAAAATTAACCATCTCTTCATCTCTTACTTGCATCCTACATTCTTAAAAAAGGATGGTTCTTTAAAGAAAATGGTTCTATGTAGAACCATGAACACTCAGTGAACCTTTTGCATGATTAGGATTCTTTGCATTGTGAAAGTGTTATTCAGCCCGTTGGAGAATCTGTTGTGTATGGTCCTATATAGAACCATTTTTGAAAAGGGTTCTATGTAGCACCTAAAAGGGTTCTGCTATTGTTACGATGTCAAGCTTGTAACAGTAAAAGGACCCCTTTTGGTGCTATAAGGAGACAGATATATACTCCATATAGAACCATCTAAAGCACATTATCCATCAATCTGAAGAACGCTTTCATGGTGCAAAGGCTTCTTTGAGTGTTCATGGTTCTACATAACTAACTAAAGAACCCTTGAAGAACCATCTTTTTTTCCAAGTGTGTTCAGAGATGCAGTGGTGGTCTTTAGAGGGAGAATTTCTGGCCTAAAGACTAGTAAAACCCCCTTCTGATGATGTGTCATGAAGGTGGGAGGAACCTTGGAAATACATCTGCGTCTGCTTTGTGGTGGATTTTTTTGGGGGTGAGTTTGTTTGTTTATTTATTTATCTATTTATTTATTTGGTTGGTTGGTTGGTTGGTTGGTGGATGGAGACGGCAAATGTTACTGCTAGGAAGCTGAATATTGTATTGCAGCCATATAACTATAATAATTGTCTCCATTTCATTGTTAAAATGGAGAGAATGCACTAATCAAATGACAGAAATTACTCATCAGATGATGCAGTCAACAAGCTAAAATTAGCAGTTTAACTTGCTATCTAGATATCTCACCTCAGTGTGGCTCCTTTTTCCTCACTGTTAGTGTCTGGTGTGGTTAATCGGTGTCTCACTGATGTGAGAGTAATACTACTGCTAGTTTGGTTGCGTTTATCAGCCAATAGCTCAGTGGCTAGGCTAGCAGCATGCTTTACAAGCTGTGTAAAGCATGCTGGGTATTGTTGTGACAGTCATAAAATGAAGAAAAGCAAGAAAGTGATATAAAATATTCAGAATTCTGTCAAACCAATAAGGCTGAGGGATGCAGTGCTGCACTACTGAACACCGCACAACACAGCAGATAACATTCATATGCCAGTTTTAGGCCGGAACGGTTCCTTTACTCAGCACGGTTTGAGTATGTGATGATTTAAGCATGCAGTTTGCATGATGTTAAACTGATGGCTAGAAGCTTCCCTTACTTGTCAGCTACACTAGCATTCAAAAGTTTAAATGTTAATAATTAATATCAAATTAATGTCAGAATGATAGTTGCTATTATGTTATACAGTAATGCCCTGTACAGTGTAGATTGCACTGAAGCTAGACACCAGATACACTATATAGACAAAAGTATTAGGACTCTTACACAACACCTACAGGAGCTGTTATGACATCCCATTCTGAATCCATAGGCATTAATATGGAGTTGGTCCCCCTTTGCAGCTATAACAGCTTCCACTCTTCTGGGAAGCTTTCTGTAAGACTTTGTAGAGAGTCTGTGGGAATGTTTGCCCATTCATCCAGAAGAGCGTTTGTGAGGTCAGACACTGATGTTGGACGAGAGGCCCTGTCTCGCAATCTCCATTCTAGTTCATTTGATGGGGTTGAGGTCAGGGTTCTGTGAGGGCCAGTCACATTCTTCCACACCAGACTCACCCAGCCAGGCCTTTATGGACCTTGCTTTGTGCACTGGGACTCAGTCATGGTGGAACAGAAAAGGTTCTCTCCCAAACTGTTCCCACAAAGTTGGAAGCATAGAATTGTCCAAAATGTCTTGGTGCTGAAGCATTAAGATTTCCCTTCACTGGAACTAAGGGTTCTAGACCAACCCCTGAGAAACAACCCCGTAGCATTATCCCTCCTCCACCAAACTTTACAGCTGGCACAATGCAGTAACGTTCTCCTGGCATTAACCGACCGTCCATCAGATGGGCAGATAGAGAAGCGTAATTTGTCACTCCACAGAATACGTTTCCACATCATGCTTGGTGATGTAATGTTTGCATGCAGCTGCTTGGCCATGTAAACCCCGTGCCGTGAAGCTCCCGGCGTCTGATTCATCACAATTTTTGCAGTGTGGAGATAAGCAGAGAAGAATCAGCTTAAGTGTGTGAAGTCAAGGGCAATAATATCATGCAGATGTTTTGTTTGGGAGCCAATAAATCGCTTGTTAGCCAGCAGCTGTGCTCATAGCGGGGGAGTCTGAGGTGGGGCAGTGGGTGCAGTGCCCCTACGGACTCCAGCCTTCCTCCTGAAGAGTGACCTTCCTGCAGACCTCAGTTCCAACCATGGTTTGCCACACCTCCTCCAGCTATTCAACCTCTTCCCAAGTCCCTGATTGGCTGGATCAGATGTATTAGAGTTAAGAAAGGGGCGGGGCAGCTAGTTGGATACAAGTTGGAAATGAACTCTGCAGGGAAAGAGCTCTCCAGGACCAGGATTGGAGACAAACTGCTTTATAGTATTGAAATAATGACTGGAAAGGATCAAATTGAATTATACAAAACTGCTTAGAATTATTTGATTATGTTGTGTGATTATTTTCCTAAAATAACATATTTAAACACTGTTATTGCACAGCGAAATGTGTTTTTAAAGAAAAACATGGAATAGTTGCAGCACTTGTTTATACGAATGTGCATGTAAAATAAGCACATCCACTTCTGTTTTTGGATTACCATGTGGAAAAATTATTAATATTATTGTTTTTTTTGTGTTTTTATATTCTTATTATTAGTACTATAGATGATGCTGATTAATAGTTTGCGTTAGTTGACTGATAAGCATTTTTTCAGGTTGTTTAATTGTAACGCTCAAATCCAGACTTTTGAACGCTGCAGTATATCACTCTCAGAAAAGTGAAATCGCCCTGGTTTTAATCCTCTTTTTCTCAGTGGTATTACTTTACAAATGCAAGTCAATAACTGAGTAATTTGGTTTGTTTCAATGAAATTAAGTGAGTTGTCAGATTTACTCCGTACGTGTTTGTTTGGTCGGTGTAAATTTGTTGATTATACAGCTGTTAGTTCCGGCCACGCAAGCTGATTGGTTGAGAGGCGTTCTAATCGTGCTGTTATTTCACCATAACATCACGTTTTTTTTCACAAACACATCACATCACATCACTCCGCTGAGACGCCGTTGCTAAGCAACGACTTTGACAGCTGTAGGAGACGCTCAAGCCATTCGAACGTTTTTACTTCCTACTTTGCACAAACCGAAAATGGACACTTTTAAGATCACATTTGACCGACAGCTGAACTGGTCAGACTCTAAAGATGAGACTTCACTCAATTCCCAAACTGTCATCACCACTGAGCAGCTTTTCAGTCGGCAGCTGTGACAGAAGAACAGCTAAACAACCTGGAATCAGCCAGAAATGAACTCAACACCATTCGCCAAACTAAATGGGCTGTAAGATGCTTCACGGACTGGCTGGAACAAAACAACATTAATACTGATCTGGCAAAAAATGACAAAACTGAGCTAAACTTGATATTGCGGCAGTTTTATGACTCAGTCTGAACTTCATAGGCGAGGCTCACTGCTGGCTGTGCAGCGAGTGGGCGGGGTGGGTTACTCTGACGAAGCAACAAGCTGCTTGTTAAGGAACTATACTTTGGCGTAAGGAACTGCGAACATCAAAACATATTAAACGCCGCGTTCACAGCCCAGTTTATTAATTTCTTACTTTATTTATTTAACTGTTGTATAAAAGCAATAGAAATAACATCATGGCTGTGACGACCTATGGCACTCGCCTTCGATGATGTTATAACACACTCCCTCTCTTGTTCTATTGCTTAAGTAAAACTCAGCATCTTTCCTATTGGCTCCTGGCATCTGCTGTTGGCATATTGTTTTACTTGTTTTACTCCCCCTCCTCATGGTGCCTGCCTTCCATTATGTGTGCATCTTTCTTATACTCCACTGTTATTATACACCACCCAGCTACACTGTTGTTGACTGTGAGCGCAAGTTACCGTATAATCTTACAGTAATGCATTAAAATAATCATTCCGGTTAATTAGAACTCACTTGTGTTTGATTCATCTTAATCCACTGAGTAGATTTTACCCCGTTCTGCATCTTAAAAGCTACATCACACAGCTGTGTGGAGTCACTTGACGTGACATTTTAAATTAAAATTTCATTAAATGCGGTCTTGTAGCTTCAGTGCAAAACTAAAGAAGCAAAGTTCAGACACCAAACATGTCTTGGCTGATGAGCTACGTGTGAAGTAGGGGGCAGATAGTGCAGATGAGATTTTTTGGCTGTACCTTCGCTTTAAGTGGCCCATGGTCAGGTGCTGACGGACAGCACCAGATCAGGGGAATACCCGAGTGTCTTTCCCCGAGTAACATCACAGAAACTCGATTCCTATTTCCAGTCTGCCCTGCTGCCCCCCTTTTACCCTCATAGGCCCTGGCACTGTGCCCATGCCGTAACATGGGGCAGGGGGAATGGAGGAACAGGGGGTGTCTTATTACAGTAAAGAATAACACACAGTGTACTGAGAGAAACTCTCTGTTGCTAAGCCTTCTGATTTCATCTGTTCCCGGCATGGCTTTCTGAGAGGCCCAGCGGCTGGAGAGTGCTGTTACTTAAAGGAAGACTCCAGCGTTTTTCAACCTAATCACTGCCTCCACATCTGTACCAGTATATTAACAGACTGCGAGTGCCTTTACATGCACTTAATAATCCGATTATAATCGGATTTCTGCAGTTATCTGATTATTCAAATGGTTACGTAAACAGCACTCTGACTTCTTAGATCAGAGTAAGGTCTAGAAATCTGATACAGGGAGCTGGATTTTAGGTCAGTAATCAGAATTCTCAGTGCATGTAAACTCTTACTCTGATTTCTTTCGGATTCCTCAGTCTGCACATGTGCGAAAACAGACGACGGTACCGGAAATAAGTAAGCAGCGTTGCCACAAGATGCAGCAAAACACTTTTGGAGCGACGCTGAAACCAAATACATGCTTGACGAAATGAAGGATTTAAATATTCTTCATCTTCTAGATGATGTTTGTTCATATTTTCAAGTAAACTGGTGCATGTTTCAGGTAAAAGCCATGGCATGAAGTTTGAGTTTTACATTACGTTTACGTCGCGTCTTCTTCTGTGAGTTTGTTGGTCTGCTATAAAGCAGAAATCTGATTACTGTCTGACTCGTAGACCTGGAGTTTTCACATCATCTGATTACTCAAATGCATGTAAACGCAATGATGTTGCTGTAAAGAACAGAAAACATATGTAATATAAAAGCCAACAGCGTGTGTTGAAGCAACTGCCCATTGACCTCCACTGTATCGTTTGTGTGGTTTTTGTACCAAAAATAGTCGTAATTAGTTTTTACTTAACAGTTTTCCAACCTTTTTAAGCCCATTGAGTTAAACAGGCTGTTTTTGTTACTGTGCTTTTAAGACTGATTTATGTAAACGAGCTCCGTTCTGGTTGGCTGTCCTGTATTGTGGTTTGTTTAAAAAGCAGTCCAGGCTGAAACACTCCTTATAACTTCACCCTGAGTTGGGCAGGGGCTATACTGCAGTAGGCTTGATATATATTAGATTTTGTGACCTCACAAGAACGCTGAATTCAAAATGGGTTGTTTTTGCAGTTTAGTTTCTATAAATGGACTGTATGGTCTCGGGAGTGAATGGTAGGTTTTGAAACTGTATTTACATCATGTACCTATATACTACATCAGACCCTTATGTCAATAAAGAGAGGAAAATTGGCTTTTCCATGATATGGGCCCTTTGAATAGCTCAGGTCAGCCCTAGTCCGTGGTAATCGACTGTGTCCCTGCTGATGCAGATGATGGAGATTAGGCTGAAAAACGCTGGGCTGTTCCTTTAAATGCCTGTAATGGATAGTCATTGGTGTTGCTGTTACAAATGAGAAATATGAAGTACACCAGCTGCTGAGTTATGTGACAGCTCGCAAGTCCTGAAAGGGGTCCAGATTAGTCATGCTGAGATGGTTCAGAAGAGAGAGAGAGAGAGAAAAACAGGGAGCGAGAGAGCTGTGTTGATACTCATCGGATGTTGTGTGCTAATGCTCTAAATGGGTGGTGTAATAGTGAGTAGAAATTCTTTGCATTCTGCACAGCTAAAATGAGAAACAGTGTAGTAAAGACGGTGTCAACACCACCGTTCCCACAGGGGACGATCCTGCATAACACATCATAGCTGACGTATCAGATAGCGATGTGCACGGGTACTTGACCGTTCGAGTAATCAAATACTGAAGTATTCAGGTCCTGAAATCACTGATCACTATTATCACATTCATTTTATTTCATCATGACGGAGAAGTGAAACACTGATAACAGGACTGTAAAATGTGGCTGGTTAACTTGTGTTGGCGAGTATCTGTAGACCAAATCAGAGTGTTTGTAAACGTAATGGTTGGCTCTATATCTGAGTGGATAACTTACGTCCAGTCAGCGTGGAAGCAGCTCAGTTTACAGAAGAATATTACAGGATATACAGTAAATTCAAACATAACAAACAAAGCATTGGCAACAAAGGTAAGATGAGGCTGTAATGTCTAATGTACTCATTTACACCGATCAGGCATAACATTATGACCACCTCCTTGTTTCTACACTCATTGTCCATTTTATCAGCTCCACTTACTATATAGAAGCACTTTGTAGTTCTACAGTTACAGACTGTAGTCCATCTGTTTCTCTGCATACTTTGTTAGCCCCCTTTTACCCTGTTCTTCAGTGGTCAGAACCCCCATGGACCCTCACAGAGCAGGTACTATTTGGGTGGTGGATCATTCTCAGCACTGCAGTAACACTGACGTGGTGGTGGTGTGTTAGTGTGTGTTGTGCTGGTCTGAGTGGATCAGACACAGCAGTGCTGCAAGGAGGTGGTCATAACGCTATGCCTGATCGGTGTTTGTCGTAGATTTTACTTGTTTTCCTTGTTTTCCAGCTTTCAAAAGCAGGCAGAGCTGCTAATCCCACTGAGAGATCAAATGTGTGATCACATTTACAGTTCAAGCCAAAAATTTAGCGAATCTTTACTTTTCCATGTGAAGTTGCCAGGCTCTCTTACATCACCAATACCTGCACCAGAACTACACACCTAAAAAGATGGTTGTTCAAGGGTTCTTTAGTAAAGGCAATGGTTCAATCTAGATCTAATGATGAGTGCTGTGCCGGTGTCCTACCCTTCACACGGTCTTACCATGCATGTGTGCATCATTAGTGCAGGACAGTAACGTTTTGTTGCATTTTTAATGTTAATTCAGCCTTAATTCGGGTGTATTATACAGGCTCAGCTGAATGTTACTGCTTACCTTCTGATAAGTTTATTTAATCTATCAAAATGTCCTTCCTACAGTTTTATGTAGAGCTCTACCTATAAATAGGCGCTATGTTAGGACATTTCAGCAAGGTAGCACAGTTCGTCAGAGCACCGGTTAGCCCTTTTAGCTCAGTAGCTCATTTTCCTCGGCTATTTTCGAATAAAACACGTTTAAAAGTGTGATCCTCTGTGTGCTGCTACACCAGTGCAGTCACATAAAAAGATAAACCTACAGTCTTACGTTAATGTCAGGTTTCCTTATCTGCAGTTAACTGATTACCCGATCTTTAATCCTTACACATACTTGAATATCAGTGTTAGTTAAAGTGCACGTCTAACACACACACGCACGAAACACACACATATAAAATGTGTGTGTGTGTTAAATAACGCAGTAACTGAGGAAACATCCCCTGGTGTGCGAAACAGCAAGTTTCGTTTTAAAAAGCTTCCAGATGGACGTCTAGATGAAACTAAAGTATCACTAAAGGTCACCACTATAGGAACAGATAGCACTCGCAATATGAACGCAGCAGCAAGGAACCTACCATTTGAGCATACGCCCTGTGCAGCGCACGTTATACAGAGGGTCATCACAGTGGCCCTCCATGACAGCGGGTTTGTCGATGCTTTAGCCGAGCGCAGTAAAGTAGTCGGACATTTCAAACACAGTTCTGCAAACACCTCTCAGCCTCTCATGGTCAAGAAGAGGAGGTTCCCCCGCGCTGGAATTCAACTCTCGAAATGATAAAGCGAGTCCAGCACAACAAAGGCAGACAGAAGGCAACACTGGCACAGCAGAAGCACAGTTTAGCCATGACTTTTCACTGGCATACAGTTCTTTTCTACTACTACTGCTCAAACGTCACGATTAATCACAACCTATTAGTGATCTGATTAATTTGATTGATAATTTTTTTTTAATCGATTGACACCACTAATGTTTGTTGGTGTGTATGTATATGTGTGTGTGTGTGTGTGTGTGTGTGTGTGTATGTATATGTGTATATATACATGCTGCTGCTGTCGGAACAAAACCTCGTATCTCCAAAATGGTAACTTTACAAGAGAAGGAAAAAAATCTACTTTACTTTCAATGTAAGTCGATGGAACCAGAATGTTTTCCAAGTTATTTTGGGCCGTTTCTTTTGGTCCATACATCATTAAATTTGCACACAATATAAAGAGTAACATGTATTTTCAAATTATGTCAAAAAACTGAAAAATTGAGATACAAGGTTTTGTTCCAACAGCAGCGATATATATGTATTATATATGTGTGTGTGCGTGTGTGTGCGTGTGCGTGTGCGTGTGTGTGTGCGTGTGTGTGTGCATGTGTGTGTGCGTGTGTGTGTGTGTGTGTGTGTGTGTTTTCCATCATTGAAAAATGCCAGCTACGCCACATTTTGTGATTCATAAGGAATGTGCCCTGTTAAACCATGGATTTGTTATGACAGTGATGATGCTCTGATAGCTGTTGTGAATTGTAAGCCTTCTGGAATATTAAAAGCTTTTCCAGTATGTAGCTTAAAAGCAAATTCATGCACTGGAATAAAATATGCATGGGTTTCTGAAGGCACGGCCAACTTTTTGAGCCTGTTATGATGGAGTCTCAGTTACAGCAGTCATGAGTTTTGCAGTGACGTCTTGGTCCAGTTTCAGTGGGGAGAGCGTGATTGGTGTCTATTACATGTGCAGCAAAACAAGGTCTGAGGGCCCATATCGTACATTTTATTCTCTATTTATCTACCTTATTTTTCACATGACCGCTGCCCATGGTTCACTCAAAGCTTCATGGGCCGAAGGAGTGTATATGGGCGGGGCTAAACTGCTGTAGACTGAACAGGTGAATATACTTAAATGTCTTGGTTTTGTGGAGTTTAAATTGGACTGTTTTTGCAGTTTAATTTCCATACATAGAGTTTGGATAGAAAGGTATGTTTTGAAACTTGAACAACAATTACATACAACATTAAATTAAAAAGAGCAAGGATAATTCAGTTTTCCAATATATGGGCCCTTTAACTCAGCAGTAAACCCACCTCATCATGTCTCTGGTTGTTTGATTTGTAAACCAAAATCACAGCCTTGGATTTTAAAGTCTATTCTATTGACGGCTGATTTCATGTTAGGGCTGGAGGTATCAGGCCGATATTTTTTTTTTTTTCTTCTAAAAAATTCTTTATTTAATGTTTAAATCTCTGAAATACTATGCAAGGTTTATTACTGTTCAGTTAAAGGACACTTCTACTGATTTTTCAATATTTCTCATAATGTCTGCATCAGTCTTTATCATTAAGATGTAAACAAAGTCATTCAGAGTGGTTTGATGTGAAATGGTTAATTTTTGAGAAAATGATCAACTTTCGTTACAGTTATGGTGATAGAAACCAAGGGAACACAATATCTATCACACAAATATAAAGATTTTACTTTCTATCCAAAACCACCAGTGAACCCACACATGACTGAGTATTTATGTAATGGTGATAATGGTAAAATAGTAAAAAAAATAAGTTTTTTTGGAGACTGTTTTTGCCTTGCAAAGCTCTGCATGTGCTTTTTTAACATAAACGTATTTCAAAAAACAAGTTTTAGGTCAAAACCATCTCAAAACTATTGTGAAAAATTGTTTTAGACAGAAGCAAAATACTGTAACCATTTAGTAAAATGACTTTCTGAATGCTTCAGACGTCTGGTTCCCATCACCACCACTGTGAACAATTCTGACTCTAACTTTCTGTAGAACACAACGTTTCATATCAAATCACTCTGACTGTGTTTACACTTTAAAGACTTAATTATGCAGAAATTTGGAAAAATAGGTGAAATTCCCCTTTAAGCCCATTCTTAATTCTATTGTGTCCAAACAGTGTACAAAAATAACGTATAAAAAACTGTTTAGAAAACTTGAATTATTCGAATAATCATAAATAATCTGTAGTTTTCTTGATTACTAATATGGCCGATAGCGACAGCCTCAGACTTTTCTCCAAAGAAAAATTAACATGTGGCTCCTCTAAATGCAGAATCAGACACTCCAGCTTTAGACCAGCAGGCCCGCCCCACCCAGCGTGAGCCTTGAGGTCAGGCTCGGATATTTTCAAAAGAGAAACTGGACCGCTGGAGAGCGGAGACATGCTCCAGTCTGTCCACACCCCTCTCTCTACAGCCTGTCTGCAGCTGAGGGCTGGTTTAATAGTGCTAGTTTTCTGCAGCTCGTGCGGTTCCACGGCTGAGCTGAGGAGAAAACCCCTGGATGTAAATCGTGGTAGACAGAGAGTAAATGAAAATGCATGCCTTTCCATTCAGGCCTGCTTCTTTCCCCTGTTTGTTTATGAAGATTTATTGTACTCATAGACATTTGTTTATGAGGAAATGCAAGCTTCACTGTCCAAAAGTATCCAGACAGCCATTCTACAGTGAATTCAGCTACTTTAAAGGCTCCATGTCCTGCATTTTTCCTGTAATTCTCTTTCTCTTTTTTTTTGCCCTGAAGTCATGACCTCTCTTTATCCTGTAGAGTTATACAGATATTGTATTATATGTAAATGATCTCTGTTCTGATTGGCTGCCTAGTATTGTGCCATATTCACAAAGCAGTCTGTGCTTAGTAACTTCAGCATGAATAGGTGAGTATATGTAAGTATGTTGGGTTTTTTTTTGTGCCACCACAGAACAAGGAATTCAAAGCAGGTTGTTTTTACTAGTTTAGTGGATTGAATGGACTGGAGAGTAAATGGTACATTTTGAAGCAATAATAATAAATGGTAATAATAAATATTTGGTTTCTCATAATTTGGGCCATTCGAAATGCACCCACTGCTAACACAGGGTTTCATTTGTATAATCTCCATTGAAAAGCATTGACCAATAGAATGGGACACTCTGGAGCAGCCATACATGAGCCTGAGTTTGCCATGTCAAATGCCAGGCATCAGCTAGAGGGGTATAAAGCCCCCCAGCATCGGGCTGTGGAGCAGTGGAACTGTGTACTGTGGAGTGGTGGAGCTCCAGTACCTTTGGAATGAGTTGGAGTGACCCAGAACTGATCATCTAACATCAGTACCTGACCCTCACTAATGCTCTTGTGGCTAAATGCAATCAAATCCTCACAGCAATGTTCCAACGTCTAGTGTAAAGCCTTCCCAGAAGAGTAGAGACCGTTACTGCAGCAAAGGGAGACAAACTTCCCATTAATGACCTTAATTTGAGAAGAAACGCTGGTGTCTACAAACTTTTGGACATCTTTGTATATTAATGCCAGTTCCAATGTGTTCTGCAAAAAGCCCACAGAAAGCACACGAGGATCCATAATAATACCCCTCCCCCTTTTCTCTCAGCGCTGATGGAGGCCGTTACTGCTGCTAACTCTAGTGAATGGCCATAAGGCCATAATTAATGCGTTGGTTCCAGTGGAAAGCATCCGTCTTGCATTATGTCCAGTAACTCTGCTCTGTTATTGTTTTATTCCTGGGCAGAGAGTGACTCATGAAAGCGCACACACACGAATACATTTACTACTGAGTGGTCAAGAGGCTAAAACCTCCAGTAATTGAGGAACTGCTGAAAGTACTCAGATGTTCTGCCAAGCAGGACTTTTCCTCTCTGTTATAATGAAGGGCCTGTTGAGGAGCTGGTTATGGGTTGATTCATCATTAGTATACTGTGTTGTTTGTACATTGCTGTGCTGTTTAAAGTGAAAGTTTGTCAAAAAATCTAATTTCTGTATTTTTTCTTTACCCCAAATGTAGTCAGTCATCTTAGGCATGTCAGACTGCTTTTTGAATGAGCTGCAATACAGGGCAGCCAATCAGTTCACCTAAAAAAATATATTCGAAATTAAAAAACAGCCCCACACATTTTAAAAAAAGCAAAAATGTAAAATTACAATACATCAGTAAGTTTTCATGATGCATGATATGTGACGATATTTATTTATATTTAAAGTTTGCTTCTTTAGTTTTGCACTGGAGCCACGAGGCTAATGTAGCTAACAAATAATGGAAGTTCATAGCCACCTAGGGCTGGGCAGTATGTCAAAATGTACTGTTTTTGTGGTTAATTCCCTCACAAAATGTCTCAATATGCTTTTCCGGACTTATCATGGGATATCATCAGTTAACACTTCCCAACTGCATGTTTCATTACAAAGAGAGAATAAATAATCCTGTTCAGTTGGATTCATGCAGCACAGTATATAAAATATTGAATACAAATCGTTGTTTGTGTTTTTCACAATGTTTTTTTAAATGTGGCACTAAAGTTACTTGTAAATTATGAGATGTCAGGAAAAAATAAATATAAATAAATATCGTCACATATCGTGCATCATGAAAACTTACTGATGCATTGTAATTTTACATTTTTTGCTTTTTTTTTAAAATGTGTGGGGCTGTTTTGTAATTTCTAATAAATTTTTTTAGGTGAACTGATTGGCTGCCCTGTATTGCAGCTCATTCAAAAAGCAGTCTGAACACTCCTTATAACTTCAGTGTGAATGTGTGGGGCTATAGTCTTGTAGGCTGAGCAAGAGGATTTATGTAAATTCAATTTTGTGACATTACAAAAATAGTGAATTCAAAATGGGCTGTTTTTGGAGCTTCATTCCCCTATATGGGCCGTATGGGCTGTGAGCTGAATTGTACGTTTGAATTGTGTTTACATACTACAGTCTACCTATGGTTTCTGTAAAGCAATGAACTGCAGAAACAGGCGGTTTTTGCAGCTTACTTTCCATATATGGACTGCATGGACTGGCTGAATTGGACATTTTGAAATTTGAACAATATTTATATACTATATCAAAATTCTTTGATGTGTAGTATATAGTGTATGACAGGCTGTTATCTGTAGACATAGACAAAGTAGCTTACATAGCTAAAAACAGTAGCAGCTGAGTTGAGGCCTGGATTTTGTCCATTGTTATAGATAAGTGTGTCATACAGTATCAGTAACATAATCAAACATAGGCAAGTGTGTTAGAGATTAACTAACAAGTCCACACGGTTTGAGGCAAGAGTTTGATGATTCAGGCAGCAATCTGTACATGTTAATTGGTGTACATAAGACCAATAATAACATTAAACTCATAGCTCTGGTGATTTAAAGCACATATATCATGAAAAACTTTTATTTTTTAATTAAAGAGTTTGATGTAGTATGTAAACATGATACAATTTTGGAGTGTACCATTTACTTCTCAGTCCATACAGTCCGTATATGGAAACGGGCTGCTTTTTCTAATTTCATTGTTTTTGTGATGTCACGGAAATGCATTAACATTACATGTATACCGATTTAGACTAAAACAGTTTAGCCCCGCCCATTCACACTGAAGTTTATAACTTTATAACTATAGCAGGTTTGCTATTTTCCTTTTATTGAGCGAAGCAGCCGTTTAGAAGACATATTTTACATATAACAGTCTTATGGCACAGCTTTTTTAATTCCAAGGGATAAAATGAGATTGAAAAATTATAACATAAAAATCTAAAAATGAATTTTAGCTGTTTTTGATGTGTAAAACAAGCATAAATGTTATAAGTGGACCTCGGGGGGGGGGATGTAGGATATGGGCCCTTTAAAGAAGGGCAGCGCCAGTAACCACAGTAGTGCAGATTTTACAGAGATGGATAGATGGTGAGAGAGAGCGCGCATAAAGGGATCAGCATGAGAGGAAGAGCGAGGGCAGAGGTGGGGGGCGGGGTGGTCAGAGGGTTTTCCTGGCCAGAGAGGAGGGGAGGCGTCCGAGTGGAGCAGCTTGTGTTGGGGCTGCATTCTTGGCACCGGGCAGAGGAAGTGAGAGAGAATAAAGTTGCCCAGCTTAGTGCTTTTCATCCTCACTCTGGCAGGCCTGAAAGAGTCACTCCTTCTGTTCTGAAAGGCTTCAGGATCTTCAGATGAGTAGCAGGATGAATAATGAGGCTACAGACAGTATGAAGAAAACATTTTTCACTCATTCATTCATTCATTTATTCATTTATTTGGGGATAATCCCATCGCAGTGATACTTTTTTTTTTTGTTTGGGTCTGATCATTTTTATGTTCACCTGTTTCTAATTAATAGCCTCCCAAAGCTAATATAAAACAAATAAACTGTATATACAGTGGGCCCCAAAAGTATTTGGGCATGTTAACTATTGGTAAACTCAAGGTCTTTAGGCAGACGTCCATCAGCTGTGCAAGCAAACTATGTACACAGTTTTGAGATTATATCTCGTTTATATTATTTCTGTAATGTATTTATTCAGTTTTTGTGTTCGAGCTGTTTTTTGCTTGGTTTAGCTTCAACAACAACAACAACCATCCATAGAAGACTCTGTGAGAAAGTCGGAGAAGATTGCGGAGCAGCAGACTGTTTCCTTGCTCAGTGTTATAGTTCTCCTTAATGCTTAATAGCGTATGTGAATCGATAGTAATAGCTCTCTTGCTGAGTGTATGAATCACTGTGCTCAGGTTTTGATTTGGCAGTCAGCCCCCTGCGATCCTGTACCCACGGCAGTGTGTGTATGAGTGCGAGTTTGCGAGTAGAATGTTGATCAGGTGGTTGATAGGTGGTGTGCTGGTGGTCAGTCTGAGAGTGGGCTTGGCTGTCAGGCTGAAGACACCAGCCCCTCTTGACCTCTGCTGGACTCAGTTATCACTCAGAGGATGCAGAGGGGGCGACTGTGGATTTAAACAGGACTGTTTACGTTTAAATATTTAACTGTTTTTGTGTTTTTCACAATAGATATTATGTATAGCAGAGTAGCATATTGCTTCAACAGACTGGCTGGACAGTATATGAGACTTCTATCCATTCACAGTGTTTTTTATGTCTATATTTACTGAACCACACAAGTGACCAAAGCATGTAGCACATCTAATAGGAAAGTGCAATGTAATGCTAAATTACAATGGAATAATTAGGGTCAAATCATAACAATAAATATGCAGGACCTGACTGTAGGTCACCAGAAGCTGTTTTTTTAAGAAACAATGATTTAAACAGCTGCAAAGCTTGCCTGGTTAGCCCTTTAGAGGACACAGCGGACACAGCTCCACCAAACTTTACTGTTAGCATAATGCAGTCAGGCTGGTAATGTTCTCCTGGCATTCACCAAACCCAGACTCGTCCATCAGGCTGCCAGACTCCACAGAATATGTTTCCACCGCTCCACAGTCCAGTGGCGGTGTGCTGTACACCACTCCATCCGGCGCTTGGCATTGTGCTTGGTGATGTAAGACTTGCATGCAGCTGCTCAGCCATGCAAACCCTGCCATGAAGCTCCCGTGGCACATTTTCTGTGCTGGTATTAATGCCAGAGGAGGTTTAAACTCTGCAGTTATTGAGTCAGCAGAGCGTTGGTGACCTTTCATGCACTTTGCTCCTCAGCACTCGGTGACCCGCTCTGTAACTTTATGTGGTCTGACACTTTGTGGCTGAGTTGCTGTGGTTCTTAAACTTTTCAATAATACCCCTCACGGTCGATTGTGGAATATCTAGGAGGGAAGAAATTTCGAACGGACTTGTTGCAATGATCACATCCTGTTACAGAACCACGCTCGAATTCAGTGAGTTCTTTAGAACGACCCATTCTTTCACAAGTGTCTGTAAAGCTAGACTGCATGGCTAGGTGCTTGATTTCATACACCTGTGGCAATGGGACTGAATAAAACACCTTTTTGATTATTTAGAGATGTGTCCCAATACTTTTGTCCATATAGTGTATATCAGCAAAATCGATAAACAGAAAAAACGTAAAACGAAAGCTGGCAAAATGAGTGAAAATGAGCAGTAATCTTTTTGAAAAATTAGGTTTGATTTAACTCTCATTATTTGTATTTGCAGCGTATTTTGGACATTTTGATCTTTAACTCTCTGCTTGTGGATTTTATTATTGTATTTGAAACTTTTGACACGAAAGCAACTCCATAATACATAAATTGTTATTAAATATAGAAATTGGGATCAAATTAGGATGCATTGAAATTTCAGCCACTGAAAATGTTTCACTCAGATCACACAGAGAATCTCGAAGTTAAACAGGACTGTTTACGTTTAACTATTTAATTATTTGTATGGTTTTCAGTATTGAAATCAACCCAAGCTTTGATCAACCCCAAGATCTAGAACTTAATATACATGTTGATCTTTCTTTGAGCCATCTAACCAATCATAGTAATTTTTTTTTTGTTTGTTTATTTCTTTTTTAACTGTGCTGTGACCAATCACAGATCCAGATGAGTCAAAGTATTCTTATAATCCAGTAAAACTACTTTACTTTGGTAAATATAGTGCAGTCTAATAAGGGATGTGCTGATGTGGGCATTGGGATTAAATGAGGGATGCACTAAATTTTTGGCCACTGAAAATGTTCAGCCAAAAATACTCAAGATGTTGGACCAAAAATAACAAATTACAAATAAAAATGTAAATAAAATAATAAAAATAATTGCAATGGTAAAAATGAGAAATGAGGATTAAAAATGCTGTTTGTTTTCTTTGCTTTAATGTGCTTAAATGTGTACGAATGTGAAAAAGAATACAGACCTGAGTAGATTAACTGTAACAGCGGAACAGCACAGTGCAAGTAAACTAGCCTAGTAGACTGCAGCATAATAATACTGTGTACTGCACATACTAATGAACAGTTTGTGAACAGTAATAGTGGACAGTCCAGTCGCGTTCAGTTCAAGCAGCAGCAGATGAAGAGTGAGAATGTCGGCCGTGTGGAACTTGTTTTCTGTGATGGACATTAGACAAGCTATTTATTATCTCTTTTCGTGTTGAATGTGATAAGAGGGTACAAGACCCAAGAACAGTAGATAAGATGACAAGACAATCTGATATCTTGTCTGTGTCACATTAATAATTCACCAGTGCATTTTTAAATATATTGCAAGGTATACTGTAAGTACAGTATAACTATATTATACAATATAAAAATATTTGACCCTACTTGCCCTAATTTATTTTTAGCCCATCCATATTCAAGTATACGGCAGAATGAATTAACACTCCTCCAGGGCTTCAGTGCTGCATACAAGACTGGGCCTATATTTACTGGACCACACAAGTGGCCAAGACATAAACTGCACATAGCACAATTAAACAGGAAAGTGCAATACAGTAATAACAATTACAGTACAGTAACTAGGCTCAAATATATAGAAATGTGAACAAAAATACAGACCTGTAGATTAACTGTAACAGCAGAATAGCACAGTGCAAGTGAAGTAGCCTATTAGACTGCAGCATAATAATACAGTGTACTGTACATACTAATGAACAGTTTGTGAGCCGTAATAGTGGACGGTCCAGTGACAGAGGCTGTCATGTAATAACGTGGCTCCTGCGAGAGGAAGTGTTTGATTATTATGCCAGAGGCTGCTCGTTTTCTCTCTGCAGTTAAAGTCTCTTTAAGGCTATTTTACAGTGAAATGCTGCTTTGACCCTGTGATCCTGATTTAGCTTTTCCAGTAAAGCAGCTGCAGTAGCCTGTGTGCTCCCTGCGCTGCCCCTTCATCTGGATTAGGAGCTTTTTCATAATGATAATTGATGATAATACATAAACCATACAGGATAATGTTGCTGGTAGGGCTGGATGATGTACGCTACCATTCAAATGTCTTGAATCACCTGTTATTCTAGTCTAAATCACATTCATCATTATTTTTTTTACATTGGGTTGACGGCCAACTTACTGTTCTTTGTTTATTATTATGCATTTCTTTTATACAGTTTTCACAGGTCATGTTTTTTGAGCTAGAACCACAAAACTTTTCAGGATCCTAGAGCCTTTTACAGGAATAGCGCGCTTATTCTTTTGGGACCGATTGCTTGTACATCGTACAGCGTTCATTCAAACGCGGCTGTGAATTCAAATCTAAATCTGGCAACACCCTAGCAACCACTTGGGACCACACAGCAATGGGCTATCAACACCTTAACAACCACCTGAGATAACATAGCAATGGCCTAGCAACACCTTAACAACCACCTGGAATACCAAAGCAACACCCTAGCAACCACTTGGGGCCACACAGCAATGGGTGATCAACACCTTAACAACCACCAGAGATAACGCAGCAATGGCCTAGCAACACCTGAACAACCACCTGAGATAACATAGCAACAGCCTAGCAACACCTTAACAACAACCTGAGATAACATAGCAATGGCCTAGCAACACCTTAACAACAACCTGAGATAACATGCCAATGGCCTAGCAACACCTTAACAACCACCTGGAATACCAAAGCAACACCCTAGCAACCACTTGGGACCACACAGCAATGGGTGATCAACACCTTAACAACCACCTGAGATAACATAGCAATGGCCTAGCAACACCTTAACAACAACCTGAGATAACATGCCGATGGCCTAGGAACCCCTTAACAACCACCTGGAATACCAAAGCAACACTTTAGCAACTACTTGGGACCACACAGCAATGGGTGATCAGCATCTTTAAGGGGAACTCCACTGATTTTGGAAAACTACTTAATCATTCAATGGTTTACCTGTAAACAAAATCGTTCAGAGTGGTTCGGTGTGAAATGCGTCTTTCTAGAGAAATTTACAGAGTCAAAATTGTTCACCATTATAGTACTGGGAACCGGACGTCCAAAGCATTTAATGGTTCTAAAAGCTGCATCCCATTAAATTATTACACAAATGGTTATGAATGCATTGCTTGATACCTGAGACATTGTTTTGTGGTAGTTTTGTTATAAAGTTTGGGCCTAAAACATATTTTTAATATAAACTGTTACTCCATGATTATGTCTGTTTCCTCTCAGAGCCGCGTTCTCATCTGAGATCAGTGCGCACAAGCTAACCTGCTTTTGTAGTTACTAGCCTGTAGCTGCAGTCGTTCAACACGGCTAGCGCCAACAGCAGCTTTTGTTTACAGTTTACAACCACCTGGGATACCATAGCAACAGCGTAGCAACACCTTAGCAACCACATTGAATTTCATTGCAATTGCTTTGTCAAGCCAACTTAGTTTGTTCGCAAATTTTGTTCTCCTAGTTTTTTGTGATATACATTATTTGTAGTGGGTCTTATGTCTGCAAGAAATATCAGTGCTGTTATGAATAATAAATAACCACCATTATTAGAGTTTTTTCACATTTGTTTTGCTTTATATGTCTGCTGTTATTCTTTTTTTTTAAATCTCTTTCTCGCAAGATTTTTTTTCAAATGGCTGTAGAGCCTTTTGGAGTGGAACTCTTCAGGTGTTAATGTTTTATGTAATAATAACTTATTGAAATACTTTAAGCTATTAACAGACACTGGAAGGCATTTTAAGATGTTTTATTCCATATTTCACGTTTTTGGGAACACCAAGAAGTTAATACATGATAAATAACATGCTGTAATTGTCCGTTTTATTTATCTGCTTGAGATCATTTTCATCATGCTAATGGGTGGCTATTCGCTTTCATTCAGTATTAGCAACGTTAGCATTATTGCCTGAACCGTTTATTTAAAACTGAAAAAGAGCAAAGTGACTTTGGGAAGATCCCCTGCTTCTGGATGATTGACAGGAACAGATGGTTTGTTAATCACAGGAAGTCAGGAGAGTTATGGTGATGTTTCATTATGCTTTTAAGTGTTTTTAATGAGCACAAATAATAAACTGTATCTGTGTTTCTCTCTCCATGACAGGAGACTACATCCTCGATGCCAAGCCGAAGGAGATATCTGAGGCCCAGCGGCTGAACTATGAGCAAGTAAGGAGCTTTAACTCTTTTATTCTGTCCAAAGCCTGGCCACCTCATTGGAAACCCCTCCTTTCTAGCTTCACACTGCTGGTGTACAGTTAGAGACTGTGGTACTGATGTTCTGCTCTCCACCCAGCAGTGACACTGATGTGTGTAAAAACCCCAGCAACACAGAGTGTCAGACACACTTGTGCCAGTGTGACCAGTGTGTCAGGTTCACACACTACCAGTGTGACTGCTGTGCTGAGAATGGACAACCACCAAAATAATATCTAGACAGACCCTGTGAACAGAAACCAGTGATAAATGGTAATAAAGTGGCCAGTTAGGAATTCCAAGGAAGATGATTCTAATAAAGTGGCCAGTGAGTGGAAGTGCAGGGTAGATGTTTCTAATAAAGTGGCCAGTGAGTGGAGATACAAAGGAGGTGTATCTAATAAAGTGTCTAGTGAGTGGAAGCACAGAGTAGGTGGTTCTAATAAAGTGTCTAGTGAGAGGAAGTGCAGTGCAGGTGTTTCAGATAAAGTGGCCAGTGAGTGAAGATACATAGGAGGTGTTTCTAATAAAGTGGCCAGTGAGTGGAAGTGCAGGGTACGTGTTTCTAATAAAGCGGACAGTTACTATAAACAAGTCTGGCTGTGTTCTGAAGCTCTTATTTTAGATGCTTGCTGCAGGAGCTGAGGGACTGATGCGTTCTCAGTGGTGTGAGAGACATGGGACACAGTGTTAACAACCAAACACACACTCACTCACACACACACACACACACACACACACACACACGCGCGCGATCCTGCTCAGACAGCAAGAACGTTTGCACCTTCTCACCTCCCTTCCTAAAATAGTCTCTTTTGCCCTCATGCAGTTTGTGAGCTGTCGAGCTCTGTGGCATCCGAAGCTTACGGAAGTGCTTTTCATTCTTTTGGGTGGTGTAGCAATTAGCCTACCTAGACTAGCTTGTGTGTGTGTGTGCGTGTGCTGTGTGTGTATATATCATAGTATATATATATATATATATATATATATATATATACCCAAAAGTAGTGCAGTTCTAGTGTGACTAGATTAATTTTGTTGTCCATAATTGTGGAAATTTGTCCTTAGTTTTACCTCATGCTTACGTACGGAATAGCCTAAATAAAACACATATATTAATACATATAAAATGATCTGTAGTGCAGTTCAACAGTCAAGCAGCAGCATCATTTTCATGGAGGAAAAGATGAAAACAGCTAAACCTAAAAACCCTACAGGAGAAGAAAAACTACTAACTTTCAGTTTCAGTTGGTGCATTTCTAAGATAAAACTAGTACAAATCATGTGGAAAAATAAGAATATAAACTAAAAACATGACATTCGGAATATATCTTTATAACGTTATGCCTTTAAATATAGTATTTTAATATATATAGATAGTCATATCGTAAACGTTGTGATTTTAAAAAAATTATATCGGCATGTGCCTTTCTGAGAAATGCTGTCTGAATTCTGGTTTGTGTTATTGCAGTAGGGTATGGAGGATATTGAGTGTTGGGGGAGGGGATGGTGGTGGGCATAATGTGCTTTGTCCCCTATAGAGAGCGTTATGTAACGCAGCATTAGACTCGTGCGGCCTGGAGGAAGCGTGCACGCAGTGGGTGGGAGCTGGGGGGAAGAGGGGGTAAAGAGAGCATGTCTACTCACGTAGATGTTACTGTTACTGGTCAGGGATGCACAGCAGAGAGAGGGAGAGAGAAGTAGAGTGTGTATTCTGCGTTTTGCTCAAGTATAAATGTAGAGTGATGTTGGCTTATATCAGTCATCTGATTCCCCCCCCAAAAAAAACCATTTACAATATTGACCACACAATTTTCATATCACTCGGACGCCACTATCACTGCGTACAGACCAGCTGTCACTGCATCCTGTTCATACTGAAGACTGTATACTGTGTCTGTGCATGAGAGGGAGAGGGAAACATATGGCACATAACATTCATAATGTACATACATAACATGTATAATGCATGTCGAAGCAGCTGTCGCCCCGTGCTGTACATTCTAAAGATTAGATCTGCATGGTTCACTCTGTGTGCTGGGGGTGTGAGATATGAGCTCAGATTTATACTACAGTATTTTTACTCTTTTAATGATAACATTGCCATGTGATATCACAATATTAAATACTACTACTGCTACTACTAATACTTCTATACTACTACTAATACTATTACTACTACTACTACTACTACTACTATTACTACTGCTACTACTAAAACTACTACTACTAATACTAATACTACTACTAATACTATTACTACTACTATTACTACTACTAAAACTACTACTACTACTACTAATACTACTACTACTACTACTACTACTAAAACTACTATTAATACTATTACTACTACTACTATTAATACTACTACTAATGCTACTACTAATACTATTATTACTATTACTACTATTACTACTGCTACTACTAAAACTACTACTACTACTACTACTACTAAAACTACTGTTAATACTACTACTACTACTACTACTATTACTACTACTACTAATAGTACTACTACTACTACTACTAATAATAATAATAATAATAATAACGATAAACGATAATAATAATAATAATAGTTAATAATAATAATAATAATAATGATCTCATCATCATCATTGTTATTGTTATCAAATGTTACTGGCATATAAAAAGTAAGAATAATCAATAAATATTATTAATAATAATAATAACCATCATCGTCATCATTGTTATTGTTATCAATTTTATAGGCACTTTAAAAGTAGTAAATGAAACAAGTTAGCATTGGGTGGTATAATGCTAACAAGGTATACAGCAGTATTTAAAAAATTATGACTGCTTAAAAATTGACAGTATTTTTAAAAAATCATGACTGTATTTCAAAGTTATGATGTGTCAAATTTCTGTCCCATGTCTAAACAGCCAAATAAACACATCCCCCCATTTTAGAGGGATCGCTGATTGGTGATGTTGGAGCTGACCAACAGGTGGTGCTGATAGAAAGAGGGGAAAAATCTGAGCCAGGAAAAAGCTCAGAAAAACTAAGCATGTTAGTGACTCCAGAGAACTTAGACGCTGTGTCCCATGCCAGATTTCCTGTTTGCGTCGCAGCCCCGCTGTTCCCGCTCCTGTCAAGTTATTTTAAAGTTCTTTAAAGATGGAGCCAGAAACTTTGATCTTAGTTTTTTATTTTTTCATTTATTAGAGCTGGAGATGCTTATGTCTCCTCCTTGGTCCCTGAAATAAAACAAAATGTTAGTGTAAGTTTTGCTTCAGACCACATTGTTTTTTTAATATTTGTATCGTTGGCTGTTCGACTCAGTTTAAACCCAATTCATATATTTAAAGTGTCTCCTCAGCCGCTGACGCCGCCATGTTCTCGAATCCTTGCCGACATGCAGTGAACCTCAGGATATGTTGGCTGGAGAAGGATCCAACCGTTGGATCCTTCATTGCCATGGAAAAGGAGGATACTTCTCGGCTGCATATGAAGGAGCCTTCAAAATGGGACAGCCTAGTCGCACCGCTGTGACGCAGTCGGCCTTCAAAAGCAGCCTCCGAGGGACGCAGCCCCTGAATTGGGACGCAGCTATAGAGAGGAGAATTACCTCTGTAATGTCTTCCGGGTTTCTCAAACACTAGAGGGCGCTCCCGAGCTAGTCCAACATGAATGGATTAAGACATTGCGTTTGAGCAAGATCATTGTTTATAAATGCTTCAGCACTTTTAACATAAAAGAATACGATAATTTCCCGAACACAGAACAGCATAAAACATTTCAGCACCACCATATTTTTGAGCACTTTTGAACTCAAGTTATAGGAATTTAAAACGGCACCTCATGTGCATTCATGACATCGGTGAGCGCGAACAGCCAATGAGCTTCTCCACTCGCCGACCAATCAGCACTCAGTTGCAGTAATGTTAGCGTTCTGCTACCCAAAACCCGTTTGCTGTAGAAAAAAGGAAACATGTAGGTGAGTTCTCTTTGCTTTTTGTAGTAAAAAAATACATCCTTCTACTTTCTAAAATTTAAGGAAAGTTCTCGGCAAGTGATTAGAAACTATTTTAACTTTTCGTTTTTAGCCATTTAGCTCAATCCACCCCATTCATTGAGGACTCGCTCATGGGCACCTTCTGGTGTTTCGCAGTCCTGTTTGTGATATAACAGGGTCAATAGGAAGAGACCAGGCTCCTCATAAACCGGCTCTGGTGGCTCAGCAATGCCTAAGAGCTAAAAACACCCCAGAACACATTCAGTTTCAGCTTTCTCTCTAACACCAGTCACTCGACTGCTCTTAGATATCCTCCAAACAAGGTTCATTTTAGCATCAGTTAAATAGAGCTGAGCCTGTGTTGTGGCGTGTGGCACATTTGGCCTACTAACCAAGCTATTCTTGGCTTAGCCAAAACATTACTGTCCCAAACACACAGAACGGGTTTAATTTCTGTGACTCCAATATCGGTTACTCGTCTTTAAATCTCTCAGACCTCGGTTTCATCTACACTTGTTTTCAGCAGAGCAGCAGTTACTCAGAATCAACCTGTACTGTGGTGTGTGGCACTGTTTGGGTCTGTAGCTTGATCGGCTAACTTAACATTAGCTTGGCAAGCAGGTTGAAGACACCAAACACCACGGAACAGTGTTAATTTTGCCTTTCTGTCTCCTCATCACCAGTCGCTCGACTTCACACTCATTATCAGTGCTTCAGTCAGCCAGAATCCAGCATGTTCTGTGCTGGGCAGAGCTGTTATCATGCTAGCTAAGCTAATGCTAACCAGCTCCTCTCTCCTAGTTAGCAGTGCTGTTTAACGTGTAGCTGTTAGATAGATGGCTGAAAATCACTGAATTCACTTTTTTGGTTTGTTTATTATATTTTGTATATTATAAAACATTCTCCGGCCGTATTCCAGCATATATTACTCCAGTGATGTCTGTAAATAATGGTATTTATCAGACTCGCTCCAGTGGTTGCATCACATGCCAGGTACCGAGGGTTTTTACTGAACTGGGAAAATCTGCCTTTAGTTACAGCACCAGTGAGCTGGACCTCACTACAGGAACCACTACAGCTCAGCTCGCTGGGTCACTCGGTCACTTTAAACTTCTACTGTCTAACCACCTCCGCTCCGCCTGACACTGTTTAAACTGATTTTTTACCATTATTATCTTATTTTCATTATTTATTTATTTATTCACTTGTTCATTTATTATTATTCATATTCTTATTTTAATTATGTTTATTTTATTATTATTTTAGTCATTTTAATTCATTTTTAGTTTCCTTTTTGATCTTATCCTCCTTTTGTTTTATTTATCCTCTTTTGATTTTATTAACTTTTGCATTTTAGCTACGGTTTAATTATTGTTTTATATTTTCTACTGTATTTCTATGTATTTTTATTATTAATTTCTCATTTTTAATACTTACCTAATTTGAGTCATTTTTTTATTAAATTTACTTTTATTATTTGATATGTTCTTACACATTATCAGTCCCTTTTCCTGTATCAACTCGGCAACATTGTAAAGGAGGGTCACCCTCAAGGTTCTCTAAGGTTAAATAAAGGCTGATTGTTCATTTGGTGACCATGTAAGCCAATTAAAGTTGTTAATTACTTTCCATTTTGAAATGACGCAGGACGAGATGGCACAAAAGCGGCATAAATGCTACATCGCTTATGATGCTTTTATGCCCCCCTTAACCCCCCGTAATACCCTATACAGCCATAATATAGACGGTTTGAAGGTCTCTATCAAGTGGATGTCGCCCAACCCTGATACACGTTCCTTCATAACATTATAACACCCAACACAGTCAGACAGTTTGAATCTGAAGGCTTTCTTTTCTTTATAAATGCTAAATGCTGACACACATTGTGTAGTTTCTTCAGTGCCTCTTTATGGAACTATTTCTCTTTTGTTTTCCTCTCCAAGCTCTGATTATAATGTTTAGCAATAATATCTTTCATTTATAGAGCACTTTTCATACCAGTGGCAGCTCAAAATGCTTTACAGACAGATGATAAAGCTTAAAAGTGATAGAAGACACTGTGAGTAATAATTTAAAGTCATATAAGATAAGATCAAAGATAAACACCAAAGAGATGTGGAATTTTAATTAGATGATAAGTGAAAGAGATGCATTTTTAAATGTTTCTGAAAAAGTGAGCGCTGAGCTCAGCTGTCTAATAAAAGGTGAATTGAGTTCCACAAAGTCTCTCCATGTTTGCTGTGTTTTATGGAAGGTGTTTTGCAGAAGGTCAGTATCTGCAGATATAAGGTCATGTGCTGGAACATAAACAGACATGTTCTGTGATGTAAGCTGTGCTTTAAGGTCTTTTAGAGCCTCCAGAAATAGTAGCAGAACTTTAAACTCTGTCCTAAAAGATACAGGCAGCCAGTGCAGCAAAACGGGAGTGATACGAGCTCTCGGTTTGTTTTCGTTAGGATCCGTGGTGCCGCTTCTATGTCGAGTTGTAGAAGATGTATTGTTTTGTTTCCTCAAGAAGCTTTGTGAGAAGAGCATTACAGTAATTAGCTCTGCTTGTAACAAATGCACAAACAAGTTTCTCTGAGATGGAAAAGGCCGAACTCTCCTGTTTTTCCCTCTCCACTCATTCTCAGATCTGTTTTGCCCTTTGTAGTTGCAGAACATTCTCTAAAATATTCCACTCTAATAAATACGTCTTGCTGTTCCATACTTTCTAAGTTTACCGCTCTACTCAGCCTGTTGGATGGGTTATACGAGCTGATTCATCCCTCCTCGTCTTGTTCAGCAGTTCTGTTCTGTTTGGCCCAATATAGCACTACAAAACAGCGAATAAAGAAATTGCAAAAGTGCTGTTGGTGATGCAGTTACTGCATTTCTCATATCTCATAGTTTTAGCATTATTGAGCCAGGAGAGAAAAGAACAGGCTGAAATAGGGCGAGCATATGCTGTCGTCAGTCGCCCTGTAAAGCCTGAAATACTCAGTGTTCAGAGTCAGTCGGGCTGGGAATTTTTCACGCCACATCATCCGTCTGTATGTATTAACGTCACACGTACAGACTCAAAAAGAAGGTCCGGCCTGATGTTTCGGTCTCAGTTCAATATTAATATTATACTATGAAGATATGATGACAATAGTAGATAATTCACTCATATCATTAGAAGACAAGTTGTCTTTAAATAGTCTTTCAATCTTCAGATTCATCTGTTCTGAGGGGCCTGAAGCACAATCCATGTTGCAAAACGTTCTTCCGCAATTTGCACGCAATGACACGTTCCTACAAGAGAGAAAATTACATAGTGTAGCTTTAAACTGTGCATGCTCATGTTTAGGTAGTCTTGGGGTCGGGGATGTGTGTGGTTCACAGTTTTTGGATCCATGGCAAAATCTAGATTAGGGCTACCAAAAACGACCAAATACCAGAAATAACAAAGGAGTTATTACCAAATAGCTCTTATGTAGCTGTCAGCTTTTAAATTTAGCGGTTGTTTTATGCATTTGCTAACTAACAAGGAAGACAATAAAGATGAATACCTTATTCAAATGATGAATGATTTAATGAACTTTCCTGCAAATACAAAAGATAAATAAAACTCCAGTATCTTTTTCCTGTCAAAATTTAAGACCAAGAATGTGCAAAGTAGCAGCAATAAAATATAACAAAACTAAATCAGTTTTCCTTTAATTAAGTAAATTAAAAAAATCAATCTAAATGTTAATTTTAAATTTAAACAGCACAAGTTGCTGTCTGTCTACACTCTGTTGGAACTATATTTTACAATCACAGGTCTTTATTAAAACGGAGGAAAGTCAGCGTCTCTCCGTGCTCTTGTGAGAGACTCGCTCTCCTCTGAGAGCAGGTGTTCCCCGCAGAGAGGATGCGCTCTGATGAATCGGATGGTTTGTGGCAAACTTGTTCTCTATGAACAGTTAAATTTGAACCATTTTGTGTAAACATTTCATTTCAGCCGTAACCCTTCGTCCTGTTTCCCTGTGTGTTTGCATAAATCTACCTCCTGAAACTCTTGGTGAGTGATGGCAAACGTTCACGGAAAAGAGAAAACTGCAATTTGAATGCACCTGTGGCCTGGACGTTAAGACAGCGATCCAGTGTTTAAAACTGTAAACGTTATTTGGGAAGTAAACAGGGCTTTTGTGAATAATTATAAGTTACTTGCTTCTCTGCTCCAACTCCATTAACGATTCCAGAGAACATGCGTTTAAAAATGGATGATGTTGCAGCTCATAACATGAAGTAGGTCGGCTTTTAACGTTAACATTATCTAGCTAGCACAGCTAACTTACTGAGAATTAATCTTCTTCAGCCATGTGACTCCGCCACGTCCACTCTGCGACATGGAAGCTAAGGCTTTGTTCACACAGCAGGTGAAAGTGGCCCAAATCTGATTTTCTCACCAAATCTGATTTTTTGTTTGGCTGTTCACATTATCTTTAAAATGCGATCGTCAGTCTGAACAGATCAGCTCCTAAACTGACCCGCATGCGCAAAAGAACAACGCGTCTCATTGCGTCACGTGGCTCATCCAGAGGTAAACAATCCTGACTATCAACGAACGCCAGTCGCTCCTGAGGGTTCAGCTTCATCTTCACCAGCATCACAGGAGCCATCATGAAGCTTCACTGACTGACAGCTGGGCTCATCACCCAGAATGTGTTCAGCTTGCCATCAAAAGGGCACAGTCACTTCTTTGGTTCGTGTTCTCGGATTCTTTAAAATTTGCTTTCAGACTTTTAACTGTTCTTTGACGCTGCAGCCTCGCTGTCCTGCGGCCGCGTTCAGCCATTTGTTTCAACATATCTTCAAACACGGAGGTGTTTTGGATAAGTTTCTTCTAATTTTTGTACAGAAACATCTGCCTAAATGTTTATTAGGTCTCAGCAGCGCGAAATTATGACAAACATCGAGTTGGATTGACGTATAAGATGCGTGAATTCTGATCTGGCTGTTGAGAAGATTTACATTAAGATATGCAGAGCATATTCATAGTACAAACCTTGTCAGTGAACTATGAGGGCAAAAAACCCCAAATAATCATTCATTAATCATTAATCGTAATCGAGGTAAAATATTCAGTTAATCGTGATATTGATATGAGGTCATATCGGCCAGCACTAGACGTCACCAACTAATTGACTATTAGTCGCCAACTAATTTGGTCGTCAATTTTAGTCGACTAAGTCAAATAATCGTTGCACCCCTGATCTAGATCATGAGACAACATCATGCTGGTGCTCACTTTCATGCTGATACACTCTCAGTTCTACTGTGTGCTCAGAAAAGCAGCATTGCTCCACAAACCCCACCAGCTTTATCAGTGTCATCAAAGCCCTGTTTTCTCAGGTAATAACAGCGCTGGAAACAATGCAGGCTAATTATAGTGTTGCTGCTGCAGTTTAGGTGTAAAGCTGTCATTATTTCCTCAGGAAGCAGTTTTTATTCTTGATGGATGTGATTTATTGTTTAGCTGTCGTACTGCCCTGTTAGTTAGTTAGTTTGGGCTGAAGTTCTTTTTTCCTTTTTAAAACGTCTCCACTCTCACTTCTGCACACTCGAGTCTATTTTTGAACGTGGGCTTGTAAGAGTGAGGATACTCAGACTGAAATAGCAGCGTCTCTGAAGCTCGTATGTGTGTGTTTGTTGTAGATCAGTGTGTGTGAGTAGGTGGAGGCTGGCTTTGGTTCGTCAGTGTTGGTTGTTCTTCTGTTCTGTTGTTATTCTGAGGCTGTAAATGGTCATGTGGACTGGCAGGCCGACTCCAGGCCTCTCTGTAGGACTGGCTGAGGAGCAGGCCAGGGCAGTATGGCCTAAAATCTAATCGCAGTATATTTTTCCATACCATCTGAGACGCTTTATAATTATTAGGACCCTATTGATGTGAAATTTTTGTGGCCAAGGCTGATTTTAAGTAGCTAAAAATGATGATAATCAATGTCTGCCGATGTAATTGTTTTTTGTATTTTTAGTTAAGCAGTGCTTTACTGACAGATATGATTCAGTTGTCATTTCTTAAACTCAAATAAACAGCAGATTTCACGATCTTAAATATTGTATAAATGTTGTAGAACAGAGGTGGACAAATTTTAGTGCACAATTTCTATTTATTTGCTGTGTCAAACATATCGGGAAACTAAATAAAATATAAAATGTGCCATCACTTTTGCACAGGCTACATTATTTTATTTTTTATTTTGTTTTTTTCTCACAATATGTTAAATTCGGAAAATAAGCAGCAATTGTGCGTTAAAATGTGCAGGACTGTGTGCTCTGTAGAGGATGTTTTTACTTATACTCACTTAGAAAAAGTTATTTTCGTAGAAAAAGGTTTTTTGAGTCATGTTGTGCTCATGCTAAAAGTTTTAGATATATTTTGTGTTTTGTGCTTTTGTTATTTTAAAAATGATGTTCTTTTGTGTTCAAATTGACCAGTTCAGCATGTATTGCTGTAATATACATATGCATGTCATATGCAAAAGTTTTAACACACCTGGTCAAATGACATTTTTGTTTGTTTTTTTAAAATAACTTTTTTATAATAGTAACTTTTATTATTGCATTTATTCTGCAAATTTCAAATTTTAGCCCAAACTTCTGCATACCTCTGTAGTTTAACATGGGTGATCTGATCATAGGAGATGGTGAGTTTGAATGCCAGTGATGGTGTGGCTGAAAAATGTCAGTGAATTACTGACGATATTTTGGCCAGTATCTGATAAAACATGTCAGTATCTGTATATCACTGCTGTCAGAACAAAACCTTCTATCTCCATTTTTGTCGTTTCGCAGTGTTTATAAAAAAGCGCACAACACCACAGTGTACCACGTTAGCAATTGTTTGAAGTAAATGCTTTAGCGAAAATACCTCAAACACAGGCAGTTCAGCTACAGTGAGGATATGGTTGAATGGAATTGAAGATGTAAAGACGAGATATATATATATATATATATATATATATATATATATGTATATGTGTGTGTGTGTGTCTATATGTATGTATGTATATATGATGGGAAGTGATGGGATGGGTGTGGGTGGAGAGTAAAAGGGGTTGTACAGTATTTTTGTTGGTTGCCATTTTAAGTATAACTCAAATAAAAATGTGATTACCAAAAATGCAAATGAATGTAAAAATGTATTTAATTTTATAAATTATCGTTTTATCGCCCAGGCTTGAAAGTAATGTTCTCTTCTGTCCTGATTCATCTCACTGATGCCATCTGCTTCCGCTTCTCCCATTCAGCTAACTGCATTTTTCAGGGATACAGTGTTTGGATTATTCTGTGAAGGCCTCACTTTGTATCTCTGCAGGGATAAGATGTTTGAAGCTAAAAGAGGGACTGATTTTTTTTTCCGATTTTAAGCTTGTGTTGTTAGCTTGAATGACAACTTTTGTTTCTCTCCAGCGACAGTGGATCATGGCTGTGATTTTGCATGGCTGTGGGAAAATGAGAGGCAGAGAGAGGAGAGTGAGACGCGTGACTAGGAGATGAAGGACCTGCCAGTTCATTGAGAGGCCAGTCTGAATTCACAAAGCTCCTGTGTACTCAGTGATGTTTGTTAAACTCAAATACGCGCTGCGCTCTCAATACACTGTCAGATTTACACTGAGAGCTCTGAAAGGTTGAGTGCTGCTTGTCGGACACTGTATTTTTAGCACAGCTCTTGTATAACAAGAAGGAGAGTTGTTGGAGTCGTAAGAGCTGAATGATATGGACAGAATACTAGTTTGGAGAGTAAATATTGGTCCTTTTGTGATTGTGATGTGCTTTCTGATATATTAAAGGGCCCATAACATGGAAAACCAAACAGTCCTTGCTTGTAAAAGTGTTTGATGTGGTAGGTAAACACTATTAGAGTTTAATAGCATACCATTCAGTCTCTAGATACATGCTATTCATGTGTAGAAACTAAGCTGCAGAAATAATGTTTGCCTTTTCAGCTTATAAGGATTTAGCTCCGCCCACTGAAGTGATGAAAGGAGTGTTTCAGCTCGGACTGCGTTTTGAATGAGGTGTAAGACAGAGCAGCCAATCAGAACAGAGGCAGTTTACATATACCAGCCTGGCACAGTAACAAAAACAGCCTGTTTAATTTTAAGGGACAAAAAGAGGTTGGAAAATGTTAATGAAAAAATCAGTTATGACTTTTTCTGGTACTTAAACCTTACAAAAGTAGACTTCAAAGAAAAAGGAAATACGTGAAATTGTACGACATGAGCTGTGCCCTACATATTCCCACACACCCACTAAAACCTTATATGTGGACATCAGGGGGGTCAAATATAATAAAAAGAATTGTAGGTTCTTTAAAACATTATTGTTAAAACAATAATATGACATGGTTGAAGGTTGGACTGTATAGTTGACCAAAATAATTGACTTTTTTGTGAGTTTAGAAGACAATTTATGATAGAAATGCGAAACTGCAAACAATATCCAAGCATGAATAATATGGTAAAATATAAAATGATTTTTAAAATAAATCATAACGATAAAATAGTAATACAATATAAATATAGCAGGGATAGAAATCAACAGAGATAATTAAAATAATAAAATAATAAATAAATAAATAAACGGTTCCTTTTTTTGGATAGCCCCTGTAGATTGTCTACAGATGTTCGAATTGTTAACAAACTGTCTGGTGAAACTCAGGCCATTCTTAATAGTGTTAGGGTTAGGATTAGCACCAAGGTTAGGTTTAGGACCAGGGTTAAGGTTAGGCTTAGGGAAAATGATGGTAAATATAATAGATATTTAGTTCAATGTAAATTAAATGTAAGGTAAGCATCTGCAAAGCCTCTACAGTGGGCAATCCTAGTGAAGTGTACCAAATAAGTTAATGAATAAATAACAATAGTAATTATAGTAACAAAAGAATATCAATATTATAAAAAATCTTTTCTCTGAGCCCAATATCAACTGGCAAATGATATACTGTAGGATGGAGAAAGAGTGCTGTGGTGCAGGGAGGGCTGTCCGGCAGGGCTATTAGGACAATGGCAGGCCACACACACACACACACACACACACACACACACACACACACACACACAGAGACACTGGGGCGAGCGTGGGTGGGTGCCGGGCACCGTGCCAGGCTGGAGCAGGCCTGAATGGGGCCAGTGGGTGGACGGGTTTTGGTTGAGCTGTCGACCCTGACGCACCTCCGGCCTTCAGTGCCCACGCTGGGCCAATACTGGGCCACGCTGCCTGGCACCCACTGGAACTGGCCCTGGTGTACTGAATCACCCTGGAGTGAGTTCCGGTACAGCAGTGACTCAGATTTCACAACAACACGACTAAGCAGTTTAGCAAAGGTGTGTGATGATACGCCTGTTCCCTGATGGTTGGAAAATAGTGTCAGTGCATCGTGATGGATTGAACTGAAGGTCGTGATTCAACTGTATCGATTTGATTGTAATAATATTCAGTAAAATCTGAGTCAATTTTTTTTGCCAAAATAAAATTCTCAGGCTAAATTCATATGAGGCAAAATAGAAAGAAAAAAGCTTGTTTTATTAAATTCTGGATTGTACCAAATAATCAAATAGAGTTGTAAAGATTTAATGATGCATTGAGCTGATTCCTAAAGACTCAACATCAGATCTAATGGAGAGCCTTTCTCATTCTAATCTAATCATAGTAACTGAAAACAAACTGCTTTCAAATGATGAGTCAAATCCAAGCAAAGCAGATCTAAGTGAATCATATTGATTCACATTTAAGCAGGCTACAGGGGCTCTCACCCCAGTGGAAATCTGATTGGCCGTTTAAGTGCCCTGTCGCTCCTGTCCAAGCATCTCACTGACTGATTACAAAAAAAAAACAAAGTTAAAAAACCTCTGAACCCAAGAGGCCCAAATCATATGCAAATTAGTGATGGGCTTTTTTAATTGATTCTTTTTAAAGAAACAGTTGAACCAGTTCACCAATAGCCAAGTCAAACAGTACTGGACTTTTTGGGTGCATTAACTTAAATAATAGCATAAAACACGGTATTATAACATATTAAGAACAGTCTCGTTGAGTTCTTTTACATTATCATTGTCTAGAGCAGAGGCTGGGTCACAGCAGTGTGCCGGGGGGATAGCTAGTAACTGCAGAAATACCTAATTTTAGCAGTTACCTAATTTTATTAGTATTATTAATAAATGTGCTATTTATTTATTAATATTTATTATTAATAAATGTGATTATTATGATAGTGTTTTTTTTTTCCATGTAAGGCTAAATTGAGCACGTCTTATTGGAGCCATAAACAGAAAAAATAGGCATTGAAAACAAGAACAAAATGGTACCAAGACACTTTCTCTCATATATATATATACATACATACATAGTCGAAAATAATATGACAGCTACATAAAAATGTATTCATTGCTAGTGCTGATACTAATACATTAAAACCATTGAGAAGCAAATGAGGCTATGAAGCCAGTTGCTTTGCATTTAGGGGATGTTCTTTGATAACAGCAAAGCATAGCCTAGTCATTGTGCTGCACTGAGAGAGATTCTGAGCCCATTAGTGAAGTAGATGTAGGGGACCTCAGAGTCAAGCATTCATCATTATAAATGGAGGAGACGAGAATAAAGGTATGTTTATTTGTGAATCACTTAATTGTTCAGTTGGATATTTGATTCGTTGAATTGTACGCTTTAAGAGAATCAGTTTCCCATCACTAATCTAAACTGGATCAGTGTGTTATATGAGTGTATTTAGTGGTGAATGTGCTGAGTGGAAATCCCCCTCAAACCCAACAGCAGGGCCCGGGGGGAGAATCCCCTCCATCCAGAGGGATCATCTCTCCATCTCTAATGTGACTGCTAGGATCAGTAATGAACACAAACTCCATGATGTGACTAATCCCACACAGAAAATATATATATGGACAAAATGGTAACTTTACAGAAGAAGGAAGAACACACTTTTAATGTAAGCCAGTGGAACCAGACATTTTAAGTCATTATTCTGATTGGTTTAATGTGAAGTGGGTCATTGTAGAGAAACTTACTGACTCATATTTCTTTAAAGTGGTGATGATAGGAACTATTTTATGTATTATATATTTTTGGCGGGATATTTTGCCTTAAAGGATATTCATAGCCATTTCATATAATAACGTTCCGTGAGGGAGCGTTTAGAGGTGGACGTCCGGTTCCTATCACCGCCACTGTGAACAATTCTGACACGGTGAGTTTCTCTAGAACAGAGCATTTCACACCAAACCGCTCTTGAATCACTTTGTTTACATCTTAAACGTTTAATAATGCAGACATTTTGGACAGTCAGTGGAATTCTCCTTTAATATGTACAGTATATGCGATGTGCGCGATTTCAGGATTCAATTTTCAATGTTTTATATGATAAATATGTGTTGATTGTACAGTGCTCTGACTGTATATTACAGAGATTAGTTTTTCTCAGAGAAATTACAGTGGAGTAATGCCCAAACAATGAAATACAGTAAATGAAAGACCTTCCCAAGACAGGAAATGTTACTGAATTGGGAAAAAAGCAAAAGGAAGCTGTCTCTCTTTCTTTCTCTCACTCGTACAAGCCTGAGTAAAATGTTTGTGCTTCCGCTGCTGGACCGAAGCCATGACTTAAGTGTGTGTGTGTGTGTGTGTGTGTGTGTGTGTGTGTGTGTGTGTGTGAGCGTGAGCGTGAACAACGTTGCATGTGTGGCAGCAGCTGCAGAGTTCCTGATCAGAGACCTCCACAGACCAGCCTTGTTCACAGGGTGTGTGTGTGGGGGGGTGACTGGTTTTGTCAGGATGAGAGACAGACAAAGTGCAGGCTTGCTCTAGCTGGAGTTGCTGATCCAGGGCAGCACTCACAGATGAGAGAGTCCAGGTCAGGGCTGTCCAGTCCCGCTCCTGGAGTTCTACCACCCAGATCCAGCACACTTGGCTCTAACATTTAGCTGCTCCTGAAAGCCTGCATTACCTGGATCAGGTATGTTAAGATTTGGATTGGTGCTAAACTGAAGGGTAGTAGATCTCCAGGACTGGGAGTGGGCACCTGGTCTAGAGCAGGGGTCTCAAAGTACCTGCCTGCGGTCACATCCTGCCCACAAGATTCATACAACCCCTCACAGTTACAGTGTATCCTTAAAGGAGACTTTCACCGATTTTTGAAAATGTAAAAAAAATTGAGACGTAAACAAAGAGTGGTTTGATATGAAATGCGCTCTCTCTCTCTCTCTCTCTCTCTCTCTCTCTCTCTCTCTCTCTCTCTCTCTCTCTCTCTCTCTCTCTCTCTCTCTCTCTCTCTCTCTCTCTGCAGAATATGAGTGATGCGATGGCGGTCCTCCATAAGCTGCAGACGGGTCTGGATGTGAACGTGAAGTTTACGGGGGTCCGAGTGTTTGAATACACGCCGGAGTGTATCGTCTTTGACCTGCTGGACATCCCGCTGTATCACGGCTGGCTGGTCGACCCGCAGGTGCGCAAACACACCCCTTACACACTGCCAAGCCCAGTTCAAGCTGGATTAGATTTACCTGCGGGTGCTGTAATTTGAGTGTTTACTAAGAAGGTCAGTGATTTTAACCCAGTATGAATCTGCCGTGTCCATAGTTTGATGGGTAATAATTCCAGAGCGAATCAGTAAACCAGACCTGGAGCTCCCTCAGTAACGGTTGTTCTGTTTGAATCAACATCACAGTACTGTCATTAAAATACTAATAGAAAACTTTTTTTGGTGACCTGAAGACAAGGCTGCCTGCTCACCCAGTTCCCTAATCCTCAGGTTCATGATAGCATGGGCCACCCCACACTGAAACGAGATGTAACAGTAGCAGTAATGCCAACCAGTCAGGACTCAGTAGCAGTAATGCCAACCAGTCAGCACTCAGTAGCAGTAATGCCAACCAATCAGCGCTCAGCAGTAATGCCAACCACTCAGGACTCAGTAGCAGTAATGCCAACCAGTCAGCGCTCAGTAGCAGTAATGCCAACCAATCAGCGCTCAGTAGCAGTAATGCCAACCAATCACCGGTCAGTAGCAGTAATGCCAACCAATCAGCGCTCAGCAGTAATGCCAACCACTCAGGACTCAGTAGCAGTAATGCCAACCAATCAGCGCTCAGTAGCAGTAATGCCAACCAATCACCGCTCAGTAGCAGTAATGCCAACCAATCAGGGCTCAGCAGTAATGCCAACCACTCAGGACTCAGTAGCAGTAATGCCAACCAGTCAGCGCTCAGTAGCAGTAATGCCAACCAGTCAGCGCTCAGTAGCAGTAATGCCAATCAATCAGCGCTCAGTAGCAGTAATGCCAACCAGTCAGCGCTCAGTAGCAGTAATGCCAACCAGTCAGCGCTCGGTAGCAGTAATGCCATCCAATCAGCGCTTGGTAGCAGTAATGCCAACCAATCAGCGCTCAGTAGCAGTAATACCAACCAGTCACCTCTCAGTAGCAGTAATGCCAACCAATCAGCGCTCAGTAGTAGTAATGCCAACCAATCAGCGCTCAGTAACAGTAACGCCAACCAATCAGTGCACAGTAGCAGTAATACCAACCAGTCACCTCTCAGTAGCAGTAATGCCAACCAGTCAGCGCTCAGTAGCAGTAATGCCAACCAGTCAGCGCTCAGTAGCAGTAATGCCAACCAATCAGTGCTCAGTAGTAGTAATGCTAGCGTCCTTCTGCCCAAAACCTGTTTGCTGTACTGGTATGTTTTCATTGATTTTTAATGAAATACATCTGTTTTCCTGCATAAATGGTTAGTAACATTTTTTAATTTTAGCCATTCAGCTCTGATCACCCTCATTCATTCAGGACTCGTGGGCGTCCTCGAGCTTTTTGCAGTCATGTTGACTCTGGTGGCTTCTTCTGCGTAACACTGATGTGAAAGTCTGCACAATGCTGTTTCGATCTGAGCTAAATGGGATAATTTGGGGAAATTACACAGATCCTTTATCCCAAATGAATCGGCCAGTCAGGTCACGCGCAGAGTCCATTAGCGGACCTCCTCTGGTAAATATAACATATGTAGAACAGGGCTTTACTGAGACACACACACATTAAACACAGCTCTGATACACAGCGTTCTCTTTTTTAGCCTCACAGTCGTGATTTTATTCACAAACAGTAGAAGAATCTGCACTGCTCACAGCAGCGTGACATCATCTGAACACAGACTTACTGCTGCACTTTTGAGGAGCGATTGTGTTTTTTTTTTTTTCTCCTCCTTCTCGTTTCCCCCATTGAGTTCTGCGCACATACGGCGTGTTGAACAGCCTGAACGAGAAACACTTTGATACTCCCTTCTGTTCCATTGTCCTATTTTTGTTCTCTCTCTCTCTCTCTCTCTCTCTCTCCTTGTTTTATTTGTCCTTGTGTATGTTGCATGTTATGTTGTTTTTTATTATACTATTTTTCAAACATTTTCTTTTAGTAATAGTTTGGGTTATTTTATATGCAGTAATGACTCACACCAGGGGTCACAAGTCCATTTTAACATCTTGGCTGTAAAGATGTCTCGGTATGTGCTTAATACGTACCAGTAAAGGCTTAAAATAGAATACGAAAACACAGACTTACTTTGCTCTGCTTTAAGCTTAGCTGTAGCTGCTTTTCTTGCATCTCCGGCAGGAAACTTTTCCGCAAAAGTAGAACAGTTTCTTGTAAAATGTCTCTTAGCGCTTTACGAGGCTGAAGTCGCTGAATGAAGGCTCATTCCCCAGCTTCTAATTTTCCTGTTCCACCTTTAAAAGGTGCCTGTTTAGCCAGAATGTAACTGCTGCACCATTTAAGGTGGAACGGGACAATTCAAACTGGTGACTTTTTAGTGTTTGACAGTTTCTCATTGCAGATTAAACGTATCAGGAAACCAGCTGGGGTGATTATAAATGTGTATAAGTTCGTTCGTTTTCAAATTATTGATGTCTGTTTATCATAAATCTTTCCCTTTAGATATTCTGGAACTTAGAACTTCGTTCTTGGTGTTTTGCTGTTTTGTCTCATTTTAGAGTGACTGTTCATTATTCTGGACACGTTAAGTATTTCTTTCATTTTACAGCTCAGTACAAATTATTTGTAATCTATCAAGTTTTTTACACAATTTTTATGTTTTTATTTATCAATGTTTTCTTACTGCAATACCCAACATGCATTAAACAGAAAGTACTGGGCATCTTCCCACACGACATTAAAGAAATCCTTACTGCTAATGTAGACGCGGTAGAGGCTGTGGTGATGTAGAGGGTAAAGTGCTGAATTCATTTTATACATTATAAATAGATTTTTTATTGTTGAAAACACTAATTCCGAACTTTTGAACTCTAGGCTATGTATTCAGTTTGTACTATAACCTGACTGAAGTGCAAATTTTGTAACTGATTGCGATTTTAAGGGGCTAAAATTTCTGATAACTAATAATATCAGCGGATTTCATTTGAGAGATCGAGCTCTGATTATGTCACAGCCACCAAATGTGTGTATGTGTGTATAGATGTGTATGTATATATGCACTATATGGACAAGAGTATTGGGACACCTACACTTTACACCCACCAGGGCTTTTATGACATCTATGACATCCCATTCTAAATCCATAGACATTAATATGGAGTTGGTCCCCCTTTGCAGCTAAAACAGTTTCCACTCTTCTGGGAAGCTTTCTACAAGATTTTGGAGAGTCTGTGGGAATTTTTGTCCATTCATCCGGAAGAGCATTTGTGAGGTCAGACACTGATGTTGGACGAGAGGGCCTGGCTCACAATCTCTGTTCTAGTTCATCCCAAAGGTGTTGGATGGGGTTGTGGTCAGGGCTCTCTGTGGGTCAGTCAAGTTCTTCTACTGCAGACTCACCCAGCCATGACTTTGCTTTGTGCGCTGGGACTCAGTCATACTGGAACAGAAAAGGTTCTTCCCCAAACTGTTCCTACAAAGTTGGAAGCACACAGTTGTCCAAAATGTCTTGGTCTGCTGAAGCATTAAGATTTCCCTTCACTGGTTCTAAGGGTTCTAGACCAACCCCTGAAAAACAACCCCATATCATCATCCCTCCTCCACCAAACTTTACAGCTGGCACAGTGCAGTCAGGCAGGTAACGATTCTCCTGGCATTCATCAAACCCAGACTTGTCCAGATAGAGAAGCGTGATATATATATCATGTGTGTGTGTGTGTGTGTGTGTGTGTGTGTGTGTGTGTGTGTGTGTGTGTGGGTATATATATATTAGGGGTGGGAATCTCGAGGCACCTCACGATTCAATTCGATTACGATTCAGAGGGCTGCGATGCAATTATAAAACGATTATCGATGCATCTCGATGCATCTTTTTTTTCTATATAGCATTTATATTTTCTCACTGTGTGAGCTCAACTTTCGAGTTCAAGTTTCAAGTTTATTTGTTATTTGCACAACATGTCAGGACATTTATGCATTGAAATGCTTGTGGTGAGGCTCAGCTAATCACTCTACAGAAAGTAAATAAATAAAAATAAAAATACAAGAAAAACCAACTGAAATATATTAAATCTACACAAAATATACACAGAATATACACAGAATATAGAGACAATATACATTTTAAAGTGACTGAGTGACTCGGTGTTGTTATTTAAAGTGACTTGGTACTTTTAAAGCAAAGTATTTGTAATGATCCATAATGAATTTACTTCCAATATCTTTTTTAATAAAACAGATGGAAGTGATGTGACAAGTGAACTAGAAGGCTCTCATTCACTGCTCTTGTTTGGAGCACGAGAAGCTGCTGCTACTCATCTGCGATAAAATGCGCAGTTACGGTGAAATAAGATCCAGTGGTGATGGATGTCCACGCAGCACGTTACAGCTATTCTACCTGTTTTCTTTAGTGATTTTATAACTTCGGTTTTTGTCTCGTTGTAGAGACGGGGGGAATCGTTGTTTCAGTAAAGTATCTTTGAGATGGGACGTGTGCAACATAGCGCGAAAGCCCTGTTTCACAACGACTGAGAACCGGCGTGCAGACTGCAGGTCACAGTGATGCGTTATTCGCATTTATAAGCAGCGCAGTTGGTTTCCTGGTACGTTAAATCTGCAACGAGAGACTGTCAAACACTAAACAGTGGCGAAGCTGAAGTCGCTTCTCTTTTGAATTCTCCCGTTCCACCTTAAATGGTGCCGCATTTACATTCGGCGCCTCAGTTAGAATTTAAGGTGGAACGGGTAAATTCTAACAAGGAGCTGGAGAATAAGAAGCGACTTCAGCCTCGTAAAACAGTCGAACGCTGAGAGACATTTAACTGATCAACTTCTGAGAAAGTTTTCTGGCGGAGATGGGAGGAAAGCGGCTACAGCTGAGCTAAAGCTTAAAGCAGAGCGAAGTAAATCTGTGTTTTCGTTTATATTGTTTAGTCTATACTAGGACATTAACACACACTGAGACATACTGGGCATTTTTTTCCTGCCCCCCTAGTGCACATATATATATATATATTTAATATAGCCTTATTGGCATGACTATCAACTGTACTATTATCAGTGTATTCTATTTTCTCTCTCTCTCTCTCTCTCTCTCTCTCTCTCTCTCTCTCTCTCTCTCTCTCTGTAGATGGCTGATATAGTGAAGGCGGTGGGGAACTGCAGTTATAATCAGCTGGTTGAGAAGATAATCAGCTATAAACAGTCGGAGAACAGTGAGCTCGCTGGAGAAGGTGTGCACATTCATTTTTCCATCCCTTCTTCCTTTCCTCATCTTTTTTCTCTTCCTCTCCTTTTCTCCTCTTTCTCTTTTTCTTCTGCGTGATTATCCTGCACTCCTTCTATTTTCCTGCTCTTTCCTGCTGTTCTTCTTTTCCTGCTCCATCTCTCTTACTCCACTGTTCTTCACATTTCTTGCTCTCCTTCACTCTTCCCTTTCTCTTCCTCCCAATCCCTGCTCTTTTTCCTTTTCTTCATCTTTTCTCTTCTCCTCTTTTCCTGCTCTCTTTTCCTTTTCTTTTTTTCTTGCTCTATCTGCTCTTCTCTTTCACTTCCTCTCATTCCCTGCTCTATGTCTATCTCTCCTCTCTGCTTTTCCTCTTTTTCTCATCTTTGTATCTTTTCCTGTACTTTTTTTCTTTTCTGTCCTTTTTCTTGTCCTTCCTCTTTTCCTGCTCTGAGTCTACCCCCTCTATCTCTCTGTCCTTTCGTCCTCTTTTGTTTCCAGAGTGTGTGTGGAGTCTCTCCTCTCCTTCCGGCTATGGGTTCTGTTTTTCTCTCTCTCTCTCTCTTTCTCTCACGCTCCTCATGTAGCTGCTGCCCTGAGAGAGAGAGGGAGGGGGGGGAGAGGGGCGGAGAGGAGAGAAAGATGTATTTCCGTCTTTGTTTATTTCTCTTTTTGTGAGTTTTTCGTGGCTCTTGTTGCATCATAAATAAACAGTGTGTGAAGACTATAGCTGCTCCTTCTCTCTCTCTCCCACTCTCTCTCCTTCTCTGTCCCACTCTCTCTCTCTTTGCGCTCTCTCTCTACCTCTCTCTCTACCTCTCTCTCTCTTTGCGCTCTCTCTCTCTCTCCCACTCTCTCTCCTTCTCTCTGTCCCGCTCTCTCTCTCCACCTCTCTCTCTCTCCCACTCTCTCTCCTTCTCCCTGTCTCTCTCCTTCTCTCTGTCCCACTCTCTCTCTCTCTTGCACGCGCTCTCTCTCTCTCTCTCTCTCTCTCTCTCTCTTTTTCCTATATGACGTTATGTGTGTGTTTTGTTTGTGTCTCAGGGTTTGTGGCAGAGCAGTTCCTCAACAGTACGGCCACCCAGCTGACCTATCACGGCCTGTGTGAACTCACCTCCACCGTGCAGGAGGGAGAGCTGTGTGTGTTCTTTAGAAACAACCACTTCAGCACCATGACCAAATTCAAGGTGAACACACACACACACACACACACACACACACACATCACGGTCATTGTAGAACTTTTTTTCTGTGGACACCTGCTCCTCCAACGTTCTTCTGAGATGAAGGGTATTAATAGTGAATTTGTCCTCCTTTGCTGCAGAAACAACTTCTTCTCTTCTGGGAAGTCTTTACACTAAACCAGGGGTCAGAAACATGCGGCTCTTTTTCTGCCCTGTTGTGGCTCCACAGCAGAATTAGATTTGTAGGTAAAAATAAAATAATCCTCCTTTACAGTAAAATAAAGCTCTGCTGGTCGTTCAACACAGTTTTAACAATAAATGGTCTTAAACGCTGGAGTTACTGTAGAACTGCTAATTCACCCTTCGGTGCGCAGACTGCACAGCACATCTGGGGCGCAGATGTTGGAATATTGCTGTAAAGATATGATTGCAGCCAGTAGAGCATTAGTAGTAACGCAGACAACAATCTCACCTAGCTAGTAACTAACGAAAAGGCAAAGAAAAGAACTTATTTGGACTTATTTGCATTTATAATGACTGCAGCTGGTTTCCTGATATGTTTAATCTGCAACAAGAAACTGACACACACTAAAAAAAGTCACAAAGCTTCTTGTTCGAATTTTCCCGTTCCACATTAAATGGTGCAGCAGTTACATTCTGGCGCTTCGGGCACCATTTAAGGTGGAACGGGAAAATTTGAATAAAAAGCTGGTGAATGACAAGCTGATTTCAGCTTTGTAAAAAATCGAATGCTAAGAGACATTTTACAAGAAACTCTTGTAAAACTTTGTACTCCTTTAGCTCATGCTTGGCTTTGGGCATGGTGACCTGAGGCTCATGTGCAGCTGCTCCTGAGCGTCGCATTCTGTTGGCATTGACTGAACACCTGTGTCAGCAATAGGTGCTTAATTAACTAAAGTCCACTCATTACAAAGGCTGTCTGGATGCTTTTGGACATAGTGTTGTTTGTATGATCCAGTGGAGGAATGATGTGCACTGTTGCCCTCTAGTGGCCAAAGACATACACCTACAGCAGCAATCACCAACCCTGATCTACTTCCCTGCGGAGTTTAGTTCCAACCCACATCTAACATGCTGCCACTAATGCTGCAACACTAATGCATCTGATCCAGCCAGTCAAAGACTTCTGCAGAAGTGATTTAGCTGGAGCTGGTGTGGCAGATTGTAGTTGAAACTAGACTCTGCAGGAAGGTAGATCTTCAGGACCAGGCTTGGTGACCACTGATCTACAGGTTTGTACGTACAGTAGACAAATGTAACCCAGTGAAATCAGTAGCAGAGACCTTTTTTATTTCAGATCCAGCTCTGTTACTGAAAGTGTCCTACACAAAAAACTGTTGCATACAGTGTAAATTGTAAACTTACAAGCTTGGACTTCTTTACAGTGTTGGTGATAGGAACCAGGAGCCACTGTGTCTATAATGTACATATAGCCATTTTATTTTAAAAAAATGCATGTATGTTTTTCTTTGGGCGCTTTTTTTGCCTTACGATATCCTGCATGTATCTCTCCGGCATGAATAAATAAATACACATACGCTTTAGGCTCCAACCCTGTATTAAAACTATCGTTAAACAATTTGGCAAGCGCCAGGAGCATCAGTCTTTTTGTCACGTTGCTTTTTAAGCGCTTCAGATGTCTGGTTCCTGTTCCTGTCACCACTGTGAACAATTCTGACTCTGCATCTTTCACTAGAACAGGGCTATTTAATTAAAATTCAATAAGGTCCAGTTAGAGAAAATTTCCTCAAGCAAAGGTCCAGAACATCATGATGTCTAAGTTGCATCATGATTCAGTGCCATATACTGTTTATTGAAGTAGCCTAGTAATTATATCAACATCTTATTCAGTCAACAACTGAATATTAAATCAAATAAAGTACAGTTCAGTCATATTTCAACAACATTTGTCAGTTTTCTCTTTTTAGAGCTCACCATGAGAAATAACTTCCCTCTGACTTTCTTCTCCGACTGCTGTTTCTCACCTCGTCCCTCCCCTATGTGTGCATTGCTCACTCGTGTCTCAGTGCTCATCGTAATGCACAGATCTGATTGGCTGAGTAGCATGCGATTGGTCTGTGAGTTTCCTGGGCCGCTAACGTGGTACCGTAAAGACTAGACAAGTTACGCCAATTAAAACAGGACCACCCCATCGAAATTAAATAAATCTCCATAGTTCATCAGTTAAAGGTCCAGGACCGCATAGGACAGCATCTGGGTGCAGACTCGGACCGCGGTCCGCCTATTGGTGACCTCTGCACTAGAATGATGCATCTGATATCAGAACATTTTGAATGACTTTTGGAGTTCTGAAACAAATTCTGAAATTGGTGGAATTCCCCTTTAATGTCTGCTTAAAGCCTCAAATTAAACTAAGAAAGTGCTTTACAAGTCATCAAATGTCTGTGTTTAATGTAGAATGGGCAAAAAATGTTCACGTTAATTTTCTACGTACTAGAATTCCATAGGGGTGCTAGCAGAAGTTAGCATTATTTCAAGGTGTTTTCGTTCTGAGTTTTGGCATTTATGGCCCAGGCTAAAGACCCACCTCTGACAACTTGGTAGTCAAAATTCTAATATGGTGACAAAACTATTTGTATGCAGTTGTTCTGTTAAATTGATACACTGGTAACATACTACAGTGGATACTGTGTGTGTGCATTGAAAGCTGTTCTCTCTTTCGGCGGCAGGGCCAGCTGTACCTGCTGGTGACGGATCAGGGTTTTCTGACGGAGGAGAAGGTGGTGTGGGAGAGTCTGCATAACGTAGACGGAGACGGGAACTTCTGTGACTCTGAGTTTCGGCTGAGGCCGCCATCCGACCCGGAGAGTGTTTACCGCGGCCAGCAGGATCAGATCGACCAGGTCAGAACAACAGAACCAATATGTAAGCCTACACTAGTGGTTTCTTGACCTCAAAGCCCACCGGACAGTCCACATTTTTGCTCTGAACCAGCACCCAGTACACATTTACCAGGTATCTCGTGTGCAATACAGAGGGCAATATGCCGTTGTCTATTCGCGCCTCCCAGCCTTTGCCGATTGATGATACTGTCATAGGGTGGGAGGTTGGGTGGGCAGTTCACTTTACAATGAAAAAACTCTGCACCACCACCATCTGAGCACATGGTCAGTGTGTACAAAAAAAAAGCCGTAAAAATAGACTGCAGGCTGTTCCTCGTCCTCTTAGGCCGGTTTCACACTGTAATTGTTTGCTAAAAGTCCTCGTCAGAGTTTGGATTTTTGTGACATGGTATCTTTTTCATTTGATTCAGTTCAGTTTCACCCTGCAACGCTTAAAGTGCAGATGTGGGTGTTTGTTTATTGGTCAGAAATGTTCCAGAGATACGAGCGCTCTGTTCCTCTCATATTTGCCACCATGAAAATGAAAAAAACTGAAACGTCCATGTGCATCGCTGTCAAAGCAGTAATGCTAAACCTTACTTCATATCTGCTCTCTATCTCCCCATACACTGTTTCTCTCTCTCGTTTGTGTTTGGCGAAGCTGATATGACCCATAATAACGTCTGTGGACTTTCTATGATACGTAGCCCGGTTCTGAATAGTTCTGTCAGTTGTTAATTGTGTGTATGTGTGTTTGTGTTGTAGGACTATCTGATGGCGCTGTCGCTGCAGCAGGAGCAGCAGGGTTCGGAGCTGGGCTGGGAGCAGCTCCCTGAGGGGATCAGTGATCTGGAGCTGGCGAAGAAGCTGCAGGAGGAGGAGGACCGCAGGGCTTCACAGTTCTACCAGGAGCAGGAGCAGGAACAGGCTCAAGCAGCGGCCGCCGCTGCCGCCGCACAGGCACAGGTCAGCACAGAAACTCACTGAGCTTCTCCAGCACCCAGATTTTGCCTGGTTGCACACTAACATACTACAAGAATCTTATAGGGGAGGTTGCAGAAAGCGTTATCACGTGGGTTTTTTCTCCTCTTTTGAGTTTTAACATTTATAGCCCAGGCTGAAGGCCTAGCTCTAATAGTCATTGTTTGCTAATGTAATATGTTATATTGTAATTCAGCATTTCCAGATCTAAATTATAGATTAAATTTTGGGGAAAGAGCATAAATTAGCAGTGTGTAAATCAATGTGTCAGTGTGTACTTTGTTTAAAAAAACTTTAGAAATTTCAAGCAGAATGTCTTTAAAGGAATCATTCAGCTAAGCCTGCTAATGTAGATAATAATTAATGGAAGCTATTAGCCACCAATTAGCATTATGTTGACTGGTGTTTGCTCACATTCGATGATTTGCATTTTTGTCTGAACTGTTCCTTTAATATGAAGAAAAACTGGCAGGTACAAAGGTTTGACTTGTTAAACATGAATATTTAAAGCTGCACTATGTAAGTTTTGGGGATTTGGAGACCTCTCTGGTGGAAATGTGTAATTGCATGCAACGTGCGGAAGAAGATTTTGTAACATGGGTTGTGCTTTTGTGCATACAAATAGTTTTGTCACCGTATTAGAATTTTGACTACCGAGTTATCAGAGGTGGGTCTTTAGCCTGGGCCATAAATGCCAAAACTCAGAAAGAAAACACCTTGAAATAATGCTAACTTCTGCTAGCACCCCTATGGAATTCTAGTAGTACGTTAGCAACAAGCTATGAGAAATTAACGTGAACATTTTTTGCCCATTCTACATTAAACACAGACATTTGATGCTTGTAAAGCACATTCTGGGCTTTAAGCAGACATTAAAGGGGAATTCCACCAATTTACACAACATTCAAAATGTTTTGATATCAGATGCATCATTCTAGTGCAGAGGTCACCAATAGGCGGACCGCGGTCCGAGTCTGCACCCAGATGCTGTCCTATGCGGACCTGGACCTATAACCGATAAACTATGGTGAATTATTGAATTGGTGGTCCTATTTTAATCTGCGTAGCTTTTCTAGCCTTTACTGTACCGCTTTAGCGGCTCGGGAAACTCACAGACCAATCGCATGCGTTGTAAATATCACATGTGGCACTACTCAGCCAATCAGATCTGTGCATTGCGATGAGCACTGAGACTCGAGTGAGTGACGCACAGACAGTGGAGGGACGAGGTGAGAAACAGCAGTCGGAGAAGAAAGTGAGTCAGAGGGAAGTTATTTCTCATGGTGAGCTCTAAAAAGAGAAAACTGACAAATATTGTTGAAATATGACTGAACTGTACTTTATTTGATTTAATATTCAGTTGTCGACTACATAAGATGTTGATATAATTACTAGGCTACTTCAATAAACAGTATATGGCACTGAATCATGATGCAAGTTTGACATCTGGACCTTTGTTTGAGGAAATTTTCTCTAACTGGACCTTATTGAATTTTAATTAAATAGCCCTGTTCTAGTGAAAGATGCAGAGTCAGAATTGTTCACAGTGGTGACAGGAACAGGAACCAGACATCTAAAGTGCTTAAAAAGCAACATGACGAAAAGCTATTACATGAAATAAATACACTGACTGATGCTTCTGGCGCTTGCCAAATTGTTTAACGATAGTTCTGATATAGGGTTGGAGCCTAAAGCGTATGTGTTTTTATTTATTCATGCCTTCACTGAAAGGATGAATCTGATTGAAAGAGTATTTAAAACGAACTCAACAGTATTGTCATCATATCTTCATCAGTAGAATGTTGGTTTTGAGACCTAAACATCGAGCCAGACTTTGTTAGGCCTGTGCTTAGGATGTTAATACATAAAGACATTACATGGTCAGAAAAACACAACCCAACACCTCAGACTTTTAAATGATTATTTCAGGCTTCACAGGCAGCTCGCAGCAGCACAGGCTCACCATATTCTAGGCTGTTTTCTTTCTCCTGAAAGAAGTACTGCTACTTCTTTACATTAAAAAAATCCCAGACAATGCAGCTTCAATTTCACAATACTCGCCTGTTCCTGTACCATCTCTCTCCGTCTGTCTTGCAGGGCCAGCAGCAGGCAGCAGGGGGCGCTCAGGCCGATGGTGCAGCAGGAGGATCAGCAGCAGCGGCCGGAGCTTCGGCGGGGGGAGCGGCTGCCTCTCCGAGCCCGGGCAAGCAGCCCTCTACGGGGGAGCGCAAAGCCAAGAAAGAGGCCAAGGACAAAGATAAATGCATCCTGTTGTAACAGCGGTGGAGCTGTTTGGTGTTTCTGGCGATTGAAAAAAGCAAAAGGAGCAACATTTCACACTGACTCAGTCCAGTAAGACCAGACAGTGGAGATAGAGAGAGGGAGGGAGGGAGAGAGAGAGAGAGAGGTAGGTGAAGGAGGGAGAGGATGCGCTGTTCCTAAGCCACCGGTGCCTGACTTTCTTTGCCCTTTGTGCTCTGAACACACACAGAAGAGCAGACGAGGGCAGCTGGGTGAAAAAACAACAACAAAAAAAAACAAAAACACTCGCTCTGCATCTTTCCTACAGCTGGCCCAACCTTCTTACACACAGTGCACTACTGTGGGGTGACCTCAAGCTTTGGGAGGGTTAATTTTATAGCAAAAGCAGAAAAATTATATAAACACTACCAGAGGAGAAAAAAAGATGATGGCACCTATTTTTTTTTCTTTCCTTTTTTTTTTCTTGGTTGATTTCCGTTATTGTTGTTTATAAGCTATTTTATACCTGTACACATATACACTTCACATAGATCTCCGAAGTCATGCGTCATTGTATAGTTGGCATCATGCCCATATCAGGAATTTCAGGTTTTTCTCTATGGCTGAAATGAATGGCGTTCTCTAAAATCTCAGCTGTCGTGTCCACTGGTGAACACAAATGCCCCAAAGCTGATCAGTCTGTCCTGTGTACATTTTTCAACCAAGTGTCACTGAATTCTCTGAATTAGAGGTTGTTTAGCAGTCAGAGTATAAATACTGCTGCGTGCTACAAGCAAGCTAACACTGCACTGAAATGACGCCGTGTTATTTGCCAACACCAGTTACTCAGACTGCAGCCAAAGCCTCTAAACTACCACGTCTGACGAAGCTTTCTGGTTTGTACGGGTGTTTTGGTGAGGTTGCCAGTCTTATGACGTCAATTCAGCGAACAGCAGTTTGGCTGCTCCTTAACAACCTCAAAATTCAGAGGATCCAGCAAAGTTTAGAGGAAAAACGTCCGTACAGTGAAAACGCATCAGCTTTGATGCATCTTAGTTCACCTCAGGGTGCAACAGTGGCGATTTTCCGAAGCATCATTCATTTCTGTCATCGAGAAAAGCAGCACCAGAGTTCCTAATATGACCATGACGCCAACTACAAAATGACGACACGACTTCAGGAGTCTAGAGGTAGAGGAGCTGCAACACTATTGGTTCATTTCTGAGGCAGGATATTTAAAAAGCAGCACGTTTTGAAGGTCATGTTTGGTTCGGAGAGGAGACAGAGGTAGCAGGTCGTGTTACACAACGTCGTCCAGGATTTTTGTTTGAATTGGATCTTCAGCGAACGTAGAAACTGTTGCCATTAGCACGAAATCCTTGAGTTCTAAGTCAGCGTGCCATAATGAAGGCTACTACACTGTATGTCCACCTGCTCATCCAGCGCTTCTTCTGAAATGAAGGGTATTAATAGGGAGTTTGTCCCTCTTTGCTGCAGTAGCAGCTTCTACTCTTCTGGGAAGGCTTTACTCTAGATGTTGGAACATTGCTGTGAGGATTTGAGTGCAGCCACAAGAGCATTAGTGAGGTTAGATGGTCAGTTCTGGATCACTCCCAACTCATCCCTAAGGTCCTGGAGCTCCATCACTCCAGAGAACACAGTTCCGCTGTGCACAGCCCAGTGCTGGAGGGCTTTAGATCCCTCTAGCTCATGCTTGGCATTGGACATGGTGACCTTAGGCTCATGTGCAGCTGCTCCAAAGCATCTCATTCTACTGGTCAGTGCTTTGCTATAGCGATCATTTGTGCACCACAGCTGAATTCACTAATTAGAAGGGCTGTCTGGATACTTTTGGACATATAGTGTATCTCAGCCTGGTGGTAAACTTAAATGGATTTATTGCCATTGAGGAATCTGAATCCGTGCTTCAACTGAACTTCCTTTTACAGCCACAAATCCACCAGTCCAGTTCAGATTGCCTTACTAGAGTATGCATATTGAAGAATCTCTACCCATAATCCCTCTGTATGTATGTCACCAGACCACATAGTGTTATACTGCAGCTTATGCGGGCATTTTGTTTTGCCAACCGTGTTAGGCTCCAATACTGAGTAGAATAGATCATTTCAGATATGAATATTTTCCTTAACACGTTCTCTGGTCACATCATTTCTTTAAATCTATACGCGAATTGCAATGTTCGAGAATAGTTTGGCAAAAAAATCTAATTTGCACAAATTTACACTTAGCTCAGATGTGAGTGATCAGCCAAGGTGTGTTTGGAGTCTGAATTTTGCTTGTTTAGTTTAAAATGGCAAGGCTAACGTTGCTAACAAACACTGGGAGTCAGTAGTCACCCAAATAGCCCACAACTTTTCCTGGAAAACATACATCACCGAAACGTCCTCAGACCACATCCAGGTCTTTATCAAAGGGGAATTCCACACTTTGCTCAACATTTCTGTATAATTTAAAGATTGAGATCTTTAAGATTGAGTGGTTTGGTGTGAAATGGTTCATTATAGAGAAATTTACTGACTTCTTTACAGTGGTGGTGATGGGAACCAGGGGTCACCATGACTACAGCAGAAATATAGCCACTTTATTTACTATCCAAAACCACCAGTGAACCTACATGTGTCTTCTGAGTGTTTATATGTAATGCTGATGATGGTAACAAAGCGGAAAATCTGAAAAAATAAGGATAATTCTTGGGGATACTATTTTGCCTTAGAACGTCTAGCCTGCACCTGTCCAGTAAACATGATTTAGGCCAAAACATTAAATAAAAAATATAATTAAATAATCAGTCATAGTCTCAGTCATAAGGCAGCATATTTGTAAACATTTCATGTAACAGCGTTCTGTAGAGGGCTGATCGTGGATCTGATTCCTCCGTACTTGCTAAAAAACTGACACTCCTCCTCCTGGTTGGTGAGTAAATTGGCTGTCTGCAGTGAACATTTGTTCATTTGTGTTGTCATACTGTGTCCTAAACCCCATCTGCAAGTCTGCAAGACCTTAGATGAAAACCTGGGCGCAGTTTAATCAGGCGGAGAGAACTTCTGGTGATGTTTTTACATAAATGTAAAGTTTGGGCTATTTGGGTGACTATTGAGTTCTAGTGTTTGTTAGCTACATTAGCCATGTGGCTCCAATTCTAATCTAAAGAAGCAAAACTTGCACTCCAAACACGTCTCAGCTGATCAACTCCATCTGTTGTAGGTGGAAAACTGTCTCAATTGGATTTTTCACCAAACTGTTCGTTTCAAAATGCTGCCATTGCTCTGAGCTCGACTCGCCCCGCCCCGAGACTTGATTTTTCAATATGTGTAACACAGGCTTGATGTTATTTTGGATTAGATTGTATATCTTTCTATGATTTGAGTATTATTTTCTATGTTTGTGCTTCTGTTGTTTTATGTTCACTCTAATTGTACTTTGTGTGTATATATATGTAACCTACACAGGCTAGAGCGTATTTCACCCCCACCATCTGTGCTACTGCCTTCTCCTGAGACACAGACCCCTTTTTTCTATCTATACATTCCAGCAGAATGCCTTGTGTCGAGCATTGTATGGAGGCTCAGACCCACACGCTCTGATGCTGGGACGTTTCCTCTCCGCTCTGCAGGAGGGGCCGCTGTTTTCGCGTGCGAGTCTGGTTTTTGCGCAGTTCGGATCACTCCACCACTCGGGGGGTGCGAGAGTGTGTTTAACACGCACAGTAGAGGGCTGGTTCTCCGTCCCAGCCCTGCAGATCTCAAGCACTGCGTGTTTTTGTGTGTTCTCTGCTCCGACACACCTGTTTCAGCTCATTAGGTTTGTTATCAGTGGAGGATCTCTGGGCTTAAAGGAAGGCCAGCATTATTGAGCCTGATGTCTTTCTGCTGCATCAGTTTGCATTGCTTTAGAAGCCCATTTCATCCAAGTAGAGGAGGAAAAAAAACTGCCCGTGTTGGCTTTAGTATGTCAGGAGACATTTTCGTCGCAAGTTAGAGTTTTTATCTTACAGTAATGACAGAGCCGGTTTATGAGGAGCCTGGTCTCTTCCTATTTCCCTCATTATATCAAAAACAGAACTGCAAAACAGCAGAGGGCGCCCATGAGTGAGTCCTCAATGAATGGGAGTAAATGGATGGCACTCAGTGGCTAAAAACGAAAAGTTAAAATAGTTTCTAATCACTCGCCCAGAACTTGAATTTTAGAAAGTAGAAGGATGTATTTCACTAAAAAAGCAAAGAAAGCTCACCTGTATGTTTCCTTTTTTCTACAGCAAACGGGTTTTGAGCAGCAGGACGCTAACATCACTGCTACTGAGTGCTGATTGGTTGGTGAGCGGAGCAGCTCATTGGCTTTTTGCGCTCACTGACGTTATGAACGTACACAAGGCGCTGTTTTAAACTCCTGTAACTCGAGTTTAAAAGCTCTTAAAAATATAACAGCGGTGTTAAAATGTTTTATGCTGCTCTGTGTTTAGAAAATGAATGTATTACTTTATATTAAAAATGTTTAAGCATTTATAAACTATGATTTTGCTCAAATGCTCCATCTTAACCCATTCATTTTGGACTCGCTCGGGAGCGCCCTCTAGTGTTTGAGAAACCTGGAATTACCACAGAGTGGCTCTCTATAAGTTCTCTGGTAGCGACTTATTTTCTCCAGTTTTGTCAAAATAATGACCTTTTTCTTCAAAACCTGATCCCAAATGAGTACCTTTTTCTGAAAAAGCTTGTGTACTTTGGTGTTATGTTGAAATAACGGCTTATTTTCTCAAACTTTTGTCTCAGGTTTAAATGAATTTGGTCAAAATTTTGACTGTCGGAATTACTTATTTTCACAGATCTTCTCAAAATAACCTGCATTGAAATTAGTTTTCACTTTAAATGTAAGTATTTTGACGAACTCGTTTCCCAGCTTCTCGTTAGTTTGAATAGTTTGAATGTGATTTTTACCAAACAAACTTTAAAGGTAACTAGCTAGCAACCAACCTGGCAAGCGTTGCTATGAAAGAACAGTCATAGGCAGAAGTTTGGGAAACTTAGAAAGTTTCAAAATAAGTGAAGAGGTCCTCTACAGACAACGTACTTCTGCACATTTCAATGCACAAGTACTGTTGATTTGAACTGAATACATTAAAACATAAAACGTGGCCTGTGCAAAAGTTATGGCACATTTTATATTTTGTTTTATTTTGGCAAATAAATAGAAATTGTGCAAAAAAAGCCACATTTAAGTCTGTTACCTGTAGAGGATGTTAACTTCTTTTCACTTAAGAAATTAACAAAGCATCCCACTTGACCAGGGGTGAGGAGCATGGATACGTCTATTCATAACTGACTATGATACAGTTGTGGCAGATAGAAATGAGGTTAAAAATGCTGCAGTACTAATTTAATATGTATGGAAAATTATGCAAAAGCCATCGTGTGGTTAATAACGACTTGATGAAGTGAAACAGGTGCGTTTGAGCATGAAAGTAAATAGAAGAACATGCAGTGCCTGGGTTCTCTGAGACTGGGACTTAGAACCACTGCCAGTCTACCTGCGTGACATGGGCTGGAGTTCTCTTATAGAGGCCCTCAGTGGCCAAAACTCTCTGTACATAAATAAGCCTTACAACATTTACAATAACTTTTATACAAGAAGAAGAAAAAAAGAAGTAGAGGTGTGAGATGAGACTGAGACAATCTGTAGACCTTACCACAGACAGACAACCACTCAGGCCTTCAGAGAAGGAACATATCCTTGAGTGTCTTGCAAATAGTTTAAGCTGCCTTGGTAAAGGGTGTGGGTGACTATGGTGATACACAGGGTTTGAATTCACAACTGTCCATCCCTCCTACCAGGGCTTTACTATAAAGGAGGTACAGAGGAGATCGAGCATCAATGGAGTCATCAAAGTGAAACCGGTCAGCTGGTCTGCTTGATTGTGCTCAATAACATTAGCTTTAGTTCTACACTCGATGCAGAACCGGCTCAGCAGATTGTAAAGGAAGCTACTGTACAAGCAGCTCCTGAACAGGTAGTCAGTGCAGGTTTGTGTGCTTTGTGTCCCTGATTAGTGTTTAGCCAGAAGCACAACAGTAGATGTGAAAATTCCTCGAGTATGGAAGCCCATTTCTGCCAGGTAGAGGAGAAAAGGACGCTTTTGTTGTTGTTATTTCTCCTTTTCTGGCACATTGTGTCAAAATTTGGACTTGAAATAATGATTTTTTTTCTCAAAGAAAAAAACAAAAACTTTTCTCAAAATATTGACTTGGTATCAATTATTTCCTTGATATTTTTCAATATTACTAACAGCGTCTTGAAATAATGACTTATTTTCTCAAAAAAACCCAAAAAACTTGAAAACTCGAAATATTGACTGTTATTTTCTCAATATTTTACAATATTACTAGGACCGTCTTGAAATAATGACTTATTTTCTCAAAAAAAATATATATTTTACCATAATACTTAGTCTTGAAATATGACTTTTCTCAGAAAAAAACTTTTCTCGAAATATTGACTTAGTATCTGAAAATAGTTATTTTTCCGATAATTTAACAAACTAAGAAAGGATAAGTCATTTATACAAGACACTGAGTCACCATTTAACGGTCATTATTTCACCACAGCAAGTTGCTATTTTGAGAAAACAAGTCATTATTTAGAGATACTAAGTCAAAATTTTGACAAACTGCTGCCAGAAATCTGATGGACTTCCATACTAGAGGGATTCATTAAATACTATAATAGAGGGAAAAAAAAACTGTTCACTACTTTGTCTATTTATATATTAAAGTTCATTCAGCTGTCAAAACAAACCAAGAAGACTGAGTTTATCTAAAGCTACACTTCAAAAAAGTGAACCATTACTTTAATCACACACTTTATAATGTTATATCAGAATAGATCTCGGTGTGTTGCCAAGTGTGTTTTTGCCCCCGTTCTTCACTTGGCTGTTGCGATATTTACAACAAGCCTTCCGCAGGTTTCTGGCATTCACAGGTTTGAGTGAACATGGACATTCCAGTGTGCTTGATGGCAGTGAGGTGATGGAAATGTGGGTTTAACTGATGGGCTTTCAAATGCAACTTCCACACCCATGTTAAGCTGGTTCACAGACTATAATGAGTCTTCAGTGGAGGCTCTTTAGGCTTAATCTGTTTGGGAAAACCATCCGGATGACAGACTTTCCCAGCACGCACGCTGCTCTTTGTAGCCAATTGCTCGTCATTTGCATTGATTGCCAGTAATTCACTACTTTGTTACTTGTGCTTTAGCTTGAACCTTTTGCTCCTAAATTGTATTCATTCGATTTCTTTTGTGTGGAGTGTCCCAAGGGCGTACCTGTAGGGCTCGTATTGGTTTGATGTTGTTAGTCAGGTGAATACTGTAACATTGTTTTGGCGAAAATAAGGGTGTCCTAGACTGTTTTAGTCATTGTAATTGGTTACGCACTGTTATATGGCTGGAATGCACTACCAAGGAGCAAAAAATACCTCATTTTCTACAGAATTAGACGTGCCAGTGTGTTTGGAGACCCCTGAACAGATCATGCCAATAACCAGGACGTTAACCATCACGTCTGTGAACATCGTGACTTACAGGGCTAAAGTGAAGACAATAAAAGGAAGAAAAGAAAGTACATTTGATGTAGGAAAGGCATGGATTTCTTCCCAAGAACACGATCCTGTTAGAAAGCTGCCACTAAGCTTTATTTGTTTTGTTTTTTTTCTGTTCAGCTTTGACGATGTAAAGATTGCAGAACTTTATGTAAACCTCACTGACCTGACAATATTTGAAGACTAACCAAGTACATCTCAGGTGGTGTCTAAATAGCTGAATGAATGAAAGATGATCTGCTTTCCTTGATTTTTTCCTGATCCAGCAACCCTGTGGATCCACATGCTGGTTAGCTCTGCCAGTATATTTGAGCTCATGGTCCACAGTTAAAGCAGAAGTCTAGGAAAGGAAGTTTTTCAACTGTTCAGACAGACTCGGCCACAGTCTGACAGGAAAGGGACGTGCCTGAGGCTCTGCTATTGAAGTTGAGAACACCAGGCATGTCCTTTTGGTCGAGGTGGATACAAGTAAATGGCCTGAGGCTGTTAAAGCCCAGCCTAAATCTCCAGACTTGCAAGCTTCATGTTACAGAGAAAGACCACAGAGCCGTAAGACTAATTCTGTCAATCATCCAAACCTGTGGTCACCAACCCTCCTCTTGGAGATCTGCTATCCTGCAGAGTTTAATTCCAACCTGCATCTGACATTCTGCCTCCTTCTTACCCAACACGACTGCCTCTGCTGCAGCCAATCAATCTTAAGTTGGAGCAGGTTTGGCAAACTGTGGTTGGAACTAGACCACGTGTCAGGCTCCAGTCCTTGCGGGCCGAAACACTGCAGACTTCAACACACACTGCCTCATTAAACACACCTGATTCAGCTCATCAGCTAATAAACAAGGCCTTCATGAACTGAATTCAGAGGGGTACATGAGGGTAAACGTTAATCTCCACCGCAGTTTGGTCTGGAAGGTTTGACACGCCTAAACTAGACTGTGTAGGAAGGTAGAGCTCCAGGACAAGAGTTGGTGACCCCTGATCTAGGCTGTAAGGGGGATGTCGACTTTCTCAGAACTTTGAGAAAGGCTGCTTCAAGCTTCAGCAAACCTTCCTCATGAAGTTCAGTTCAAAATTCATAGCAAAATAAACTAAAAGGGGAAGATTTACCAAAAAATGTACACAAATAATGAACATTTTCCAAGGTAATGAACAATTCATGTACATGGAGGACCCCTCCCAGTGCATTTTATAGGCCCACACCTGTGCCGCCTCACTGACCCCACAAATAATTTGGTGAATGTCACAGAACAGAGTCACAGGTCCTGAGACCGGAGTCTGGAGATTTAGACTGACCATATCACAGGCTTTAAGGTGCTGGTAATGGTATGCAGCAGCTGCTAATGTGCTGCTCTGGTTTCCGTAACATGAAGAAAACATGAACAGAACAGGTTTAATACTTAACTGGAGCACATTCAGCATGTAAGCCCTCTAACGCTGACAGACAACATCAGGTCTTAAGATTCTTTTGTCCATGTTCTTTAAAGGTGGAGTTTATTGGATGGACCCAACACACAATTTTTGTGACGCATGTTTAGAGCTAACTGTAGCACTGAGGCAGTGATCCAATTCAGCAATTCCCATTAATACAGTTTCTATTTGTACTTCCTTTGTATGTCTATTTACACAAAATATTTAAAAACAAAAAACTATAAAAAGGTTGGATATTAAAAAGGTCATTATTCCTTCGCATTACAATGGTTCAACTGTTTATGTACATATGACCAAATATGTATGTAGCCCAACACAGTGTGTGACAAAAAGTAGATGGACATGTAACAAAAAGCCTTAGACGAGGGACGTAACGTCTGATTAAAAGAAACCTGGTCAGTGACGTCTGCTGCGTGTCGTTTCTTAATGGCTATCGGTCAGATTTGAATGAGATTCACAGCAAGTAAACAAAAATACAAGAAAACAACCTGTATAATTTAATGTCAATAAATGAGAAGCGCCAAACCCAGAGCATCATGAAATGTCAACGGAGGGAGATCACACTGTTCACAGTTCCCAGTGCTATTCCTCTACTCTCTGCTAACAACCCACCTGACTCAACTCGTCATTAAACAAGCCCTTCGTGAGTTTCAAAGGGACAGATTAGACTTTAGGAACAGCATTGGGAAGCACTAGCCTAGAGTAAAAAGAGTTGTTTTGGACACGGGCAGTTTCAACACACACAGGCTTGTTTTTAAGAAAGAAGGAGAGGGAAAGACAAAAAAAACTGTACAGTCTGCCTGTCCACTATGTGCTAGGCTAACAAGAATGTGCACTGGCACCATTTTGCAGGTCACAGGAGAACAGTTGAGGAACAAATCCTACATTTAGCTTAATGAGGCTCTATACAAACAAAAAAATGTTTTACAATAACCTGTTGGCCACAGTCCAACCACTTAAAAACATAATATTCCAAACTTAAAAAAGGAAAGAAATTAAGTTATAAAATGTATTTAACATCTCTGCAAAAGAACATGGGCAAGAGGATGCTAGAACCTCCCCTTGAAGGGTTTGAATCCTCCACTGCCACCTGCCATGGGGACGTTGGTGATCTGGACGATTCTGTTCATGCCAGCAGAGGAATGGCTGCAGATATACAAACAAAACAGAAGCAGAAAGATTTTAAGAACATGCTTTCATATATTCGGCATAAAAATGTCCAGATCAGTGCATAATCACTCTGTTATACATTAAAAATAAGAGGTTTTTAACGTTAATTTATTTAAACAATCACAAAAGGTGTTATTTCAAGTTCAGTTCTCAGTACACTCTCAGAAAAAAAGGTACTAAACCGTCACTGGGGCAGAACCCCTCTCATCACTGGGGTGGTACCCTCAAGGGTACATCTCAGTACCTTAATAAACCACTGAAATGATATTTTCTAAGCTGTATTGACTCCACACACCCCGTCTCGTCTCCAGGCTTTTTAATTTTATTGTTCTGTTTTAAAAAATTTGGTTATGAAAAGGTACAAATACGTACTTTTCACCTTCAGTGTTCACTACTGGACCTTAGAACCACTGTTGTACCTTTGAGGGAACATTTATATTGTTTGTACCTTGATGAATGAAAAATGTACCTGCAATGTACCTTTATTTCACACAGTGTACTGGTGTAAATCTCATATCTATAAAGTAGCAACTTCAAAAGACAAGGAAAATACATTTGTACTGGTAATGTAATGAGACTTCACCTCTATTTGATTATTTCTCATGAAATGATCATAGCATACGTTTCAAATGGTGTCCACCACTGGTCACTGCGTACTGCTGACAAAAAACACCCACACAGAACTGGGTACTGATTCTCTCCGACAAAACCGTACATACCTGGAGTGCGGAGCCATCATGCCAGGTCGGCTGTCTCCCATGCGCCGACTGTCAGGGAAACCTCCGCTCTGGGAGCCCGCGCCTCCGTGCCACTCCTTCCTCGGGCCCTGGTCCCGTCCGTGTCTCTCCACTACCACCTGCCGGCCACTGCCGAAATGCTGCTGTAAGACAGAACCAGGAAAGTCTTCAGTGAGAACACTCAAACATCTCTAATTTTTTACATACAATCATGGTTACCTGCACATTCTGTGTTTTGTCCTCGCTAATAAATTAGGACTGTGAATCAATAATCTCTAATGTCAGCAAAAAGCCTAGGCTCTCTATACCCGAAAGAAAGAAAAAGAACGAACAAAAGAAAGAAACAAAGAGAAAAACAAAGAAAAAGAGAGAAAAAGAAAAAAGTAAACAAAGGAAAAAAGAAAAAAAAACAGAAAAAGGAAGAAAGAAAAAAGGGAAGAAAGAAAAAAGGGAAGAAAGAAAAGAAAAAGAAAAGGGAAGAAAGAGAAAAAAGAAACAGAAAAAAGAAAAGGGAAGAAAGAAAAAAAGAAAAAGAAAAGGGAAGAAACAAAAAAACAAAGAGAAAAAACAAAGAGAAAAAGAAGGAAACAAAGAAAAAGAAAGTAAAAATAAAGTATAGGAGGGCGGTGCTCACCTGCTCTCCCATGACGGCAGGTCTTCCTCCGTCTCGGCTGCTGAAGGTGGCTCTGCCCCGGCTGGCTGACGGGGCTCCCCTCATTGCAGGGCCAGGCCCCTCTCGACCTGAACGCTCAGGACGCATCCGCACTGCCCCCCTGGAACAACACGACAACCCACTATAGACCCAGTTCATACTGACGGCTCCCAGTGAAGTTGGTAACATAGCACAGCATTTTCTAGCAGGTAAAAATACTGAGCCTGTACTACTCAGAATCAGAATCAAAAGGCTAGAAAACACAGAAAAAGTACACTATACAAGATGAAACCCTAACACTTTAATGCTGTAATGCTTCGGACAGTACGAACTGCTCTCTTCCTACCTGACATCACCAGGTTTGGTGTTCATGCCACTGTCATTCTTCCAGCCGGTGTGTCCAGCGTCTCTGGCTGAGCGGGAGTGGGTCATGGCTGGTGGCGGAGCCCTGCCGCCCGCTGTTCGTTCTGGCATGGCCACGGGTCGCCGCTCGTCTCTGTCCCGGATCTCGCGTCGATCGGTGTCCCGGAGCTCAGCACGGGCAGGAGGCGGCGGCGGCTCAGGCCTGCGGACGGTGTCAAAGCTTTTGGGGTAGCGGTCAAAGCCGGAGCCCTCCCGCCGTGGGTCAGGGCGGTTCTTCTTAGCTTCTGGCTCACCCTCGAACCTACTGCGCCTGAGAACCACGAACAGTTAACTTTCAAGAACTTTCCGCTCAAAATATTTGGCAATAACTCATGTTCACACACACACACACACACACACACACACACACACACACACACACACACACACACTTGATTAAAATTCAACTACTGCCAACCTCAATTCTGACAAATCTGGACCAAAGTCTATCCTTCACTCATCAAGCAGAATTATGCAGAACTCCTCCGGCTCAGCATGAACTCACCTGTCGAAGCTGTTAGGCTGTACAGGAGCACTGTCAGGAAAGCGTGCTCTGTCTCTGGAGCTGAAGTCAGTGAAACGGCCCTGCTGGCGGTTATTGTAGTCAGAGGCCTGGCTGATCCTGCCCTCCGACTCTGGCGGCATCTTCTTATTGCCGTTCCAGTAGGGGTCATCCCTCCTTCAAGACGCAAAGAAGTCAATTAACCTTTGCCCTTAAATTCCAGGATATACAATATTGCCAGGATAGATACAACCACCACTATAAAGCAAGTCATTTTTTGCTGCGCAAGGCAGGGATTTATGCACATTTGGCAGCTGTAAAAGCTGACAGATCAGTAATGGGGTCATCCCAAAACAAATTTTAGACACAGACTGCTATATTTACTACAAAATGATGTTCTCTGGTATTCAGATATACCTGTGGTCAACGTCACGGCCTCTCTTCAAGTTATTGCGTTTCTCCTGCTCATAGCGAAGCTGTTCCTGCTGCCTCCTCAGCTCCTCCCGCTCCCGAGCCAGCCTCTCTGCTTCCTTACGCCGCTCCTGCCAAACAAAGAGCCCAATTTAGCAACCGCAACATCAAAACTTTGGCGGAATCGAGCTTTTAAAGGAAAGTGACGTGGCGCGGCAAACAGTGGCTGACCTGCTCTATGCGGATCCTCTCTCTTTCCAGCCTCTCTCGCTCCATGCGCTCACGCTCCAGCTTCTGCCTCTCGAGCTCCAGCCTCTGGCGCTCACGCATCAGGTTCTCCCTCTCCTCACGCTCGCGCATTACACGGATCCGCTCACGCTCCCGCCGCTCGCGCTCTGCGATCTCGCGCCGCCTGAATGTGAAGCCAACACAATATTACGCAACAGCACAATCAAGCTCTTTGTGGTTTAAGCGTCCTTCTGTATTAAACTGAGCGCAGATAAGAGCGAAAATGCTGATTTGCGTGTGAAACAAGACACACCTGCGCAGTTCCATGGCCCTACGGACTCGCTCCATTCTGACCATGCGCTCACGCATCCTTTGCTCCTTCATCTTCTCAAATGGAAGGATGTCCTTATTGCCTCCTTTATTCAGAAAAGGCCTTCCCTTCTTCATTATTTCCATCTGTGTGAGAAACAATCACAATCAAAGATCATTTGTAAGTACTCAGTAATACCACAAAAGGGAAAACGGTTCAAACAGTCAATTAAGATCAAATTCACTAAAATACTTCTACAGTGAAGGCTGACATATGGAGGATTGGTTGGGGGGGGGGTCACAAACCTCTTCAGGAGGACCAATCCAACGGGGCCGTCTGTTCATGTTGGGAGGTCCAGGCTGCAGAATAAGAGAAATTTTTGATTAAAGCTAAATGAGTCATAATCTCTGTCATGTCAATAAAAAAACACTAAACAGAATTTATTCAAATAAGGGGAAAAAAAACCCTACTTCTACAGCAGCAGGGTCTACAAAGGTCTTGCAAAAAAAATCTGCTACATTGTTCTTAGTACCTTGTCAAACCTCCCTCCTCTTCTGAATGGTGGCCGAGGTTTGAAGCCTTGGTCCCCTTTAGCTTGGTCAATCACTACCATCTTTCCAGGACTCTTCCCTGAGAGAAAGACGAATACACCACCATTAATTTAAAGCACAAGCATCCACGGTAACTAAACTGCAAACAGATCCACAAACGTACGGCCATGCTTTTTCTCATCTTTCTTGGCATCAGCTGCAGAGCTGGAAGACGGGCCGTCGGACTTGGCGCCTTTGGACTCCTGTTTCTTGGAAGACTCTTTGCTCTCCTTCTCAGACGGCTTCTTCTCTTCCTTTTTAGAAGAGGCCTGAGTCCTGCAGAGATTTGTTAAAAAGCATGCATGAGCCTTTCCCTGCCCATCATCAGCACATACGGCACTAGCTCAAAGGGAGATACTGGTCCTTACTTGCTGGTGGTCTTCATCCCAGTAGGGGTACGCTTTTCCCCTGATGTTTTACTGGAACCCGTTTTGTCCTCCGCTTCTTTCTTAGAGAAGTCCTTTTTGAAAGGGTCAGTTTTAACCTGAAAAGTCAGAACCATGAGGTTAAGATTTAAATGTTTTTGTTCCTCAAGGCCACAACAGACCAAACTGCACAGGTGATTATCTGTCATTAATATGCAGTTTGGACCACATCACCACAAATACAATTTCCTTTGTTCATTTTCTTTCTGACTGTTACATAACACTCCAATAGTAAAACTTCAAAACATGAAACCATTAATATTAGTGCCATGTTTGGCATAGCTATGTGGTGGAGAGAAGCTGTCTTTACCCTGTCCACAGATATCTGCTGGCCATGGAGTTCTGTGCGGTCCAGGTGGGAGATGCATCTTGCCACCTCTGCACTGGAGGACATGGTCACTAATCCATAGCATTTAGCTCCTGGGCTGCGGGCATTGGTGACCACTTTGGCACTAAAAACCTTGAATGAAAAATAGAAGGCTCACAAAGTTATAAAATAAAGTCACAAAATAAAGAAACACAATGTTACTCCAAATACAGAATTACATTTAATAATAATAATAATAAACAACAAAAATAACAACAACAACAACAACACTTAAGCAGTCTAACATAAGAACAGTAACTTCTACTTCAATGCTTACACCAGTCAAATTGTATACCATACCTTTCCATATTTGCCAAAAAGGTTCTTCAGATCAGCTGCTTTGGTGTTGGAAGACAGGCCACTCACCCACAAGTTGCGAGTAGAGCTGGTGCTGCTACTGCTGAGTCCTCCTAAATACGGACCACAAGCTGAAGGTCAATCAAACAGCCCGTATACCAACTATACTACACCTGGCCCACCAGAAAATGATTCCTGTTGTGGTTTTCTGCTTTGAGAGCAACATAATTGTAGATTAACATAGACTCAGAATATGGGACATCAGCCTTTGAAGCTGTAAATATGACAGCCTTTTACAGTGTACAGTACACAACCATCTCCAAGTCTATGAATATCAAATAGGGTTCAGCCAAGTAAAGGCATGAGTGTAAGACCAACCACTGCTATCAAGAGCATCCACAATATCCATTAATACACATAACTGTAAGAAATCTATTTTTTCCCCCTCATACCAGTTCGTTTTCATACAGTCAGGACTCCCATGGAGATCACAATACACTGTGGTAATGTAGTGCCTCTTCTACTCCTAGATCCTAGAAATATCAATTACCCAGTATTTGAATGCTGGGATTTATGGCTTATAGCCAGCTTTTTTCCATATTTCACTACCCAAGATGTGCACTTACATGAGCAAAACAATGGTCGGGCCAAGTGTTATTGTGGTTTAAAAGCAAAGATCCATGAATTGTTTTCCCAGAATAAGGATTTACAGCCACCTTGGAATATATCTGAAAAGAATCATTTAAGCTTAGTTTCTGAAATTTACAAGAAACCAGCCTGAAGTTCAATAAATGCTTACCTTTCTCATCTTTCGTCGTTTTCCCATCTCTGTCTTTTGAGGAGCTACAATACAAGTGTGGTAAGAGTGACAAGAAGAGAAAAATGAGCAAATCATACAAGAAAACACAGTCACCAGTGGGCAGTGAGGAACATTCAGACAAACAATCGCCATTCAAAACACTGGTTTGTTGTGTTACAAAAAAGAAAAAAAAAAATCCCCATAGGTAAGGCTTGCACTTGGGTAACACTCCAATAAGGCTTCTTTCATTGCTTTTCCACGGGATCAAGGTGGGTCAGGTTTTCTGCCAATTTATTCTCTTGGTCAATGAAATCTTCAGAAGTGTGTTCAACTTCACAGCGAATCACTTCATTGGTCTGACAAACCCCTCTGTCATCACTGGAACTATTGCTCTTTTTTAACCCATAAGTAGGGACTGGAAAAGGCAATAAAAGTGCTGGAAATGTGTAACAGTCGTGTTCTCATCTCCTCGTTTAACAGCACCAATTACCCAACTTCGAAAAAAAGGCCAAACAAATCAAAGGAAACCAATGGCAGGGATTAGGTACAATGAACAACTTGTTATGAAAAAGAAAAAAAAAAAATCTTGCGGCTACCCACAATGCTGAGTTCATAGTGATCTGGAACTTGGTAGAAGTATCTTAAAGAACTGACATAGAAAGACAAACCTCTTTGCTTGACCTGCCGCCCCAGCAGAAGAGGGGCCTTTCTTCCCAGAATCCTTTTCTTTGTCTCCCGTTTCAGCTTTCTTCGAGGCCTCTCTGCCGTCCTTCTTGGTGGCATCAGACTTCGGCCCGTCATCTCTCTTACCATCTTTGTGGCTGTCCTTCGCTTCGGCCATCGAGTCTGCCTCCTGCCTCGTCTCGGCAGAGGCTTCCGGCTCCTCACAGCCCTTCTCTGCCTCAGAATCTGGAAGTTTCACATGTTTACCTGTTTCCAGGAGGTCGTCGCCATCCACATCCAGCGTGATGGCATCTTCGGCCTGGATGGTGACAGATATGTTATCATCCTCAACTTCTTTGGCCGGATCGGGAGCAGGATAGCTCTCCAAGGCCTCCATCGCTGGGGCTTCAGGTTCAGCTTCAGCCTCTGCTTCGGCCTCAAGCTCAGGCTCCACCTCTGCCTCAATCTCAGGCTCCTCCTCCAGCTCTGGCTGTGCCTCAGGCTCGGCGAGGCCATCCCCGCCGGAGAAGGATTTAGAATTTTCACGAGTAGCATCATCAGTATCAGTTACATCTGAGGGATTTAACAAGGATAGAACATGGCAAAAAACACATTGTTTAACATTCACATCTCTGAGCTAGGTTACCTGGAAAGTAGAATAGAGAGCAAGTTTAGTGTTAGTGGTCATCGTGGGTGAGGAAACCACAGGTATAACACAAAACATACATTCCTTAGAAAAATGGATGGGTTCAACAATCTTCAGTCATCTCAGCCACAACCACTTCTTATACTGGAAAACAGTCTTCAAATGCCATTCTTCAGTGATCCTTTATTCGCCCTTCCAATGGCTGAAAATGGTTTACTTCACGTTTTGGACAGGCTGTTGGAACGAAAAAACAGAAGTCCTTTCTCCAGTGGCTGTGAGGCTTTTCAAGCCATGTTCAGTGTCTTTTTTTTCCTTACACTCCCCTTGAATGTCTATCACTCCTTGGTGCCGGGCAGGAGGAAGATGCAAGTCAGGTACTTCATCCTTTCTGATGCACTGAAGAGAGCGAGTCCGTGCCATTGCACTCTGTACCCAATGCTGCTAAAAACAGGTACCTTTTGAGCCATGTCCATCCTTGAGTGAGTTTGTGAGCAAAAGCAGTGAGAAACGCTTCTCATTTCTCCCACCTAGAGGCACGGTGCAATCGAAAAGGAGCAGTTAAGACTACAGCATCTAATCTTCCGATCAGTCATCCATCGTCTCCTTCTCATTTCTGTCCGGAGGAATGTCCACCGCTGAGGAGAAGGAAGAAGCCTGTTGTTGTGGTGATTCCTGATGCATAGAAAATGATGTGATGCGTCCCTGTGTGGTCGAAAAGCCTCCTCTGTCCTTCAGCAGTAGCAGCAGGAGAAGATGTTCTTGAAAAAGTCACGTCTAGAACACTGATGTTAAGAGAACCGTTGGGTCTGATCTGTCCACTGATGCAGCAGTTGTGAAGACTGTAGCTGGAGGTGAAGTCCAAACGTTCCTGATAACAGCAGCCTCGAGGCATGTCCTTTACGAGTTTGTGAGTGACACTGAGGTCGCGTCAAGTAGTGGTGAAATTCGATAACAAGGAGCAAAATAAGGAAGGGGAGTCCCACCTTCAGAGAAGCATGAACCTGTGGAGCCTAAAAAGATTATCAATCCACCCTTACATGAGACCAAACATACCTTTCTCTGATTCCTCCTCTTCAGCCTCCTGAAAACAAGCATCATCAGAGCACGATTAAAAAAAATAATCACTTTCAAAAGTGGTTAATTTATAGAAAAAGAGGAGTCTTAGCAATACTAAATTGTTTTTTATATATATATATATACACACACACACACACATTTTATACTCCAATTGTTTTAATTAAACAACGCTTTACTGACACGTGATTGTCAATTCTCAATCATCACACTTCCTAAACTCAAACAGCAAAAGATTTTTCTCCTGCTTATTAATTCTCACTGTTATCATTTTTCATTAGTTAGTGTCATACTTGTCTAAGGTTTTGCCCCATCATCGACATATAATCAGTCTAGATACTGGCAAATACGTGACAAAAAAAAATAATAATAAAAAATAGTCACTAATTATCTGCCGACACCATTAATACCACTGGTTGCTAAAATCAGCAGATATCATTGTCCAAGCAGTACACAACCGCCTAGTGAAAGAGAGTGGGCTACTTTTAATGTTTCTTTAATTGTCCTTTGATTATTCACTTTGATTATTTCAAAAGTCGTGATGTTAGACTTACAGACTAAACAATTATAAACGTACCAGCAAACTTTCCAGTTTGTGTGACGGCCGACAGATTTTCGATGATGTTACAAATAAATTACTTTGACAAATCAATGTTATTTGACAAGCACCAGAAAAAAGGTATTTCTGAATCATCTTTTCTTTATTTATTTGTATTTTAATAAGCAGAAAAAAGCTGGTGGAAAATGTTACTACTTAAAAACGTGTTCAGAAAGTACTCGACAAATTGACAGCATCTGACAAGTTTTCTAATGGCCCAAACTATGCTCAATACTTTACCACTCCATGGGCATATACATTATAGTCTAAATGTAAATTAATTTAAAAAAACACAAAAAATACCCACTTACCTTGGAAAACGACTCCTCCTCCATTGCAGCGTCAAGATCTGAGTCCACTTTCTTTCCTAAACAAGAAGTATATTCAAAGTCAATGTTGAAATGGCTCCCATAAAACTCTGTTCTGATGACTAGAATAATTTACGGTTAAATAATTGACTCAATTTATCAAGTAATGTTCGAGCTCTACAAGTAAATCTACAAGACGTGCTGGGAGAAACACAAAGCTGTTCAGGGCTGTACGCCAGTCTCACTTCCTGCAAGTCACAATGCATTCTGCAGTAAGGTAAGGCCTCTGGGTGCACCAGAAATGCAGTCAGTGCAGTTAGACCACTGCAAAATCACAAAGAAAGGAATTTTCATCAGACCTCAAAGCATTAAGGTCATGTGAGCCAGAGTCTGGCTAGGAGCTCCACTTCTGAGGACCCACTGTCTTATGTAGGTGCATGCAGTCCTTTTCCCAATACTTCTGATTTAACAGATGAGCTAATTATCAAGACCTCTATGTGCTTTGGGTGAGTAAATGATGATAATGATGACGATGATAACAACAACAATAATAATAATAATAATACTTTTTATTTACATAGTACTTTTCATGCTGGTGGCAGCTCAAAGTGCTTTACAGACAGGTGATAAAACAGTTAAACAAGAAATCATGAGTATTTATTAAGTATCAGAAGAAAATGAAACAGATCAAGTTAGAAGATAAACACCACAAGACAGTTTTAATTAAAGGCTAAGAAAGAGATACATTTTTAGATGCTTCTTAAAAGTGAGCACTGAGCTTGACTGTCTAATAAAAGGTGGACCTGAGTTCAAAATAACTGAACGAGTCTCTCCGTTTTCTGTATTTTACAGAAGGTGTTTGTAGAAGGTCACTATCGGCAGATCTTAGATTACGTGCCAGAACATGAACAGACAGACAATCTGTGATGTAAGCGATGCTTTGAGGTCATTTTGAGCTTTAAAAACTAGTAGCAGAACTTTAAAATCTATCCTGAATGATACAGGCAGCCAGTGCAGCCCTTTTAAAACGAGAATGATCTCTGTGTTGTTTTTGTTAGGATTCACGCTGCAGCATTTTGTACGAGTTGTAAGAGATATATAGTTTTCTTAGGAGTAAGAAGAGCATTACAGTGATCAACTCTGCTTGTAACAAACGCATGAACAAGTTTCTCTGCGTCGCTCTGAAAGAGAAAAGGCCGAGATTTAGCGCCATTTAAAGCTACTTTAGTGACTGTGTTTACATGTGGGATAAAACAGAGCTCAGAGGAACCTTGAGGAGGGTCAACAGCAGCGTTATTACCTTTGGTTTTTGTATTCTTTCGGGTAGGCGTGTCAGCTGAAACGGGGATTTCAATGTTTTCTGGATCGCCACCTTCATCTTCTATTGCCTAGGAGCAAAGGACAACTCAAGTAAAAAGAGTAATGAGGTTCAACTATGCTTTGCTATAGGAAAACCGCTTTATTGTTCATTTCTACATAGCTAACATATGTATTGCTCATCACTTCAAAATACCGAAACCAACAGGACTATTGATGCTCAATGATATCGGAATCGTATCTTCACTGGCAGAAAACTGCTTATTAAAAAAATACAAGTGTCGGACAGATGTTTCGATTTCACCAATATTTCAAACCAACATTTAATGATATGTTTCTTTTTTTATTGCATTTATAACTGTACTATATATACATATATATCCCAAGGAGATGTATTCCCAATTTCCACATCTACATTTATGCATCAGCAAAACAATAGGAAACAGCTAAACTTTCTACAATAACATTAAAGAGGAATTCCACTTTTTTTTTTAATTTCTCAGTCTTTAAGATGTAAACTAAATCATTCAGAGCTGTTTGGTGTGAAATACACCGTTTTCTGTGTAAGAATCATTCATAGTGATGGGAACCAGACATCTGAAGAGTTTAACGCCTCTGAAAGCTCCCTCTCAGAAAGCTGTTCTGTGAAGTGGGTGGATATATGCTGCCTGATGTCCAACATTGTTTTATGAGAGTTTTGCTTAAAGTTTTGGTTAAAGTGTATTTTAATCAATTTGTTGTAATCCATACATGATGGAAGGGTATATGCAGGGCCAAATAGTTCAAAAAAAAAACGTATTTTTCAGATTTATAACCATTCTACCATCATCAGCATTGCATATAAAAACTCAAGCAGGTTCACTGATGGTTTTGGAGAGTAAATAAACTGGCTATCTCTGTTGTAGACATGGTGACCCCTGGTTCCTATCACCACCACTGTAAAGAAATCTGAGCAAATTTCTCTACAATGAGCCATTTCACATCAGACCACTATGAACAACGGTTTACAGCTCAACAACTGAATTACATGGAAATTGAAAAATCGGTGGAATTCCCCTTTGACTGAAGGAATTCTGTATTTTGTCATCGCAGCAAATTACCAGCACAGCTGATCCGATGACTGGGGCTTTTAATAACCATTTTAACTTTTAATGACCTTTTGTTAAATGAGTTTTCACTTTTTAGAAGTGTTTATAAAGTTAATCTCATAAAAGCTCAACATCAATTCATTTGCAGCAGAGACAATCATGCACTTGTGCAAACATACATTATATATGTTAATCAAGTCTATAGTGCAACACACAAGCACTATATATATGTGTTAGGTGTATCTGCTTACACAGAGGTCAAACGGCAAGGTGGAAAACACAAGGCCTAGGTTTACATTATTTCATAAATGTAAGCTTTAACTGAACAAACCTCTCTTATTGTACTACGCCTTCTGTAGCATGACGTTTATTTGCACAACCGTATAAATTTGAATATTTTACAAATGTCCATATCATCCTGTAAAACTCTAACAGTTATTATATGTCCAGACAGACTAATGTACATGTGCAGATATTCAAGTCAAGTCAGCTTTATTGTCAATACTACAGTATGTACAGGATATACAGAGTATTGAAATTGCGTTACTCTCAGACCCCATGGTGTAGTGATACCATTAAACAGAAAGTAAACAGGAAAAGTGTGAGTTTAAATAGACACTAAACACTAATCGTAAAAATAAACACTAATTGTAGAAAAACAGAATAATAAAAAATATATAAATATAGAAGGTCCTGAAATTAACACTAAAGTAACATAAGGCACATACAGATTAACGTCTGTGGGTATAAATAGTGCAAACATAAACGTTAGTGCAATTAGACTGAGCTTATGGAGCAGTTATGAGGGCATACACACATTCACACATCTCTTTAGCTCCTTTCACACTGGCCCTTTATTAAGACTCCTGGTTTATTTGTCCAGTAGAGAAATATCTGTAAACAGTCTCTGTGCTTGTCTGGTCTATGTCGTACGCCACCACCAAGACTAACCCCTTGTATGTGTAACATAACCTACTTGATTCTACTTACTCTGCAGCTTGTTGGTCGATTTTTCCCGTTCCACCTTAAATTCAATCTGGCGAATAGGAACGGAAAAGCATTCCGAGGAGCCAGAACCTAACTGCTGCACCACTTAAGGTGGAACGGGAAAATACGAACAAGAAGCTGGAGAGTAGGAAGACAACTTGAGCCTCTCGCAGCAGCAAAGCTAGGCTAAGCTAAGCTAACCTAAGCTAAGCTAATTAGCATCTCCGCAGCTATCTGACCGTCTTAATTTGACTTTACATGCATTTTTTAAACACACACACGTTTTAAATAAACGAACATGGCATTATTCAGAGATTGATCGCTAGAGACGGTTCTGTTTAACACAGTCTGTGAACGTAAATCGGTTATTTTACCGCGAGCAGCGCCGTTGGCTGAGCTAACGTGCTACGCTAGTCCTGCTGGTTAATCGAGCTCTGCGTCCAAACGCGGAGCCGCGGCGTCCGTTACAGCGCTTTACCTGTTTCAGTCTTGCGACGAGCACGTTTTTGACTCCGGTGATGTCCAGGTTCCTCCGTTTGAGCTCCGTTTTTAAGTCCACCACCCGTAAGTCTGTGATCCGCTTACTCTCCGCTGTAATAGCCCCCGACGCCATTTCACCCGCAGCTGCAGCTTCGCACAACGGCGGCAGCGTCATGAGCCGCCGTGACGTCACTGGGTGCGCGATTTAGGTCACGTGCTCAGAAGGCGCGAGGGGCTCTTCGTTTCTACGCTCACTGTCCATTTTATCAGCTCCACTTACTACATAGGTGCACTTTGTAGTTCTACAATTACAGACTGTAGTCCATACTTTGTTAGTCCCCCCCAGGACCCCCACAGAGCCATAGAGCAGGTACTGTTTGGGTGGTGGGTCATTCTCAGCACTGCAGTAACACTGACGTGGTGGTGTGTGTTGCGCTGGTCTGAGTGGATCAGACACAGCAGTGCTGCTGGAGTTTTTAAACACCTCAGTGTCACTGCTGGACTGAGAATAGTCCACCAACCAAAAACATCCAGCCAACAGCGTCCTGTGACCACTGATGAAGGACTAGAGGATGACCAACACAAACTGTGCAGCAGCAGAAGAGCTACTGTCTCTGACTTTACATCTATAAGGTGGACTGACAAGGTAGGAGTGTCTAATAGAGTGGACAGTGAGTGGACACAGTGTTTAAAAAATCCAGCAGCACTGCTGTGGTTGATCCACTCGTACCAGCACAACACACACTAACACACCACCACCATGTCAGTGTTACTGCAGTGCTGAGAATGATCCACCACCCAAATGGTACCTGCTCTGTGAGGGTCCATGGGGGTCCTGACCACTGAAGAACAGGATAAAAGGGGGCTAACAAAGTATGCAGAGAAACAGATGGACTACAGTCTGTAACTGTAGAACTACAAAGTGCACCTATATAGTAAGTGGAGCTGATAAAATGGACAATGAGCGTAGAAACAAGGAGGTGGTCAGACACAGCAGTGTTGCTGGAGTTTTTAAACACCTCAGTGTCACTGCTGGACTGAGAATAGTCCACCAACCAAAAATATCTAGCCAACAGCATCCTGTGGGCAGCATCCTGTGACCACTGATGAAGGACTAGAGGATGACCAACACAAACTGTGCAGCAGCAGATGAGCTATCGTCTCTGACTTTACATCTACAAGGTGGACCAACAAAGAAAGTGAGTCTCGTTGATTGTCCCTCCTGAACACCCTAAAAAGTCCACTGAAGAGCCTCCTCTCCATTATGTAGATCATATCTTAATTGCCTTCTTCATACAAGTCTGTCTTCATGCAGTTGTGTCCATCATAACCATGGCCGAGGGTTGAAATGACTGAGAATAATCGCTACAATCAAAAAAACAATGTAAATTTTTGGAATAGGTTATTTAACATCAACACGTACAGAACTATATTTAATGTGTTTTCATGGGGTCCCTTAGAAGGCTGCCTACTTTTAGTTAGTGCCTCTGGTTTATTGCCTATAGCTTGAGGAGCACTGTGATAAACACTGTGTGGCCAAAGGAATGTGGACACCTGACCATCACACCTATATGTGCTTGTTGGACATCCCATTCCAAAACCATAAGCATTAATATAAAGTTGCCCCCTTTGCAGCTAAAACAGCTTCCACTCTTCCAGGAAAGGCTTTCCACAAGATTTTGGACTGTGTCTGTGGGAATTTGTGCCCATTCAGTCAAAAGAGCACTTGTGAGGTCAGACACTGATGTTGGACGAGAAGGCCTGGCTTGACATTCCAGTTCATCCCAAAGGTGTTCACTGGGCTTGAGGTCAGGGCTCTGTTCAGGCCACTGGAGTTCCTCCACACTAAACCCGTCAAACCATGTCTTTATGGAGCTTGGTTTGTGCACAGCGACACAGTCATGCTGGAACAGGAAAGGACCGTATCCAAACTGTTGCTATTAGGTGTGAACATGTGTGATTATATGTCTGTATTTCCGGCCCTGTGATGGACCAGTGGCCTGTCCAGGGTGTTTCCTGCCTTCTGCCCAGCAGCCCCACGTGACCCAGGAGGATAAGCGGCTTAGATAACGTGTGTGTGGAACTAGGAGCCTGAAAAATATGAAGGACCAGATTTGCCAAAATGAAAAATAAATAAAATATAAAATAATTGACCTAGTAAATTAATATATGAAGTAGAATTGCAAAGAATAATGATGATTAATCTAAAAATAAATAAATATACATAACAATTAATATATATATTAATATATTAATAAATTAAAATCTTATATAATGTCTGCATTTATTTGTCTATTTAGTAAATTCCCCTTCTCACTAATTTTTGTATTTTATTTATTTGTTTCTTTATTAATATTTCTTTGTTTTTTCTATTTATTTTATTAATTTATTTTCATAACTATTAATTTATATATTTTTTTTATTTCTCTATTTCCTTGTCCTTATGCTAATAAAGGGGCTGTCAGTCAATGATGTCACAGCGTTTTAATATTCCTATTGGATGATCGATATCAGATTCTGTAGATCGATTGTACATGTCTTTTTCTGCAAATTTCAGATCACTCAGACATTCGGACGCCCGTTTCACACACTGCCTGTGGAAGCCATCGAGAGTTATTTATCAACAGGTTTGTTTGTCCGTGCAGTTCTTTATGGAGTGAAAGAACAGTTTAATCAGCTCTTCTCCTCCTGGGCTTGATTGCTAAGCCTGAACGTGAAAAACACGCCCCCTCATTATCATATGAACAAGGAAAAACAGAAATAAATAAACGAATGAATGAAAAAAAAAATTAATTAATTGATAAAAAATAAATAAATGAATACACGAATCAAAAAATAAAGCGAACAATTGTTAAAAATATAGATATGAAAAAATATAAAAATGGCATTAATAAAACAAAAAATATAATACAGAAATAAATGAACTGAGGAATATATAACAGCAGAAAAAGGAAATATGTGTATAATTACAATCACAATAAGCAATATATACTTTATTTATTTATTTTTATTTATTGATTAATTTACTGAGCCATTTATTTTTTAATTTTATTTATTTTTCAATTTGGCAAATCTGGTCCTCCATAGAAAAACAGCCCCAGATCATTATCCACCACACTTTACTGTTGCATTACTATGGATTCCAAAAGGTAGGTATGCATTCCTGGCATCCATCAAATCCATTCATCACTCCAGAGATCACGTTTCTACTGATCCAGAGTCCAGAGACGGTGCGCTTTATACCACTCCTGCCGACACTTGGCATTGTGCATGGGGATCTTAGGTTCGTGTGCAGCTGCTCAGCCATAGAAACCCACTTCATAAAGCTCCCAGTGCACAACTCTTGTGCTGATGTTGCTTCCAGAGGCAGTTTGTAACTCTGTAGTGATTGATGCAACAGAGGGTAGGCGATTTTACGCAATATGCGCTTCAGCACTCGGCGGTCCTGCTCTCAAGTTTGCGTGGTCTACCGCTCTGAGGCTAAGCTGTTGTTGCTCTTAGATGCTTCCATTTCACAATAACAGCACTTACAGTTGTCTGAGGCAGATCTAGCAGAAGTTACACAAACTGAAATGTCAAAGGTGGTTTCTTATGACAGTGCCAAATGTAAAGTCACTGAGCTCTTCAGTAGGACCCATCCTACTGTCAGTGTTTGTCTATGGAGACTGCATAGCTATGTGCTTGATTTTATAGCAATGGGTGTGGCTGAAACACCTGAACTCAACAATTAAGAGGGGTGTCCACCTTGGCCACATACTGTAAGTGCATTTGGGAATAAACATTTCTGTGATAATTGCCTTAACACCCTGTGAAACAGCTGAATCGCCAGTTAATTCACTACTTCTGGCACAAGGGGTCAAATGTACACCCCACCGCAACCTAAACTACTCAGCTTAAATGGGCATTCCAGACCTCAACATGCATTTAATGTCATTTGTAGTGTTTTGCAGTACTCTGCAGTGCAGAACTGCATCCCTCAGGCATTTTACAGAATTCACGATTTTGTATCCTTTTTGTTTTCGTTCATCAGTGACTGCATGTATGTCATACAACCATCGGGCAATTCCATTGGAAACCTTAACTTCTGTCATTCATTGTACTGGTGAAGACCAGTAATAATTTTAGTTTAATTTGACAGCGACATTTCCATCACAAACTCCCTCCAATGCTACCACAAACCCATGGTTGGGAATCCCTGTGTTAAAGTGTCAATAACGCTGTAAAATCTGGAGCTGTTTTTAACAACATAAATGAGCAAAACCATCTTCCCCACTAACAAAACTGAACATTTCACTGTAACGTTTGTGTTGTGGCACCAAAATTCAGTGGCAGTCAGTGTGTTGTAGTAATAAGATACAATACACCGATCAGCCATAACATCATGACCACCTCCTTGTTTCTACGCTCATTGTCCATTTTATCGGCTCCACTTACTATATAGGTGCACTTTGTAGTTCTACAGTTACAGACTGTAGTCCATCTGTTTCTCTGCATACTTTGTTAGCCCCCTTTTACCCTGTTCTTCAGTGGTCAGGACCCCCATGGACCCTCACAGAGCAGGTACTATTTGGGTGGTGGATCATTCTCAGCACTGCAGTAACACTGACGTGGTGGTGGTGTGTTAGTGTGTGTTGTGCTGGTCTGAGTGGATCAGACACAGCAGTGCTGCTGGATTTTTTAAACACCTCAGTGTCACTGCTGGACTGAGAATAGTCCACCAACCAAAAATATCCAGCCAACAGTGTCCTGTGGGCAGCGTCCTGTGACCACTGATGAAGGACTAGAGGATGACCAACACAAACTGGGCAGCAGCAGATGAGCTATCGTCTCTGACTTTACATCTACAAGGTGGACTGACAAGGTAGGAGTGTCTAATAGAGTGGACAGTGAGTGGACACAGTGTTTAAAAACTCCAGCAGCACTGCTGTCTGATCCACTTGTACCAGCACAACACACACTAACACACCACCACGTCAGTGTTACTGCAGTGCTGAGAATGATCCGCCACTCAAATAGTACCTGCTCTGTGAGGGTCCATGTGGGTCCTGACCACTGAAGAACAGGGTAAAAGGGGGCTAACAAAGTCTGCAGAGAAACAGATGGACTACAGTCTGTAACTGTAGAACTACAAAGTGCACCTATATAGTAAGTGGAGCCAATAAAATGGACAGTGAGTGTAGAAACAAGGAGGTGGTCATAATGTTATACCTGATTGGTGTAAATTGTTATAACTGACTTCAAAAGACTTCATCTGACAACAGTGTGAAAAGTTGTGGGGGAAAAAAAAATTTCTACAGATATAACTTCTACTGCAAATTGCTACTAAAATCGATTTAAATAAATTATTCAGGTTTGTTTTTATTCAACAATAACTAGTCAGCGATTATTTTACACTTATAAGTGGAGTTGAGGGTGGGGCCTCGTAAATGAAATGCATTTATATGCCGCTTTTGTGCTCTCGTGTGTGAACAGTGCAAGATTTTCAAAGCATCAGTCAGTAAATGTCAAACCAGCTCACTAACAATCTCTACATGTTAAACAGTGCTGCTAAAAAGGAGAGAGGAACTGGTGTTAGCATTAGCTTAGCTAGCATGATAACCGCTCTGCTCACCACAGAACATGGATGATTCTGGCTAACTAAAGCACAGACAAGCTTAGATGATGATTAAAATCGGAGGGATTGAAAACCTGTTCCATGGCGTGTGGCACTGTTTGGGTCTGTAGCCTGATCTTCAACCTGCTTGCCAAGCTAATGTTAAGTTAGCTGATCAGGCTACAGACCCAAACAGTGCCACACACCACAGTACAGGTTTGGTTCGGACTGACTTCTGCTCTGCTGAAACAAGTGCAGATGAGAAAACCTGACGCCTGAGAGAGCAAACATTGAGTGACCAACAGAAAATTGAACCTGCTCTGTGGTGTTTGGGACTGTAGCATTTTGGCTAAGCTGACGATAGCTTAGTTACAAGCCAAACATGCCACGCACCACAGCACAGGCCGTTTAGTCCTGGAATAGAAATCTGACACGTCATAATTCTGAATTACTGTTATCATTTTTAAGAACTGTGGTTTATCTCATCACAGATATACTGCCTAGTGGAATAAGTGGAAAAGTGAGTTTGCTGTGGTGCTCAAAACACTGCATACAAGTGAGACATGTTATTATAAAGAAGCCACACAAAGTACACAAGAAAGAGTTACCTAACTTTATTAATATCATTATTTTAAAACTAATGTAAATCCCACGGAGTATCATCCCGGGACCTTTTAAGTCTATGAATGCATGGATACCTGCCATTAAGTACTGCATTCCAACACTCCATTCAAAATTATTACAGTTTTTTCTTGTTTTCTTTTTCTCCAAAATTCAGCAAACAGAGAGGAAATACATGGCCTCAGCGCACTTTCATTCTCAAAGCACTCCTGTCTTTTGTCTCTCATGTGCAAGTATATGCAAGTTAGCTAGTTGAGAATAATATTAGTGTTAGGCTTTCACAGCAGCAAAAAGAAAAAAAAAAGAACCAAACAAAAAGAACTAAATTAAAACAACAGTTTGCTGCACAGCTAAAGAGAGAGAGAGAGAGAGACAAATGCACTCCTAAGAGTGAGTGTGCATGTTAATGACCATATTTGAACAGAGTAATCAGCCTGCAACAGTCACTTGGTGCAGAGAGACAAACGAGGGGGAGAGAAAAACAAAAACGGAAGAAACTATGATGAAAACAATACTCCAGGCATCCAACAGCTGTGTTTGTGACTGAGATCCCCACTGAGCCGAATGTGACAGAGTTCCAACAGTGTCCTCACCAAGCGTCACTTTTTCGTGACACTAAGAAAAGCGAACAATACAGAGAGGAGACGTTCTCCTCCTCCTTTTAAAATACATTAGGTGAAGTGAAGTCGAATCGAGGTGCGCGGAGGGATCGGCCAGGACACAAACACGTGCTCATCCTGGAAGGTGGGTTTTCCGTGAGAAAAGGAACGCTGTGGGAGGTTGAACACTGATACAGCAGCTGATCTCGTAAGCATGATCTTATTTCCTAATTAAGGAATGTCTTGATTCACTTATCTATCAGATCACACTAAAACATAAAACTAACCAAATATACTGATCAATAAAATGAGTCCTGCAATGTTTTTATAATGGAGGTTGACATTCTATTCCAGTAAAGCAAGGCATTAGGTATATAAAAATGCTTCTTTACTAGAGCAGCTATTCTTGCCTGCAAGTCCTTTGGGCCTGCCAGGCCCGTATCATTTATATGTGCAAAGAAATGCATTGCAAGGATCCATGCAAGACAAAAAAATAATAATATATACTATGACACTTGTGAAAACAATTAAAAGCTACATAAAAGCTTTATAAATACAATAAAATTCAAAACCTTTAATGAGGATGTAATTTCTAGCTGTATCGGTTCTATATGATAGCTGGCACACTACGCTCTTTTTTTTTTTCTATTTTTTTTTCTCCTTTTTTCAGTATTGGATCTGCGCAGGTAATTCATGCCATCTTTGGTTGAATGTGTTACTGAAGAAAAAAAATAAAACAAACGAACAAACAAACAAACAAAAAGATAAAATAAATGTCGCTAGAAAAACAGCATCAACTTTCGGAGGATAACTGGGCCTCTATGTCCACTCTGCAGATGGGGCACTTTTTGTTAGTGAGGAGCCACTGATCCACACACAGCTGATGGAAGAGGTGCATACAAGGAAGGCGTCTGCAAAACAAGAAGGAGCGACTGTTAGAAAATGAGGATAATGTGGGGGCCATTTCACAACACAGGATTTCTCACTTCTGTATAATTTAAATAAGGTCTAATTAAAGCCTTCTCGTTCGGCGTGAAACGTGTCGTTCTTTAGAAACTTAGAGTCAGGATTGCTCACAGTGATGGTGATAGGAACCAGACGTCTGAAGAGTTTTGTGTTATTACATAAACGTTATTACATAAAATGGTTATGAATAGTTTATAAATGGTTTATGACTGTTTTGAGATGGTTTGGACTAAAATACAACAGATCTGTCTTATATGCTATGTAAATATGCAAACAGATATACTTCTATTGCTACTTTATATTTCACTATTTCTTCTAACTTATGGCTATTTCTGTTTTTTGCCTAATGCATGTAAGTTTATGTGCAATTATATGCTTTGCTACTGTAACAGTGTAATACTATGACCACTTTCATCCATCCGTCCATTTTTGAGGCGAAACAGTCCCCATAGACAATTTAATCTTTTCTAGATTTACCACTATTTTAACATTATTAACATTATACATAAAGACATTTAAACACATGTAGGTTCACTGATCGGGGATAACAAATTAAATACATATTTGCATTATAGACATGGCGATTCCTGGTTTCTATCACCACCACTGAAAAAAAAAGTTTCTATACAATTAACTCTTCACAACTAACTACTCTGAATGACTTTGTTTATCTCCGCTGCTGATTTATAAAGGAATTCTAAAGAACTGGTGCAATTCCCCTTTGAAGGAACAGACAGATCAAATTTACGCAATATTTCCCTTCCGCTAAATGTAGTCAACTGGTCAAGACAACCTGGTGACACTGACTTATTACCTGTTAGTTACATTAGCTTAATAGCTCCAGTGAAAAACTAGACACCAAACACGTCTTGGCTGATTAACTAAGAGGGAAAACGGGTTCAATTTGATTTTTCACCAAAGCCTTCGCTTTAAGTTAATTTACAAGACTGTCCAATAAGAGAATATGTAAGGGACGTTTTTCTTGGACAGTCCTCATTTTAGATACCCAGCTTATTGAAAAATCCAGCTAGGTGAAATTCCCCCTCACCCGCTCAGTAACGTCACAATTTGGGGGAAAAAAAAATACACTAGCACAAAACAGTGCGCAGTTTGCATGTTCCAGCAACAGGGGGCACAAGAGGTTCGAATGGAGGGAAAGGAAAGAGAGACATAAAATCCTCAGTTCAGAATTTAAAGGAGTACTGCAGCTTTTATTTTAATCTTCAATCTTCAACCTACTGCATTTGCGGCATACAGCCAGTTATTACAGACAATAACTTCCCTGTACTTAGGAAAAGAACAGAAAACCTGACTTAAAACATACTTACAATGCAAATCAATGGGCAGATGCTGAAGCAAATACCCACTGCCTTCTATTCTAATTGTGTTGTGAGTAAGTATGTATTCTATTTTTGTTCTATGTACAGAGAAACCAGGCAAAAATTACTGTCCATGGTAAAAAACTATGTTACAGTTGCAGCAGATGGAAATAAGCTTAAAAAAGACTGGAATATTCCTGTAACCACATGAACCTGAAAGGCCCAGGCCCAAAATAAAAAAGCACTAATTTAAATCTGCATCCAGAGTCACGCCGCGTGCCGTCCCTGTCAGCAACAGTAAAATCATTTGATCAGTTTCAGCGTTTGAAACCAAAGTATTCAGTGTGCTGCAGTGTTTTCTATCACTCTATAAAATATGCACAAAGCTTTCTTTCTTGTTAGACAAACAGAAATATTATCGGTAATCGATTATTATTGATTAATGACAAAACGCGTCTGATGTGTAGTTTAAATTACCTATTTGTGTATTTTTATGTTCAAGATTTTCATTAACAAATAAAAATCTCTAAATTTTCCAGTTTGTTAGATCACAATCTTTACATATTAAAATAAACACAACAGCTGAATCCAGAAATCTAACAAATGGGCAGACAGACCAGACGGTTAACTGACCAGTTAATCTGAAACAAACAGTGAAACAAATGGGTGGGTTGGTCAATCGTGATCTTTGCAGTGAAAGAGGCGTTCTTAACTCATCTGGCTCAGGAGCAGTTTGAACTGTACATGAGGACACAAGCACATGCTTAGAGGGTTTACCTGACGTCCTCTCCTTCCTCCAGTATAGACAGACAGATGGTGCATTTCTCCTCTGTGTCTTCCTCGGCCCCCTCCTCCTCGTCCTGCTTACCGTGCAGCTTTCTCTGTGTGTGTGCGAGAGCAGAGAGCAGACAGACCATTACACACACACACTGCACCCAAACCCTCATCATCTCACACAGAGAGACAGAAAACTAATACATCAGCACACGACAACAGATGGGGCCATTTTCTACTCGTAGAACACATCTGAGTTTATTTTTTAGTAGAATGTGCAATTTCTGTCACAGTCTGTATAAAAATCTCAAATGATATCTTAACAAGTGAAAGTTAAAATATCTAATATTTCTCAATATGACTTCTTGTAATAAATATTATTCCAAGATTAATCAATGTATTTCTAGACACTGTATTTGTTTTGAGCATGAAAGTGAAATTATATATAAGAAAGAAGGTCTTCCAATGAATAAGATCATTTCATTGCATATATTTACAAAGTAAATAATCATATATAATGATATAATACATTGTTACATTGATAATATTTTATAATATTATATATTATATTATAATAATATTTACAATACATTAATATTTTTAAACTTCCCAATTACAAATGCTAGACATATTGATAAGATTTACAATTATTTTACTGGCCAACATTAAAAAATATATATATATCATTCAAAGTACAGAGAGTACAGTGCAAAAGTCTTAAAAATGACGTTAACCTATTTATATGGGCAGTAAATATTCATTTCTTTAAAAAAAAAAAACACTATGTTCACTACTTCCTAAGCTCTCCTCAGGGATGCCCAGTATTTACAGTTACCATCCAATACCTAGTTTATTTTACAGTCCTTCATTAAATTAAATCAGGTGCTGATGATGGAATTTAACAAATCCACGTGATGGGTGGAGAACCAAACTTGCGTTCTTCTAGCTGTATTCCTCCTGACAACATATTAATAACTTCACTGAAAATGTGAAATCCTTCTTACAATCTACTGTATTTATGTTTATTTGTATTTATTCTAACATTTTATGGTGTTTTTTACTGGCAAAAACACATTTACTGCCAAGATAAATAGTTTTAAACAATTTCTGGATGACTTTTGCACAGTACTGTATAAAACAAATAACAGTCTCTAATATTTTACACATAAGTACACAAGTAATTTTCAAATAAACAATCTATATTGATTACAAAAAGCATAATTTATTATTTTTACATACAACTAGTCTTGTAGTCCTCTATACACGGCCTTAGTGGCCTTTATAAACTACTGTCTCCCCCACACCTAAAATCTACAATATAAATAAGTTGAGTTTTTCCATTTAAACTGATCACTGATTTCTCACCGAGTTTGAGGGTGGGTGCCTATCTTTCCCAATAGATGCCCATGCTTCGGGGGATAACTGTTCGTCAATGTCTCTCTCCACCACCTTCTGTATTGGGCGGCAGGGTTTGGGGTTACTGTTATTCAGGTATGTGTAATGCATTTTGTAATCTATATGGAACCTTTTTTTATCCTACTATAAATCAGTGACACTTCAGTTCTCTAATTCTGCAACTGTAAACTCCTGTGGAGTCTGTGCAGCGCTCTACAAGCTGCACCCTCCTGCTGCTGCTGGAGAGGGAGCTCCTGTGCATGTCCTCCTCAGACGGAGTCTTTCTGCACACATGCAGCTTTTGTTATCAAGGCTAAAACGCATATGACACACTCCTCGTCATCTTACAAGCTCTCACCTTCTTGTACTTGTGCGGGTAAGTGCACCTCTCTATGGTTCCCTGAGAGGCTCCTCGATTCACAGTCCCCAGCCGCTCCTCTAAATGCAGCAGATCCTGTAAAGCAAAATAGATATAAATACATAAATGTGTCAATAGCCACTCTCCTACACACATTTTTTAAGCCAGTGTATTTCTTAATCTTAGACTCAACCATTAGAAGTCTAGAGCTGTTATCATTTTGCTATGTTTAATTTAATGCAAAGTCATTAACAAGTTAACATGAAAAATTAGCAACGACACAAGTCATTTTTTCTTAGTTTGACCCTTCGAACCATTTGCAGTATTGCAGGTTGAAACCCATCCGCAGCGTGCTGCATGTTGCTATGATAGAATCTGTGATTGTAGCCCTTGTGTTCAAACACAGCTTTTAAAGCGATACTTTCAGCACGTTTGGTAGACTATGCTGGACAGTGCTTGCAGGAGACCTACAGATAAATCAACAAGTAGCAGACTAACAAAAGCAAAAGCGAAGTCGAAAGCTACAGTTCCCCTCGTGATTTTTATGTTCAGGTTCAGGTCCTGTGTTCACATTATGAAATAAATGTTACTGAATTATTATGGGCTTATTCTGTCCACTCGTGTAGCTAAGCACTGCATTTTAAATTGAAAAAAAAATCTTTTAAGGTCAACTCTGAGCAAATAAGGCAAACATGACTAATTGTGACTGATTACAAAAAAATAATAAGATTAGTTGCAATTAATTATTTGCAACTCTTTGCCAGCCCTAAATTACATATTTGGTTATATAAGGAATTTAATTTACATTCCATTTATATTCCATTCCAAGTTTGCACTCAACACATAGCGAGAACAATGGTGGAAAGAATAACTTTCCACCAAATTCAAGTCATAACAGTATCTCTCCTACGTTTAATAACAAATACACAATTTTGATAGTTTCTCTCCTTGTCTCGATGAGCTTTGTGTGAGAAATAATTCATTTTAATATTATAACACAGTAACTTCAGAAAGTTAATATTACACTTTTCCATTTCTGTTTTTGAAATTTCGCTGGTCAGAAGGATTCCCTAAATGGCTTAAGGCTCTTTAACTGTAAATCCTACCTCATAGGTTCGGCCAAATCCAGTCATTCTGGACGAGATGTAGCGAATGTGCGGATAGGTGACCTCAGACATGCCAGTGTGCTGAGTGAGAGAGAGAAAAAAACAACAAACCATTCTAACATCTCTTTGCTATTCCTTATCAAAACAATTTGCTGTGTATGGTGGATCCTGAAGAAGAAACAAATATAGTTTCATGATTATTTACAGAGAAAGCGAACCATTTTATATCAGGTATGTCAAACTTAATATTCACTTCTGAAATGGCTGTTGAGCTCGGGTTATTAATGGCAATACATAATTCATGAGGCCTAATAATCCACCCTTGAAATAACAGATGTTGTAAATAGAAGGGGGGTCGGGCCCACCGTCATTAATCTGTGCAATACCTGAACCCACACCAGCCCTTCATTACTTATGCTAATATATGCTAATGTACATAACGATGGCTGGGAGTGAGCACTGGAGGAGATGGTACTCACCATCAGCTGGATGGGGAAGTGGTGCAGTCTGGGTGGGGGGTGGTAGTGGGGCAGATGGGGGAGCAGATGCCCTGAAGGGTAAGGAGCTACAGTCACGCCAGCCTCTATGCCCAGCTCCCTGAAACACAGCCACAACAGCAACATTAGACGCCAACAAACCAGAGCTGTTCCGATAATCATATTAATATTCATTTATTCATGATATGAGGATAAAAATACTGCTCATATCGGATGAATGAACAGATTCTAATGGTCTTCACTGTTCTATTAATACAGTGTTCTATCAAAAGAGGCAACCATGAGAACAAGACGAAATGTCCCTGTGCAGCACTCAAAGGAGAACTACACCAAATTTTCTGTATAATTCAATAGGTGAAACATAAACAAGTCATTCAGAATAACTGATGTGAAAATGCATTTCAGAGAAACTCACAGGCTCTGATATCTTCACAGTACTGGTGATAGGAACCAGGGATTGCAATACAACGCAAATATAGCTATTTTATTCTTCCAAAACTACCAGTGAACCTACACGTCGTCCAAGTTGTTATATGTAATGTTGATAATGGTGAAAGCACAGTAAATCTAAAACACTTAAGGTTTCTCTGGGGATTATTTTACCTTACAATGGCTTGCATGTACTTCTCTGCCATGAATGCTTAAAAAATACATTTTAGGCAAACCCTCATTGTTCAACTGTGACAAAAGGCATCTCAGGCATCAGGCAGCATTTTCTTAACCATTTTATATAATAAATTTCTGCGAGGAGGATTTCAGAGGCATTAAACTCTTCAGGCATCCATCAACAACACTGAACAATTCTGGCTCTGCAGGTTTCTCTAAAACATCCATTTCACATCAAACCACTCTAAATTAAATTACGTAGTTCACACCTTAACCATTTATTAGGCAGAAACTTTGAAAGAAATCTGCAGAATTCCCCTTTAATTTCAATTTAAATGTGTCTTCTCGTTCGTGGTAACTATGCATTTAGCAGCCCCTGGCAGTTGCTTTGACCTAAACAATTAAAGGAAATGAAATACTGGCACCTTTTTTAGATCTATAACATCATATTGTGCAAAAACTACAATACATACCATTCTGTGAATTTTTATACTGTTCTTTATGCCTCTAGCAACAACATGTGAAGCCCATTTGTGTGTTAAACAGGGGCACAAAACTGCAGCAGAACAAAGCCAAAAATAAAAATGCTTTGCTCACAGTATTACCATATTTAGTTCCTGAGGAACATAATTTTATTACGGTCAGCAAAACTGCTAATTAAACAGTTTTGCTCTAAGCACTAGAACAGGCCTGGAGTGGGATATTAATGCAGCTACTGCTCTGTTGAAGTTGTGCGTACCACGTGGTCCTCTGGTCAGTCTGGCGAGGGTGGGAGGACATGGTCTGGGGGACGTGGATGTGATGTCCGTGGCCGTAGTTGGGGTGCATTCTGTGAGGGTGAGGGGGAGGTCTCTCGTGTGCTCGACTGTAGGTAAAACAGCAGTAGAAACAGAGTCAGACAGCAAAGAAAAACATGACTGCTTTTAAAGGGGTCATATCTTTTTTGAGTTTGATGTACTATATAAATGCTCCAAAACACACTGTTCACTTACCAAGATATACAGTACACATAAGGAAAACATACTACTCATAGGAAGCTGGTCAAAAAGCCTGTTTTGAATTCATCATGGTTGTGATGTCACTGACATTTACACAACAGCCGTACCCATTCACACTGAAGCAATAAGGAATGTTGTCACTGCAGACAGTTTGGACTTAAAGCGGAGGACGTGATGAAAAAGAGCATTTCAAAGGATCCAGGAATCCAAAAGGCATGATTAGAATGGTAAGCAGTGGTCATTTTTACCAACATACCTGAGGACTTGACCGTCTGTCCTATATATTTCAGCTCTTTTGTATGTTTAAAGCTGCTTTTTGGACAAGGTACAACACACAGCAGCCAATCAGAACTGAAGTCTCTTACATACCAGTCTCAAAGGTACATCTGCAGTCTGTTTAATTCTGAAAAGTGATTTATGGCTAATTTTGTTACACAAACGTTATAAATAAACATATGAATACAAAAATCTACAATACAGTCCCTTTAACTTTTTCAGTGGCCATAATAAAGCAATGCCATAACTCACGTCGGGTGCTGCATCATCCTGCGTCTCTGGGCCTCCATCCTCTGCAGAATCTCGTGCTGGTGGAGCCTCTGCACGGGGTTGGGGCCCAGCACAGGCAAGTGGTGCGGCAGGGCCTGGTGCTCGGGGGCCAGGTGCTGCGTCAGGGGGGCGCTTGAGCCCGGGAGATGGTGAGGAGGGAGAGAGGGGGGAGGGGCCGGGGGTACGGTGTGGCCTGGGCCGTGAGAGGGCAGTGGGGTGTGGAAAGGGAGGACAGGGTGAGGGATGACGTAATCGCCCTGCGGAGGGGGCTGAGGAGGGGGAGGGGGATTGCCGTGTGAATGAGGACAGGAAGAGGAGGACTGGTGGTGCAAGGAGCGTGCTAGCGGACCATCTGCAAACATAGAGAGAGAGAGAGAGAGAGAGAGAGAGAGAGAGAGAGAGAGAGAGAGAGAGAGAGAGATTATAATGAGAGATTATTTTTTGCATATTTTAACAACCTTAAACATGAAGCCATGCTTTGGCCAAAACTATGATTTACATAATTTTCCCCTTAGCACGAATTTAATCAATCAACTAAGACATGTTGTTATCTGACGTTTGCTTCTTTAGTTTTGCAATGGACCTATGAGGCTAATGTACCTAACACACTGTGGAAAATTTCAGTTAACAGTTTGCCACTGTGAAAGCTGCATGCCTAAATCATTATACAATTGAGTTAAGTAATTTTAAGTAGTTGCTTATGTGCTTTCTGAAACTGTATGACACACTGTTATCAGTACAAATAGACTAAAGTAACTGAAAACAGTAGAAGCCAAGTTAAAGCCTGCAATTTGTTTACCGGTTAGCTACATTAGCCTTGTAGCTCCAGTACAAAACTAAAGAAGAAACCTGCAGACACCAAACATGTCTTACAAACTATATTTAAGGTAGAAAGTAAAAGTTTTGACTGAACAATCTTGCTGTATCTTAATTTCTTGTGAACTGAAACTGAAAATTTGGCCATACGGACTGCAGCCTGTCTGGGCACTACAAACCTCCATCAGCATCGCCCTGGCATGCGTGAATACTCAGGAGTGGAAATGATTTGTTGATTGCTGAGGGGCCAATGAGAGAGAGGGGAAAAGAGAGAGAAATGGGGGAGGGAGAGCAAGAGAAAGAGAGAAGGAAGGGGGGAAAAGGGGAATGATACAGGTGGGAAAGAGGGGAAGAGAGAGGAGAGAAAAGCTGAGAAAAAGAGAAGGGAAAAGGGGAATGATGGGTGGAGAGATGGTAAGAGAGAGAGACAAAGTCTGAAGGGGGGGATGCAGAAAGTAAAAGAGAGGGGGTAGGTGGAAAAGATAGAGAAAGAGGAAAGAGGGAATAAAGAGAAGGGGAAAAGGGGAAAAAGAGAAGGGGAACATAGAGAGAAAGGGAAAAGGGAGAAAGGCAGACAGAGACAAAGGGGAATTAGAGGGAGACAGGAGGAAAGAGGAGATGAGAAGATCGAAAGGCTGAGAAAGAACAAATGAGAGAGCAGAAAGGGGGAAATGGGGCAGGATGGGGGATAGGGAGAGAAAGGCTGGGAAAGAAGGGGTAGAAAGAGTAGGAGAGAGTGAGGGGGTAAAGGGGAAGACAGACAGAAAGGAATAGAAATGATGGAAGAAAGAGAGAAGAGAGGACAGAGAAAGAAAGGGGGGAGACAGAGAGGGAGAGAACAGGCAGGTGCACCAGTGCACAGCAATTACCCCTCTAAATACAGGCCCACCAGGGACGCTGCCACACTCATTCACATTCTACATGCCTCTGTTCTGAAGAGAAGCAGCAATTAAAGCCGACTGCTGGGCATACGCTACCTGCGGCACTTAACACATTAAACATCAGGTGCTTCGCCTAATTACCATCAGCACTGGAGTTTGGCTACAAATGCGCATTTCGTCGGTTTCATACGACCCCCACCAAAACAGAAGGGGATCACATGAAAGTAGGTTCACTGAACTGTATTACAGCCGTGACAGCATATTCAGTTTATTAACTCATCACTGCTCTCCAAGTGGACAGAAATACTGCAAAAAGTAATTAAAAGTTGTGAAACATGGACTATAAAATGTTTTCAATATCTTACAGCATCTACTGTTACATCACTAAAACACAACAACTATTAATATGAAAAGTGATTCCAAACTTTTAAAGGGTAACGTATAAAGATATTAATTGAATCATCATACATAACATCCAGTCATTCATGGTCAGAGGCTTTCTTACAAATGAACAAGTCAGAGATGGAACGCAGTGCTGTGCTTACAGGAGGGATGCATGTAGTGCCTGCAGGACGAGAGCTGAGGTTGAGGCTGGGGCACCATGGCTGGGCTGAAAGTGTCAGCGACGCTGGGCTGACTGGGCCCCGGTGCAGCCTGGGAAACGTAGGCAGGAGGGCGCGAGGTGGAGCCCGGACAGCAGGGGTCGAAGGCAGAGGTGCTGCTGAAACCAGTACTGCTGGAGCCGTTGCTGCGAACAGCACTGCTACTGAGATCAACGGGCAGGGTCTGCTGAAAGAGAGAGAGAGAGAGAGAGAGAGAGAGAGAGAGAGAGAGAGAGAGAGAGAGAGAGAGAGTAAGCATTTCGTTTATTGTCATGTTTGTGTGTGTGTGCCTATACATACATATACACCCATATATATATATATATATATACACATATACACCCATATATATATATATATATATGTGTGTGTGTGTGTGTGTGTGTGTGTATTTATATGTGTATTTTGGCCATTTATGTTGGTCCGTTCTTCATGAAATTTAGACACAACGTACAGGACAACAGGCATTTTCAAATTATGTAAAAAACTGAAAAACGACAAAAATGAAAATACGAGATTCAGCGATATATATTACACACACACACACACACACACACACACACACACACACACACAGTTGGAAATCTGCAAATGGTAACTTCACAGGTGATGGAAAAACACTCAGCTTGTAATGTAATAAGACATTATTATATTAACACATTAACCCCTTAACATCCCAGGCTTATAACATACAAAGGCTTATTATTCAGTAACTACAGGGACTTCAATGTAATTCAATTCAACGGTGGAGCTATTCTTAGATTACAGAAGTGTGTAATGGCCTGTTCAGGGGTTAAAGGCCACATTTTATGTTTTATTTTAACTTCAGCAAATAAGAGAGGGAGGGAGAGAGGGAGGGAGAGAGGGAAAGAAGGAGAGGAGGGCAGGAGGGAGAGAAGGACGGGGGAGACAAAGAGAGAGGGAGAGAGCGAGGAATAGAGTGGGAGAGGCAGAATGGGAGGGAGGAGGGAGAGGAAGAGAAGGAGGGAGGGAGACGGAGAGAGAGAGGAAGACAGCGAGGAACGGAGAGGGCGAGGACAGGATAGAGAGTAGGAGGGAGGGAGTGAGCCATGGGGGAACTGGAGGGAGAGAGGGAGAGAGCGAGGAACAGAGTAGGAGGGCAGGATGGAGAGGGAGAACAGGAGGTGAGGGAGATAGGCAGAATGGGAGGGAGGAGGGAGGGCAGGATGGAGAGTAGGAGGGAGGGAGTGAGCCATGGGGGAACTGGAGGGAGAGAGGGAGAGAGCGAGGAACAGAGTAGGAGGGCAGGATGGAGAGGGAGAACAGGAGGTGAGGGAGATAGGCAGAATGGGAGAGAGGAGGGAGGGCAGGATGGAGAGTAGGAGGGAGGGAGTGAGCGAGCGAGCGATGGGGGAACTGGAGGGAGAGAGGGAGAACGGCAGATAGGAAGGGAGAGAGGGAGAACAGGAGGGAGGGAGGAAGCCAAGGAGAACAGGAGGGAGGGAGAAAGGCAGGGAGAACAGGAGGGAGGGAGAGAGGCAGAACGGGAGAGAGAGCAGGACGGAGGGAGGGACAGTGGGAGAGCAAGAGGGAGAGCAGGAGGGAGGGAGAGAAAAAAAGAGACACAGAACAACATAAATATGAAAAATCAGCTCAGTTAATGAACCGTTAGTAGAAAAAAAATGATGTAAATTATCTGAGAGGTGACCAAGCACAGCTTTGACTTCTACCAAAAAGAGCCGGTAACCCCAGAAATGAATTGTCTACCAAAAAAAAAAACAAACAAAAGAGAGAGAAAGAGAGAGAGAGTGCACGTCAGATTTGAAAATGCTCTGTAAGGCTCCCCATATCTAATCTCATTTAACGCTTTGATGAATAAAACATGACCCAGTACACCTCATCCAAGAGCCTCCTGCCTGTGCATATCTGATCGCTAGCTAAAGGCTCTGACTGCTCACAGCCCACATCATCAAAAGCCACCAGAGTTCGCCTAATGCATTCAACATGGAAACGACATCCTTCACTCGCTAACGCTGATGACTCCTTTCTGAGCGCTTTGCCCCCAAACTCTCCTTGCATTATTGAACACAGTGTGTGTGGAAAGAGAAAACGCTGCGAAAAATCGTTGAAGGACAGCGACATAAACAAACCTCATTAGTCATGAACACTCCCCTTTGATTATAATATAATTCAGCAGCTCCAGCAATTAGCTCCATGTGAATTATTCAGAGCTCAGCTATGCTGCAAGGGTGGCTTCAAACAACAGCTATGATTATTTTTTGTTCCCCACCCCACCTTAAAAGAAAGAAAAAAAATCAAAAGGTGCTTTGTTTTTTTTTTCCCTTTTCATCATCCAAACATAAAGGGCATTTCAGAAAATCAAATGGAACCACGTCTTTATTCATTTCAAATGAGAACGCATGGTGCCTATTTCAAAAAGTACTGTAAACAGACAACAATACACTGCGCAGTCACCTCTCTATCATGACTTTCCCACAAAAATGCAGCCATTCATAACCAACCTGGGTTCAGATGTTTTATGAGAGTAAATAAAAATGAACAGAACGCCTACAACCAAACATCACATTGCGTAAGATCTCTGGTTGTTGAAATATGTTTATATTAAATACAGAACGGTTCAAGAGTTTGAAATCACTTGTCATGTTAATAATTGTTATTTCACTTAGTATTAACTTATACAGTGTAGGCAGAAACTATAAACCTTACACCGGTGAGTGTTTCAGATACTTATACTTTATTATTTATACTATTTATACTATTATTCATACTTTATCTTGACACAAAAAGTAATTAAATGATAAGCAATTATCAACGTATAGCCTTGCCTTGAAATTTGATCACCCCTATTCAAATACGAAGCAATCTGGATATTAATTTCATTATAAACATCCTCCTCAATTATTATGTAGTCAACTACAGCCAAGTTCATTCTGTGCAAGAATCAAAGATTACCTTATTATTAATCTAAGATTATTAAAGGGTCAGCATCACAGAAAAGTGAATTGCCCTTGAATATTTAAATATGAGAGTCTGATATAGTGAACACAGATACATTTTAAAAATCTTCTATTCACTCTAGTTCCCAAGTGTCAAACACAGATCAGGCCCTCGACACAATTCTCCCCAGCCCGCAGAAGTATTTTCACTTTCTATCAATATTAGCCTGTTTCACAATGCGCTGCACTACAGCCCCCAGCATGCACTGCAATGTTATGTGCACTCCGACTCTCCTACCCCAACGACAGTCTACAGGACATCAGTTACACCTCAATTCTACACAATTGGGCACAATTCCACACCAGTCCTATCACCAAAATGCATTTCAGCTGCAGTTCAACCAATATAAACCCCTAACATCAGCTCAACAGCTCAGAAATTGAGCCTAAGAATTAATAAACTTGCAGCAAAGAAAGGATGCCAGTTGTCTAGTTCAAGCAGATAGGTAGGTTTAAAAGACTGAGCTCATGGGGACATTTAAATATTTTAAGTATTCATGTAATATTTCAAGGTTTGCTACAAGTGCCTGCATTTACTGTTGACGCTTTTGCATATTTTGAATAAACTATGGCCAGTTCAAGTTACAGGTTTAATTAAAAAATGAAATAAAACCTTTTTTTTCCTCTGGCCCACAGATTTGTTGAGATTCTCTAATATGGCCCTTTTACTCGTTGAGTTCGACACCCCTGCTCTAGTTCATACACTGGAAATAAGCTGCAAAAGCAGTCCATTTTAAATTGTTTTTGTGATGTCACAAAAACCAATGCACTTACAAAGATATCTCCCTATTCAGCCTACGGCACTTTAGCCCTGTCTGTTCACGCTGAAGTTATAAACAATGTCCCAACACAGGCGTTTTCGAATGAGGCATAACACATTTCAGCCAATCAGAAAAAACAGATTGTGCTAAAGGCACTGAAACAAAAACAGTCTGTTTAATTATAAAAGATAAAGAAAGCTGAAACTTTCGATAAATTATGGCACTTTTGGTAAATAAAACCACACAAACTTAAGTGTATAAGAACATACGACAATACAATCTCCTGCAGAATCTGATTAATTATTTGAAACTAGATTGCAAACAGTGTGAGTATTTTTGAAACGAAATACTTTTGGACAGTTTGTAAGTAAGTAAATAGAGTGAGGGTGCTGGGGTACCTGGTCGTGGTACTGGCTGCTGCTGCTGACGGCCCCGCAGGGTGCAGGCACAGCGCTGGGCCGCTCCAGGGGACAGCTGGGCTCGGGGAAGGCCAGGGAGGAGGAGGTGGGGCCTGTGTGGTGGTGATGGTGGTGGAAGTGGTGCGAGTGGCTGTGGGAGTGCTGAGCAGCAGGCTGCTGCGGCCCGGGCTGCTGCGTCGGTCCAGCCTGCATGCACCCTGAGTGAGAGTGACCCAGGGAGAGGTGCCCTGAGGAGGGTCCACTGCAGGGCGAGTGCTGGGGGCAGCAGGATGGCAGCCTAGGCATCGCTACACCTCCACTCTCACTTGATGAACCTCTCCTACCATCTTCTGATACAAAAGACCAGACAGAACACTCATGAAAAAATCTATAATTACAACTTTCTCACAGAAACAATGAGTTCTGTCAATAGCTATTCAGTTTAACAGGTCTGGGCTACTAATTGAGAAATAATAAATAAAAACATACAATGTAGATTCAATGTTCCCCCTTACCTCCAATGTAGATTATCAGCCAAGACATGCTTAGTGTCTGAAGTTCTTAAGTTCACTGGCTCAGTGAACAAGTCACGTCAAGTTGTTGTGCTTTTTTTGGCCAAACAATCCCTTTAACAGGACTGAGCTAAAGGAATGGTAATTTCAAATTTACACAGTTTTAGAACTCATTTCAGACACAGTCAATTGGCCAAGGCATGTTTGGTGTTCAAATTTTCTCTCTTTAGTTGTAACCAAGGTGAAACGTGATAGTCACCTGAATTTTTTATGTAAATACATCCCCAAAAGTTTTCTCAACCAACTCAAACCGCTTCCACGTTGGCATTGTTGGGATGAATGTATTTTACAGCCGCACTCTCACACATGCATATGTGCCCTCAAACAGACCACTGTGCACTTGTAACCTTATTTATTCAGTATTATTCGGTATATCTATATATAAAAAATAAAGATGTTTAATATTTTATTAAACTGATTTTATAAAGCTAAGGGTCTTGCACATGCATCACAGCAATATGTGCACATGTATGTATAAGGAGTGAGAGGGGGTATGCAGTGGGAGGCTTAAAGGCAATAATCTACAAACAAAAATGTGAGAGCTGCTAATGTGTGCTCTGGCCTAAGA